>NC_139031.1:13807105-14002404 GCF_964662115.1 Mustela nivalis
GGAATTTTTTAAGGGCTCTTTAGGAATTGTTTTAGCGATTTTTAGGATTTTTTTAAAAAATATTTTATTTATTTATTTATTTATTTATTTATCAGAGAGGGAGAGAGAGAGAAAGAGAGAGCACAAGCAGGGGGAGGTGGCAGGCAGAGGGAGAAGCAGACTCCCTGCCAAGCAAGGAACCCCATTGGGACTTGATCCCCAGGACCCTGGGATCATGATCTGGGCTGAAGGCAGACACTTAACCAGCTAAACCACCCAGGCATCCCAGAATAGAACTTTAACTTCATAAAAACTATATACGAAAAATCTAGAATAAACACCACACTTAACGGAGAAAATAGAGGTAAGGAACAAAGATGTCACTGTTTTTTTTAGATGTCACTTTTACCACTATTCTTTAACACTGTATTGAAGGGCCAGTGTAATGATCTAAGATAAGACAAAAGTGAAAGAAGTGGGAGAAGAAATTATACTGTCCCCTCCCCCTAGCGTATCTATCTATGTATCTATGTATCTATCTATTTAAGCAATCTCTACACCCAATATGGGGCTTGAATTCACAACCTAGAAATCAAGAATTGTTCGCTCTATTGACTGAGCCAGCTAAGCACCCCCTGTCATTTTTTGTAGATGATATGATCATCTCCATTGAAAAGCTAATAAAATAATCATGAGTTATTTGAATTAGAGTTTAGCAAACTCAACTTTCAGAAATCAGTAGCATTCCCTGATACTAGTGAACACTATTAGAGTGTATAATGGAGAATAGCGTGCCATTCATAAAAGCAATTGTAGAGTACCCAGAATCAATGCATGAACAATACCTCTATAGATCAAACTTAAAACTATAAAGTTAATAGAAGAAAGTGTAAGAGGAGATCTTTGTGACCCAAGGGTAGGGAAGTATCTCCTAACAAACCCCTCGACACATATCTGTAGAAAAATGGATCAATCTGACCATTAAAAATAAAGATTTTCTGTTCAACAGAGGATGTCATGGGCAAAGTTAAAAGAGAGATTATAGAGGATTTTTAAAAAAATCCTAAAATATCACACACATCTCAACCTGGTAAGAGATTGATATCTGCAACAAAAAGATAAAATGCAATTGAATGATGAGCAGAGATGAACAGGCACCTCGCAGAAGACTATCCGTAGCCAATAAGAAATTTCTGAAAACTGTGGTGGATATATAGTATGGAAAACCATGCAGAGATAAGCAACACACAGGATGCCCACATAGCAACGCAAACAAATCTAAGAAAAGTGAGAAAAGGAGGAAACAGCAAGATTTATAGCCTCAGACCATTTGTATGAATTAAAGGTGTACACACACAAAATAACACTATTTTAGAAGTATACATGGATGGGAAGGGCCATGTATCAAGTGGGCACCTATGAGATACGGGGGACTGGGGACTAAGGAAGGAAGGAGAAACTGAATCTTATATAATAAAGAGAGGGAATGAGTTTTTGTACTGAGTGGTGATGACCATGTGCTATGAATTGAGGCCCCTGATTAACGCATTGCTTTGCATTTGAGGTACAATAAAGCAAAAATAAACTACACATAGCACATACATGTTGTTTAGAGTGGGAGTGGCCATGTGGCTGCAAAGGGAGAGCCTGAAGTCAGACTGTATGGAATCTGACCCTTTGATTGTCCCCGCGGAGACAGTGTTGAGGACACTGAACCACTGGGTAAAGCTTTCACCTACACCACGCTCACCTCTAGACTATTAGTTACATGAACCAAAAGATGCCCTTTACTGTTTTGTTTAACAGACTCTAGTTTTTAGAGAAGATTCTCTTTGTTAAGCCAGGGGTTTGACACCTGTGATCAAAGAATTCTGATGTTTATCCACTTCTGTACTTTAAGTATTAAAAAAGGGAAAGATTTTTTTTTTTTTAAACACTACGGCTTCACCTCTGCAGTTTTGGAAGTTAAGAGAACAAGAGGAAGCATGAGTTTAAGAAATGAATTTAAGAAAAAAGGCAGAGAGCGAGAATAACGTAGCCACCATTCATTAGCTTGTATGTGCTAGGCACTATGCTAGGTGCTTTCCATATCTAGTCTCTAACTCAGCCACGCCCCCACCATTGGCTATCATCACTGTACATATAAGGAAACAGGCTAAAAGGAGCTAAGCATCTTGTCTAAATTAGGGCCACAGCTTTATAGTAGGGACTTGGGAACCCATCTGTCTAATGTCAGCGTGTTCTCCTTCATGCTATGCCACCTATTAGAAAAAAGAGTGGTGAAATGGCAGAGGGACAGACACAGGGACACAGAAGAGGTAATTATACAGACAGAAAAAACAAGGCACGTCAAGGCACACACCAATGGGGGAGAGCATCATTTTCGAGGTAAGGATCCTCATGACATACCGGGGCATACTGGCATCAGAGGGACCCGTCCTTTGAAAAATCACATGATCTCACTTGCCATGTAATTCAACCCTCGGTGCACCCAGAATCAGCTTTTCTGCTTCGCTTTCCAATTTTCAAAACCCTTTAAAAAAATGGTTTATCAAGTACTTCTCAAAGCTTTACTTGGATAAGAAGCAACGTCAAAGATCCGAGACACTGACTTTCACCTCTGGTACATCAGGTCATTATTACCTACACCAGGATGAACTTCTATATGCCTCCACAGATAACACAGTCAGCCTTGTGACGGTCATCTAAATGCTCATCAGTTAAAAACAGATACAATAAATAGTGATGACACCACAAGTTGGAATACTGTGAGCTGTCAAAAAGAATGACACAGACCCCCATGTACTGATGTGGAATAACCTCCAAAATAACGGAAAAAAAAAAGTACATTTGCTAAATTTGTGCTTAAGAGTTAGGTATGTATTTATATTTATTAACTGAAAAAATTGGTAGCACTGGCTCCTCTGAGAAAAGGATATAGAACCATGGCTTCGAAAGACATACTTTGTACTCACTGTATGCCTATGTACTTGGTACTTTTTTATTTTTCCTATCCCAAGTGCAAGGATAATCTTTTCCCGCCCCCCCAAAATCTTTATTTTATTTTATTATTTTTTAAAGATTTTATTTATTTGAGAGAGAGAAAGTATGAGAAGAGGGAGGGTCAGAGGGAGAAGCAGACTCCCTGCCAAGCAGGGAGGCCGATACGGGACTCAATCCCGGGACTCCAGGATCATGACCTGAGCCGAAGGCAGTCGCTTAACCAACTGAGCCACCCAGGCGCCCTTTATTTTATTTTTTAAATTAAGTAGGCTCCATGTCCAATGTGGGGCTTGAACTCATGACCCTGAGACCAGTGACCCAGAGTTGCGTGCTCTACCGAGCCAGCCAGGTGCCCCCAAAACTCTTTATCTTAAATCAAGCAGTTCATTTTGTCTTCTCTCCAAAACAAATCCAATTTTGGGATCTAATAGGATCTGAGTAGAAGAAATAGTCTTTTCTTTTCCCTTCTCCCAGTGATGACACAAGGAAGAGCCTCTTTCCCATCTCTCTCCCTTTCTTCATCCAAGGCCACCTGTTTCTTTCTTTAAAACAAACAGAAAAAAAACCTTTCTCATGTCAGCCATGTTTGTTGAAAATACTTTCAGGTAAAAGGATGGAGAAAAAGCACTCATACCACCACTCTTTAAATTTGGGGAGTGTTAAGTTTTTCTATTTTTCCTTGCCTATGTGCATTTACACATATAATGGCTCTTTCTTAATGCCTGGACATCTTTGCCATTTCTTATTTTAAAAATATTTTATTTAATATATTTTTAATTTACTTAACCAATCCTAACATGGACTTAGACTATTTCAAACTTTTACATCATTGCACAGAATTTTTTTTTTTTTAAGATTTTATTTATTTATTTGAGAGAGACAGTGAGAGAGAGCATGAGCAAGGAGAAAGTCAGAGGGAGAAGCAGACTCCCCGTGGAGCTGGGAGCCCGATGCGGGACTTGATCCCGGGACTCTGGGATCATGACCTGAGCCGAAGGCAGTCGTCCAACCAACGGAGCCACCCAGGGGTCCCTGCACAGAATTTTTGTACAATCCATTTCCCCCTTAGAATCAACTTATAAAAGGAAAGTAACTCTACCGCCCATTAATTTGGCCTTAGAGCTCCATCTGTAGTGGTCGTTCTGTGTCCATGTCCTAGACAACCACTTTCCTGTCCTAAAAGCTCAGGTCTGACACCATTTCCTGCCCACGTGGACAGTGTAAAACATAGTTCCTGCTCCATATATCTTTCTATACTCCCTTGGAAAACCCTACCTTCCAGACGCTTGACCTTCATTCAGCTCTAGAAGATGGGTTGCATTTCTCTACCTGATTACTTGCTGGCTCTCTAAAGGTTATTCTGAAGTCCTTAACTCCTGGAGCTAGGTTATCTTCTTAGAAACTTTTCAAACCACAGAATATAATACATAATAAAACAGAACGAGTTTGAATGGTAAGAGCTAAGCTTTCCTGGTGCAGATTCCTGGGTCACTGTGCTGGGTGCATTACAGGCCTTACATAATTTGTTAATTGGAGTTACATGAAAAAAAATTCCGTGGTCAAATAAGCTTGGGGAAATTATAGATTTAAAAATATCTTGCTTACAGGGGCACCTGGGTGGCTTGGTTGGTTGACCTCAGCTCAGGTCTTGATCTCAGGGTCATGAGTTCAAGCCCTGTATCGGGCTCCATTGTTAATACGCATTTACAAGACAGTGACAACATAGTTGAGTGTAGTCAAATAACAATAATTATCTTTAGGGTTATTACTTCCCAAGAACTGGCTTTGGCAAGTCTGTCCTTAACATGTTTTTAGTAAAAACAACTGCAGCCTATTCTCCTCCACGCACAAGGACCAACCCTTTTAAAAGTTCATGTTAATGATAAAGCACCAAAAATACATGTAAGTATAAGGAAAAAGAAAAAAGCACTTATATAACCACTCTTTATATATTTTGGAGTATATGTCCTTTTTCGGATTTTCTACGTGTATATACATACACAAATGACAAACTGTTTCTCCAACAAGTTCCTTTCTATCTCTTTATCCTTTCCCCACCCCTTCCCCAGAGTTCTAAGGTTGACTTCTTTTTCCACCCTTTATCTTACTTGCACTTTTTTTAGAAGTCTTCTACAAGTAAGGATTTAAATGATCGCTTCCTTTTTTTGGTCTTTATTTTTTTAAAAATTCTAAAGTAATCTCTATACCCGTTGTGGGACTTGAACCCACTCCTCCAAGATTAAGAGTCACATGCTGTACCGACTGAGCCAGCCAGCCAACCAACCCCACGGAAGATCACTTCTGCAGATAATTCTCACGTCTACATTTCAAACCTTGAGCCTGGCAGCGCGCACACACACATGCACACGCACGCACATGCACGTATGCACACGCCCTATAGCCTGAAGGAAGAAGAACCTAGTGGGCCTGTGTTCTAGGCTTTCCAGCCTGGCTTCTACTAATCCCAGTGCACACCTCATACCAGACCAGTCTCTTTCCTGCTTCTTCCTGACTCTGCTCACTCTGCTCAGGACATTCCTTTTTCCTTCTTCCTAGCCAAATCCCAGTATCCCGAGACCCGGCTCAAGTGCCATCCCACTGACAAAGTCTTCTCAGCTCTCTCCAGTCTTGTTTCTCCCCTGCTCTAAACTCATATGTCAGGCAGCAACGGACCACACCTTTGTGACAAATTTTGAACTGTAATCTTTTAACTCGTCATGAGATAGCAAAGTGTTTGTTAATACACTGACGTGGGGACCCTGCCCTTTACTTCTGTTTCTGATAGCGCCCGGCACAGTACAATACAGACAACAGATCCTCAAACACTACTGATAGAATGAGGTATTAAAACCCAAGTTAGCCAAATAATACAACGGACACGAGAATAATATGTACATTCCTCTTTATTTAATACAACACATAACACATACAAAAAGAAAAAAACACTCATGTAAAAGGTCCTGTCACAGAAGGATAGACAGGAAACATCTACACTGAATCAAATAAGGCTCCTGCTTTAAAACAGGGGTTTGCTAGCTATACCTGGAATATGAGCAAGGCTGTTGCAAAAAAACAAAAAGAAAAGAAAAAAAAAAAAGAAAAAAATTCCCTGCACTGAAGGGGTATATCCATAGGGCTAATTTACTAAATTCACAGATCCATATTTAGGAATGTTTAAGCCCTCTCACATATCCAAAATTCATCAGGGTTTTATGAAATGTGTGGTTATTTTTTTGGTTAAAAAAATTTACCTGTCCTTCTTTCTGCTTAGAAAACAGTGACAAGAACTCTCTAAAAACTAGAGACCCACCAAACCACCCAGAGTTTGGAAAGCTTTACCATTCAAGTTCAGAGGGTGTGCAGAACAGAGAATGCAAAGGCAAGATGGCAGTGGGAAGAATTTAACTTCTCAGTCATGTCCTGGCAGCCCATATTCAATCCACCGTGGAAAAGACAAAATGGAAATACCTCGGCTCAGTGCAGGGGTCAGTAGCAGCAGTTTGTCCATATTCCTGCTCTAAGTAGAGCCGGAAATTAAACAAGCACCAGTTCGTCTCAAAAGAGCCTTATACAAACACACACACATACATACCCACACCCATTCACATGTCCTCACCACCCCCTTTTATTTAAATTTATTATTTTTTTTTTTACTAAAATAATACAAAAAAGGGAGACAGGTATATTTACAAAAATCCATGGCTGGTACAGTACATAATTTTTAAGACACACTAAATGCTACAATCTTTCAGGTCCTGAGATTATTACAAATATCAACTCAAAGCTGTGTTCAGGTCCAGTTTTAAAGGAGGAAAAAAAAAATCCCAAAATATTAAGTCACACACTTATTTAAAATACAGTATATCCCTTCAAGTTAGCAAAAACGCACCTCCCTAGAAACAAATGCAAGACAGTAATCAGTGCCCTTTACCCAGAGGAGCTGCAATTCTTTAGGCTCCTTCCTTCGAGATCAGTTGTGGAACATGTTGGCATCTCTGTCAAGTGTGGAGGCGGCTAAAGAGGAAGATGTGTACCTGGAGGGAAGTTCCTCTAGAGAGTGAACGTTCACTGTATTGGTTAAGTCCTGTTTTTCCTTCTGTTACCAAACAAAAGTCTTTCCCTTATCAAAATTCATACCCCAAATGTTGGAAATATGTGCTCACCCAGACTAAAAATCAGAATCCTTATTCCCAATCAGTAATAGCAAAAAGATCTGCAGTCCCACAATAATTTTACAACTGCAAATAAACTTTCTTGCTTGTAATAAAGAGAGAGAACACCCATCCCTTAGTTACCTCGGTAAACTCTGATTAGCGTATTATTTGGGGCACAAAATTCTCACCAGCCAGAGATTTCTTTTCCTTTTCCTTTTAAGCTTGACAATGTTTCGTGAGCAAAACACAAGGGCAAGCCCCAGATAACATACCTTTCTTAAGGACAATTTGAGATTTTTGATACTTTCTATAATTTTTTAATGACAGCCAACAAAAGGACAATACAAAGTTTGAATCTTTTCTGTGGCTGGATGTAGATCAGAGGAAATTATTTGTAGGCTGGAAACCTGCCTCTGCTGGTGAAAAAGGCCCCTTGCTTATGGGAAGGTCTCAGATGGTATATGTAATTAATTATGTAGGCAGAGCCAGGATTTAAAAAGCCGGCCAAAGATGGCCAACTTTCTAACTAACTATATAAAACAGCAATAGATTTTATCAGCTGAGAATAACTTCTTTGTCTTTTAGTGCCCCTAGCCAAAATCAGGGTAATCCTTGGTAGTTTTGCAGGTATGGGAAAGAAAAACTCTTATGTGCCAGTCCAGGGCACACTAACCTTGCAAACAGCACAAAATAGCAAAAAAATGAGGAAAGGTTATGGCCACAAGGACAGAAAATACAAGATAGGCAAGGTCTGACAAATTAAGGGCAGGTTGTCAAAGAAAAACATGCTGACTGGCTGGTCTTGGTTACTGCTGACTCTTAAATGTGCTTAGAGGGTAGATGGAGTTGTTAACTTCAAAAACAGAAGTATTTCCAAGTTATCTTGAGTAATAGTTATCTTTTTTATATTTCAATTAGGTTTCCATTAGCACTCTATTATAAAATATTTTAAAACTAGATTTAAGATAAAATAGAATTATATTATCATTAGCAAAATGGGAGCAAATAACATACAGAGTTTTCTAAGGAACATAAAACTGGTTCTAGGAAATTATATGGCCCGTGTGAAGCAGACCTTTGCAAAGCAGGTTTATTCCAGGGGAAGGATATGAAAATAAGCAAGGCAGAGTATTATGAGAAATAAGAGCCCTTAACAAAGGTCTGCATCTCATTTGAATGACCTTGAAAAATATCAAGAGGAAGCCATGAATTGTAGCAACCACAAGGTATAGTGGTAGAGAAAGCTAGTTTTTAATACAAGGGAGAAGAAAAAAAAAAAAAAAAACAATTCCAGTCACCAGTGAACTTGATGCCAAATCCTGGACATAGAATCCCCTTTAATTAGACTACTGAGGTTTCTGAAAGTATCCTTGACCTGTTGGGGATACAGTTTGGAAAACTGCTAATGGTTCACCATAAATGGCAATATGTAAGAAAGATTGAGAAGTTAAAGAATAACAGTATGAAGAAATTAAATAAAGATCACAAATAGCTACTTTTAAGCCAATGATACTTTGGGAGTATCTGAGAAAAATGTTAAGTTTTCATTTCAAAGTTGTTCAAAGGCAGTCTGATGATAAGCCTCCATCAAGTCCCTGTCTGAGTCTGTGCGAGGACAGGAACATTGTCCTGGACTGTGCCTGCAGTCTTCACTTCTGAATGCAGTGGAGACCCAGGAAAGACCGCCAGAGTGAGTGAGAAAAGGACGTGAAAGTCTAGTCTTTCCTCTCGGGACTCTTAGCAACTGGGTGATGAAATGGTTAACTTAAGGGCTCAAACTAGAGGTAAGAAGAAGGAAGAAAGGAATTCAACATTAAATATTCAAAGCCATTTTTAATTAGAGTCTGACCAACTGTTCAGCTCTACAAACCTGAACACTGTGCCACAGAATCTAGAACTTTCTCAGAACTGAACATTGGGATGATTTCTTCTTAACAACCCAAAGACATTCCATGATTCTCACTACAGTTTTGCACTAGTAAAAGGATCTGTACTTAAGTTTTTCAATATAAAGTTCACATTTCAGGATAGATGAACACACAAAATATCTGTTTTACGCTTCTGTTAATTTTCTCTAGAGGAACAAACACACATAAACCCTTATGCCTTATTTCTTTGGGTAGAAGTCATTTAACAGTTGTATTTGAAGAATGGAAAAAGAGGGAAAATGTAAAAAATAAAGAGTATGTTTATCTGCATAGTTGATATTTAGAGGTTACTAACTAAGGCGTTATCTTGAAAAAAGCAATAAAAAGCCAAAAGGTGATTTTTAAGACAAAAACATCCTATCACTAGATTAAATGGGCCTTGGCCCATTGTGGGAATTAACACAGATGCTTTGTCTGCTTGGGCCTGGGGCTTTCTCTGGACTCACTTGAGCTGGGTAATTTGTTCCTCATCCTCTACATTCTCTTTCCTGACCCTGAATATGTGCTATAATTTAAATCTACACACACTCTCTAATAATTTTTGCTTAGCATTTAGCACTAACTACAAACACAGCATCCATTTTTTCCTGTTGCTGTTGTTGAAACGATAAAGGAAAATTCTAAGTATCACTATCTAACATGCCAGGATAAGAGGGGGATCAAGAGGGGGAGCTTCATTTCTTCTTTAGAGATGGGCAAAACACGCTTCCTTCTGTCCCTTCCCCTTCCCACCCCACGTCCCAGCTAAGAAGTGAATCCTGCCTCCTCTCTCATATTTTCCTATAACCTGAGCAGTGGATGGCTCTAACTCTTTAAGGGGTGGAAGAAGCCGGAGTTACACAAAGGTAGACCAGCTAGTATCTACCCAGCTGTGTGTAGTGCTTGCCCCAACGGCACAAAGGTGGATAAACCTGTAGTGACAGGATTAGTGCACAGTCTCTGATGTACAAGGCCGAGGAGACGCGCATTCATTCCTCGAAGGTTAAAAGCTTGGCTGTCCATCACCAGACAAGTGACATAAGGAAATTAAATTGCGAAGATGGAAAAGTGAGGCAGCTAAAACTTGCAGGATCATTTATCAATCCAAAAGCCAATCATCCAAACTTTACCTAGCTGTAGCTCCACAACCTTGGCAAAAATCACACGTGTATTAACATCATAAAAGGCTAAAAAGAAAACCCCCAAACCTACTTATAATTAAGAAACTTTGTGTTACTCCCCCGAACCCTTGTTAACCTGAAACTAACCATTTTAATCCCACCACAAATATGTTTAAATAATATGCATCTAAAGTAGAATTCCAGTGATTTTTCTTTAAAATTAAAAATCTTATGGTACTTTTATACCCATCACAGGGAAACATTTTTTAGCCTCTGTGGAAAGATGGTAATACTTTTTTAATTACATAGGACATTTTAGAAAAACTCAAAGTATTTTTGAAATAGTAAAGTCTCTGATATCCCTGGGAGGTAGGTGAATATTATTATACCCAATTTTCTAATGGGTAATCTGAGGCACGAAGGTTAAATGATATTCCCCCTGTTAAATACAGTAATTCCAGAGTAACGCGTCTGAGCTGAGGCTGCCTGATAGTGCTTCTGCTATCCGGTGACTCTACCAGGAGCCACTGCTTTCTGTTAACCACCAGTCTCCTCTTCCCAATTTAAATGTCTTTAAAAGGGGGCACTTACTAGATATATTTGTACTGGTCTCTGAGGATTGGTTCAGCTTAGTCTCCCTTTGTGTGTCCTATCTGTTTTCAACAAGAAACAGATGAATCTTAGATACTGAAGATTACACTATTCCACTCCAGGGAGAACTCTAAATAGCTATAAAATCAGATTAAGCCAAATGTAATTATCTGGCAAATGAAAAGAAAACCGAAGACCTCTCAAGAATGCTATAGTTATGTGAATGTTTACGTGAGTATCTGAAGTCTGTTTATTAACCTTTTCACAGATGTGCAGCTGTATGAATTCTTCGAAAATCATTTTCCAGAAGCAAATACGATGCACATTGAATGTGGACAAAGCTGGTAACTTCCTTCAAAATGTACTCAGATAGAACACCGAGCTCCTAACTCTGGCTCCCCCATGTCTTTACACTTGCCTGCCACAGTGCACCTCTATCAACCTGACCCTCAAAAGACTCATTATTCCAATGCTTTCTCCAGGATTACTCATGCCAAGTCTGAAGGGCAGAGAGCAGATGGTTACATCCAGGAATAGTCAATGAGTCCACTAAATTTACTTAAATTGAAATAAATGACTTATTCTATTTATGTATTTTTGTTAATGTCTACAAACAGATATTCAAAGGGGGAAGATAGCATCTTGTGTAAAGACAATTTCCCAATCTACCCATTTTAATTGACTAAAAGCAATGGAATAAACAAGCCAGAAGTTTTTGCAAACATCGAAAGGGCTGTGTTTGGAAAGGATGCAATGGTACAGCAGCTACTAGTTATATATATATATATATATTACATATGTATACATATATATACACATATATATGTATTATGTATCTTACACATATATCCTTATACATATAAAGAAAAGGAAGAATATTACAGCATGACATGACGTTGGCAAGTTTGAGATTCTTCCTCCTGAATCCCCTGACTTATAAGCCTGTACTTAGGATATCTGAGAACACTTTTAAGAGGGGGAAAAAGAAAGAAAAAAAAGGCACTTAACAAAGACAAAGGCCTGAATTGAGCATGTTTTAGAGGAGTAATATAAGCATTTTACCAGAGCTAAGAAATGATTTACAGAGAGTTAAACTTTTCCCCTTCAATTTTATGAAATAAAACTGTATAACATGTTTGTAATCGGTCATTTACCCACTACTGCATTTCTGTTTCATTATTACAAAAGCAAAAAAACAAAACAAAACAATCATACATGCACAATAGAAAGTACAAGTGCCCCTTTTGAGAACATATGGTCAGCAGAAACTACAGTGCTGAAGCACAAGGTAAAGTTCTCAAGTTCGGCCTGATTATAGATTTTTCTCACTCTGCTATTTCTAATTTAAAACAAAGAGAAACAAAACAGCAACAAACAAGAAAAGAAGCCAACACAAATTCAAAACCTACATGATAATAAAAAGAATTCCGGGACCAGTGTGCTTTTATGGTACACTCCTAAAATAAAGTATCCTAACTCTATGTATGGGTCAAGTTATATGACAAAACCTCCTAGAGATAAAGAACTGTAAATCAGATTATAATCGACCAATACAGGCAAAGTTCATTATACAAGTGTAGCAGCAAATATGATAGACAACTGGAGTTCTAGGAGACTGTCCCAAGGGACAGAGAGTTCTCACAATCAATGGCAGTTGGAATAACAGTAGAGTTTCCATCTCAGAAACTGTCGTGAACCAAGTAGAGGAGGGAAGGGGTGTGGTAAGGGCAACCGGAGAAGAAAGACTAGAGGGGCCTGCCCTTGCCAACCCTGGGTAGTAAACAATTTAGATCTGCTTTGGGAAGGGGGAAAAAAAAAAATCCTGGGTTAAAAATCTTTTCCAGTAAGTTGTTTTCAACAGGTGTCAAACCCACAGTATCCAAACAAGTATATGCCCGGTTCTTCCTCCTACCTTGGTGATGCAAGAAACCCTACTTAACTTCTGTGATATTAAAAAAAAACGTAATTTGGGCTAACAACATCCATCAAAGGGGTGGAAGGCATAAAAGAATGTATGAACACGAGCCTCTGATTTCCTCAGAATATCAGGATTCTGCGACTTCAGATTAACTTCACTTCTTTTTCCCAAACGTTTTTCTTCAGGCTGATCTTAAACCCCTGATTTCTTTTACCCTCTGATCTCAGAAGCATATGAGAAAGAATTATCATTGAGTTATAGTGGAATTATTGCTTGCATTGATTCTGGAGGCTCTGAATGAGCTTGACACTTTGCTCCCAAACAGTCTCCAACCGAGGCTCAGCACGGCTGTCTCTGAAGACAACTCCGCTGACCGTTATTGCTTGTGAATACTGAGGATTAACTTGTATGTACAGTAACAGCTTATACATCAGTGAAGGCAATTTAAATACAAGACAGTTGAAAACGAACAGCTTAATTTTCCTGAATCAAGAGTCCCGCCAAGTGGGACATAATCAAGTGTGCTGATTATTTTTGCATTGGGATGTTGCTAATGCTCTTCAGAAATACACGTTGCTCTATATCCTTTCTGACTACTCACCATTTAAAAAATAACATAATTTGACTTTTAAGTGCAAAAATACAGTATGGGTCACAAGTCTCTGGGCTAAAAAATAACCAATTTATATGTCTGTATTTATTAAGAAAAACTGTAAAGACAGGTGCCGGTAAAGTATGGACACCATTTTCAATGTTATGATCTAGAAAAGAAATAGTTCTGTATTTACAGGTAGGAGCTCTCTGATCATACTTATCTATTTAAAAATAAAAGGATGCTTGTTTCATCTGTACAACACAAAAGGGTAGACTTGATTGAAATGGACGTAAGTTAGTGAAAATGTGGTATGGGGCTGAGGGCAGGATCCGGCAGCAGTCCTCACGGAATCAAGACCGAAGAGAACAGAATATCACCTCCCTGTATATGGACTTCTCAGAGCCAAGGGCCTTCAGATATTTTTACTGGTTAGTTACAAAATAATACTTGGGGGAAGAATTGATAATCCTGTTCTTCTCTAACGGAGACAAAAGAATCATCAGTGACCTTCACATGGCAGGATTCAGAACTGATGGATTTCAGAAACTGAAATTATTCCCTGACCTAAACTAGTGATGCATTTTTATACAGAAATAAATTTATGTATACACACAGATGAACACGTGCACAACTATCAGCAGGAAGAGAGATTAATATGCACTCTGACTCTTGGTTCGGGAAGTGAGACCAAGGTCAGCTTCCCAAAGGCAAACTCCCTATACAGACAGTATTAGCAAAGACTTTTTTTTTTCCCCACATTAGGTAAGAACAACAGGTATAATACATTGGAATAACTCAAGAATTGGGTAAGCTTCCCTAATTAAATAAACCAAACAATCTTTAATGAAACATATTCAATTCAAGTCAAACATCTAGGCAACATCGCAATATCCTTTGGAAGCATCCTCTGGGGTGGACACAACATTCTTATTTGTTCTACTGGTAAACTAAATTCTTAGAGGCAAGTAATTATAGCAATGATTTCTCTGAAACAGTCCTCTGCCTTACTGTAACATTTTGGAAATAAAGTTTTCAGTTACTTGTTAACTTTTTACTATGAAGCAAGCCAATGTGACTCTGAAGTCAAAATACAGGTAACACAGATCTGAACAGATCTGTGGTAACTCATTCAGTCCTGTAGGTTATTTGGGACTTTTGTTTAAAAAGGAAAAAAAGGCCACATTAATGCACTTATTTAAATAAATCTGAAGGTATAGGGTGACTTGTAATGAAAACATGCAAATCTTGCTACTACCAATCTGATGCCGTTTTTTTAGGTGAGTTTGTTATAAATGGATCAAGCTTACACCAATCTTGGGTACGGTTTAAAGACATTCAGAAGTCTAAATAGGGAGAAAAAAAGAGTGAGAGAGAGAGATTGATAGAGACAAGACCAATGATGATGAAAAAAAAATCAAATGTATCCAAAAAGAACCATAAATTTCTCCCTTAACATCCTTTGTTGAAGATGTATTTGCATAAGGAAGCGATGATAACTAAGCAGTCTTACTACTGTCTGCAGGTTTACTAATGTATCAATATTCTCAGTAAATATTAATAAAGCTTTAAGATCCCAAATGCTCCAAATCCATTTCACTACACTGGATACAGGGAGTAAAAATACATTGTGATTGTTATAAAAAATAATCCCTTGTACACATGATCTAATGTAATTCCTCCCTTTAAAATACTATCTTAAAAATTCCAAAAATATAATATATGCCATTTGAATGACCAATGAAGAGGCATGTGCAGTACACACTTACACCTGTCTATATCACCTGAAGTACCACTAGCTAAAAGACCAGGAGAAGTTGTGAACTGAGGGGAAGCTGGGGAAATCTACAGTTCAGAGCGGTAGGCCTGCAAGGGCTAGAAGCACCAAAGTTGCAGCCCTACGTCAAAGATCCCCATTTCTGAAGAGAAAAATGTGAACAAAGTCACATTTTAACATCAAGAATAGAAATAAGAATTAACCAGTCAATACCAGATGCACAAATCACCTGAAGAAGAGTTAAGTACCTGCTTCTGAATGGAAGACGAAATTGACCCTTTTACAAAAAGGGGGCATCTAAGTTTCGTCTGTTAAGAGCAACAGGCTCAATTTCTTGACTTTTAAAAATCTTGATGATTTAATAATATATATCACTGTGCTAAAATAACTTTCCTGAAGCCTCTTTAGTCCACTGATTTACACGGGGAGTTGCTACACACTGGAGAAGATTCAAGTTTGTTCAGGATTGTGTGAGGGTATGATATTTACTCAGCTACTGTCTGTATCAGACACAGGGTCATTAAAATTTGTGTGGCAATTTGCTGCATAGTCCACTCAAATAGACATGATTGTTACTCCTGACAAACTGGCCTAATTCCAGATATATTGCCTTTTATTATGCAATTATATCTACAAGTGTTCAGATCCAACCCCCAGGATGGATGGAGTATACCCAAATCCTCAGATTCCTTCTTCCTCCCCCCGCCGGGGAAAAAATCAAATTTGTACTTCTGTGGGTTTGACAACTGAGTCTCTTTCAAGTCAGTTAATATGATAACTTTGTCTTTCTTTAGAGGAGACCAAAGGTCACTAACTTTGCACGAATGCATTTCTTCCTCCTGCACCTGGCTTTACTCAAGTAACGTTCTCTTTCCTTTTTTCCTCCTCACCACAGTGCTTGGGACGAGAGAATGTAAACATCGACAGAACAGCAGCCCTATGACCACAAGAGGACTTTCCCATCAGGTAGATTCCATCAGCCAGCTGAATGTCTCATCTCCATTGCTTGCTGGGAAGTCACTGAGATTTCCGTGGTAATTTAGTGTCCCCTTTACTTTGGCCTCCATCTGAGAAAAGAGGTGTTTAATTGGCATGGGTTGGCATGTTATAAAAAAAAAAAAAGATAAAACAAAGAGAACAATTAACTTTTAATCTGCATGTGAAGGACATTGCTAAAAAGAGAACCTTTAATATCTTACATGGTACAGCATTAGGTTGAGAAACGTAACATAAAGGAGATAAATTAACTCAACAAAAATGATCCTCTTATCTCAAGTGACTGTGGTTTAGTTGGTTTTCAGCTGAAATACTATTTTCAACAAGTATTTATAATTGACCTTGGAGCCAACTGCGACAAATGCTGTGAGGATTATAAAGGAATATAAAAGACATAATCCTCATGTTTAAGGAACCTACCACATCTTTCAATCCCTTTAGAAGACAAGGCCAATTCCATTTTCCTGTGAGTGAAATTAAATTTCTTGCCATGACACAGCATTTGATAATGAATTCCCAATTATTTATATAAATGAATGCAACACACTGCAAAAATCCAGCTGAGCTTTTGTTTTGGTCCTAACTGGGCTAGAGTTGTAAGTGATAAGGAAAGTCTGCTCCTGCGAACAATGGTTTCTAGGTTTACATACGGCTTTTTAACTTTTGTTGGGAAGATGTTGGTTACTCTTTTTAAACTGGGCGAGAGTAGGACGCAGTAAGCTTGAGAGCTAACAGAATGTTAAAAAAAAAAAAAAAAAAATCCTGCCTTAGCAAGGACAATGAAGCCTCCGTCTTCTAGGCCTGAGAGAAAAAGTCGGGGGAAGGCATGAATGGTTGAAACACACAGGTGAGAAAGAATAAATTACTGTACTGTAAGATCTGTCCTAAGGCTGGAGGAGACCATGAAAGTCACATTGCTAGGTTCATTCATGTGATATCTAAGTTACTCCCGTAAAACAAAACAAAAAACTGCCTCTATTGAAGAAAAGCTAGATCAATGAGACAGGATAATTGTTTCAAAAGCTGTATAAATGGAACACTATTAAAATAATTTTGGTGACATCTAAGGAATTGGCTTTTCCATTTATAATGAGATATTATGTGCCTGTGTTTGTAGAGACAATAATTTTGACCTGACATATAAAATTAAATTCCTAAAATAGCAAGGAATGACTATGCTCAAAGAGGTACTGGTAAATTAGCAAAATAAAATATTCATATTAAATGAACTGTGAGATTCTTTAGACCAAGGTTTGGCCCAAGGCCCAGATGTGGCCCACCACTGCTTTCTAGTTTTACTGGAACCCAGCCACACTTATGTTGATGTTTTTGTCTGCGGCTGTTTTTGCACTACAATGGCACAGTCAAGCAGTTGTGATAGAAACTACGTGACCTGCAAAGCTGAAAATATTTACTATTTAGGCCTTTTTACAAGAAGTTTATATGCTATATAAAAAGACTATATAAAAGTTATAGTCATTCTTTCAAGGGCTGAGTCTGGGGCAGCTTACCACTTAGGTCTTTTACAGGATTAATTATAACCCGCTGCCTTGAGATTGCCACACAGCTCCCACTTCTGCATGTGGTCAACCATAAACTTGTTCAAAGATCATTTTAAATGCAGTGGCCAAAAAGAATAGTGAGGTCCCAATCAACCCCCAAAGCTGAACAGTTATTTCTGTTCAAAAGATCCTGAAAATAGTCTTCAAGAATAGTATAAACAGTCCACCAAGGTCAACTGCTGGTGAAAGCAAGAACCTTGAGGCCAGTATGTGATGTCCAGCGTCTACTCCCTAATCTCAGAATTACACGGATCTAGCTGGCCGGCAAGTATCTAATGCATACAGTTTGGATCATATAGACTGAATCACTGCTAAAAGGCAGAAAAGTTGAATGGTTAAGAATACAGCCCATCAGGACGCCTGGGTGGCTCAGTTGGTTAAGCTGCTGCCTTCAGCTCAGATCATGATCCCAGCGTCCTGGGATGGAGTCCCACATCGGGCCCTTGCTCGGCAGGGAGCCTGCTTCTCCCTCTGCCTCTGCCTGCCATTCTGTCTGCCTGTGCTTACTCGCTCTCCCTCTCTCTCTCTGGCAAATAAATAAATAAAATCTTAAAAAAAAAAAAAAAAAAAAAAAAGAATACAGACGGTCAAGTCAGACTGTCCAGATTTGCATTTCAGCTCACTTCCTAGGATTATCCTGATCTATAAAACTGGGGGCTGTCATTAGCTCACTCACAGGCCTGTTAGAAGGATTAAATTAGCTAATACATTAAGTAGTCACAGGACCACTTGGCACTTAGTAAACCTTCGATACATATGAATTATTATAATCAATGGACATGACTTTTGTACACTGTTTAAGGAATCCTCTTCTTTGTCCTCATTTCCATATAGCAAACACATGTCTTCAAAAGGTTTTTTTTTCCCACATGTAATGAAAGGTCTCATACCTATTTCCTTTTTCTTATAAGGAGTTTGTTGTTAATAAGGATTTAATCATATGAAAATCTGTTTTTTCCAACCTTTGTCATCTCATTCAGTTTTCAAAAAAGGTATGTAATCCGATTTATAAATCTATATAAATATTAAAAGATGAAAAAATAGGTGGCTTTCTTACCATTGAATGTTTGCTGTAAATGTGTAGGCAGAGGTGAGTGGGAAAGTGTTGCTGCATGCTGAGCTCCTGGCTGTAAACCCTTTAGTAAATCTGAGAGAAAAACAGACCTGTCAGTAATCTTCAACCTAAGATTTGAGCCCTCTTAGATCAAAAATAAAAATATTTATCTAATGTACGATATAGCCCCTGACTTCAGAGTCTTTCTTAAACTAGAGCACACTGAAAAATTTATATGTATAAAAATATGTGTATGCAAATAACCCAGCAACTACGACTCCCTTTTATTAGTAGTTTCATTAAGACAGAAATGTGGTATAGATGGTTCCTTTAAGAACTGTTAATAAAATCTGATTCCAGTAATTTGACTTACATATAAATGAAATAAATCGCATTTCTTAAAAAAAAAAAAAAATTCTGTCATCTTCACTAACTCCACATGGACTATTCTCAATGGGAATAGTCATGAGGTTTCCTGCTCTGTCACACTAGGAAGCCCAGTAACTCCAAGAGCCCCACTTACTCTGAGTTAGGCTATGGTGGAAAGCGGCTGAGGTAGATCCCGAGGTGGTTGTCACTCCAGCTGTGTCCGTTCCAAAGCCAAGTAGCTCCAAGGGAAACTGGAAGGGCATGGTCACTGGAACAAGGCCACCCAGCATCCCAAAAGGAGTCACATTTTGATTTGTTACAGACAAAGGTGATGTCATGAGAGTCAGAGGTGAGGCATTAGCCAATAATGACGCTCCTGCTGTGGACTGCAGAAACCAGGGGTCAAAATACATAAGAAATCAAATCTTTAACCTGAATTGATTTATTTTATCTAATATCCTTATGGGCGCAAGACTGTGTCCTATATCTAACAGAAACGTTAGGAGACAGAAAATAAAGACTGAGGTGAAAAATACATTTCTAAGAGCTACCCATATTGGTTTAGAAATTCATTCTCTACTCGGCTCTTCATTGCCAGTTTAAACTCCTTATTTTAAAGCCAGAATTACCACTCGTTCATTCATACCTCACCTCAGACTTCCACTTTTCCACTTTTGCTCCTAAGCCCTCCATCTGAACTATGGGTCATTAATTCCATAACAATTTCAATTTGGTCTTTGAAAATGCTTGGTAATTTCACTGTTTGTTTTACCATCTTTCCTGATACAACTCATGGGGTTAGTGTTCTAGATGAGGACCCTCTCAGAGCCTGTAACACAATACCCACTGCTTTCATCATAACACCTTAAAGAAATGAGGCCATCCAGATGTTCTTCCTATTCCTTTATTAGCTCTAACTGCCTCTCCTCCAAAACTAACCATCTGACCTATGCCATGAATCCTCCTATGCTGAACTTTCTGGTACAAATATCGAGTATTATACCTTTCTCCAAGTTGCCTCTGCCTTGTCATACACAGAGACCTCATTTTTTTTTTTTAAACAACCACAGTTACTCCTGGCTGTTCCTCACCCCCTAGAAACAACCTTATTTGTATTCCTTTTGTTAATCAAATTTACTAAATGATACCCTCCATTCCCCACATTACCTAGTTTCTCCTTAACCCCTGAAAGCTGGTTTCCATGTCATTACTTTTCTGAACATAAAGACTCCTTACAGTAAAAGGTGTTTTAACTCTCCTCTATCTGGGCTTTGATGCCATGTGTAAGAAAAGTACATTTAAATCAGAAATACGCTAACATTAACTAACTTTCCCTAAGAAATTACTTACGTACACTTCCTTAAGCTAATTTAATTCTTTGAACAATTTTCTATTCAGCAATAATCTTTTCCCATTTTGGCTTTCTTTTCTACATTACAATAAACTAACATTTATTATTATCAACTAACATTTATTATTATCTAACTATTATTAACTAACATTTATTATTATCAACTAACATTACAATAAAATTGTCTCAGTATCAGATATTATCTATGATAGTTTGTGCAACTGTGACTTTTCTTTTGTAGTCTTATTTTACCAATTCTAAGTTTTCCTGGCCGAAATTTTTACAGTTCTAAATTCCGTCAAGAATACTGAATTCTTCGAATTTTAGTCAGTAATCGATGTTAACTATCATCAGGTTTATTTTGTGTGCTCACTCCTCTTCAGTAAACATTACTAGTAAAGGGCTTATCATTTTATTTCTTAGTTAATATATGAGAAAAAATTTAAGTGATCCTCCCGTACCTATATGCCACAGCATATATATTTCTTATACCGAACAGTCCATGCCACTGCTAAACAAAAAATGAAGAACACCTTCCGGAAGGCTTTAAATCTGGTTTCACTACTCTTTCTCTAATAGCCTTCCCTTCCTTTATTTCCTTTGTTAGCTCTCAAATTTATATCCTCATCTCGGTTTCAATTCTGTAAATCTAAAAGCTCAGGGAGGAATGGCACTTGGCTATGGAACACTCATCAACAACTGAACTCAGCAGCTCCTGTAATCATGTGACCCCCACCTTATAGCTCAACAGCTATCATTAATAGTCTCGTTCTTTCTGGGCATCAAGGCTTAAAACCTTAGTTTTTAGACATCATAAAAAAATGGACAAGATGAACTTACTGTCAACATACCCATTCTTTTTCTTTTTTTTTTTTTAACCACCACTTCCTCCAACACTTAAGTACAAATTTTCATCACTTTATGCTTAGACTTGGCCACTTTTCTATTTTCTAGTCTTTCCCTTAGTGAGCCAACTATGATATACAAAATGGATTCACTGGAAAGAATTACTAAATTAGAAATAAGGACACTTTGAAGCAACTTAGATAGAAGGGATCCTGCATCAATTTAAGAATTAAAACTTTTTTAAAATCATAATTCTCTTATAATCTCAGGATAAGATGAAGCACACACTCTAAGACCATGTGCCCCAAGTGGAGGCCCCTACAGAGGAACATTAAGTACTGCTAAGAAGGAGAACTCAAGCTTTTCTGGAGAAGGCTAAGTGAAGTATTAAAATAGCTGGAAAATGTAAATTAGGGCAACTTTCCAAATTAAGTGAGTAATCAAAAATGATGTCATGCCATAACTGTGTAACAGTTTGTATTTTCAAAAAACTCCCATGTCCACTTTTGTTTATAAATCCAAAATGAAACATCAGACTATCTAAATATTACATAGCGTTCATAAATTTCTCTCTCCCTATAAGATGGAGACCTTTCAAAAGTTGGTCGGGGGGGCGCCTGGGTGGCTCAGTGGATTAAGCCGCTGCCTTCGGCTCGGGTCATGATCTCAGTGTCCTGGGATCGAGCCCCGCATCGGGCTCTTTGCTCAGCGGGAGCCTGCTTCTCTCTCTCTCTGCCTGACTCTCCGCCTACTTGTGATTTCTCTCTCTGTCAAATAAATAAATAAAATCTTTAAAAAAAAAAAAAAAAAAAAAAAAAAAAGTTGGTCGGGTATCCTACTGTTGATATCATCAAGAAGCCTAGAGGAGAAGCTGCCAACCAAAAACAGGCAAACAGTTCAGGATAATGCTCCATAATCAAACATACTTCCATGACCTACATATTTCATTTCCAAGGGAAAAAAATGAAGGAAAACCATGCTCTTCCTATGGTGGGTGTTCTACATATCTATGCATGGATGTATATGTGTGTATATATATATATGCATGTACATATATATATATATAGAGAGAGAGAGAGAGAATTTTAAAAAACCACCTCCCCATTCTCTACAAAAACCAGGGAGATATTTTGAAATATAAATCTATGAAGACCCTCCAATGGCTTCCCACTGCACACAGATTAAAACCCCAAGTTTTTATTGTGGCCTGCAAGGTCCTCCATCACATGGTTCTGGTTGATCTCAGACCCCATCACCTATCCATCTCTCCCTAGTCCAACCATGCATACCTACATGTCAGGCTCTTTCCTATCTCCATGTTTTCACACCTACCACCTCTCTAGCCTGGACTGTTTGTTCCCTCCTATCTCCAAATGACTGTTTATTCAATTCTCAGCTCAAATGTTATCACCTGAAAGAGGCTGTCCCCAAATCCCTTACCTATGTTAGCAGCAATCGCACTCTACCATATTATTGTTTTAATTTTTCATAACACTTAACATTTTTAAAGAAAATTTGTTTTTATCTTTCTACCTAGAATATATGCTCCCTGACAGAAGAGACCTTGAGTATGGGGTTTACCCTAGCTCCCCAGCACCTAGAAGAGTGCCTGGCACATAGTAAATACCTCAGAAACATTTGCTTAAGGAGTGAATTATTTTGGGAATTATAAAGTGGCAAAGACAGGATTCACAGAACATCAGTTAAGCTGAAGGGCAAGAAAGAAGAGGAAAGCCTTGAGCAGGAAGTTATTAAATACAAAGCAGGGAAAGGTAATAATCTGAACCCGGAAAGATTTTAACTTCTGTTAAACCTGTCCTTTTCATTCCGCAAATGAACAACAGATAGCTGAAGATGTCTTTCAGACAGGTGCTGAATGTTTTACCGGCACAGACAGGGAATCTTCTTTTAGTGTTAGAGTTCTAGAGAGACACGATCTAGAGACCAAAAGGTTTCAATGAGAGGCTATGTTAAAAAAACAAAAACAACAACAACAAAAAACAAACCACAGGTTCTCCCAAAGTTATAAAAAACCTTATTCAATTACTGATCTTTTCTTCAGTCAAACCAGTAAGACAGAACAAAAAGGATCAGATCTGAAGGCAGGATCAATAAGGCCTTCAAATCATAGTCATTTTGGAAAGGATGAAAACCAGAAGGAAGGAGCTAACTTTTTGGAAATACAAATTTTGCCATATAGGTTCCCTGCTGAAATGAATTGGTATGCTAAGCATCTAGGTTCTCCTGGGGTAGATGATCAAATACAAGAAGGACTGGCAGGAAGGGGAAGGGTGAGGGGTGGCAGCAGAACGGGGGGACAGAACTCAGAGACTCTGGAGATGACAAAGGATAAAGATTTAACGTTCAATTCAAAGTGAAGGGGGGAAAAGGGCATTTTTCTTGAGGAAAAAAGCCAAAAACTTAAAATAAGAAAGCAAATGAAACCACAGTTTATGGTTTAACTCAACAGAGATAATACTTTACATAGTCATGGATTTAACTGAAAGTTGTAATTTTATTCTTTTAGGAGAATGGCAAAGGTATAAACACAGCTAAAAGCTTTATCATGACAAGAGATAATAGTAAAATGAATAATTGTCTTCCATTCATTCTTAATATTTAAAAACACAGAAAAAGCTATGAGAATTAGAAGTAACTGATGCTGGGAAGGAGGACCCATGTGGCAGGAATGTTATAATTCTGAATTTCTGTTATAATTCTCTCCTTTACTCAAACTGAGGATTAACATTAAACATGGTCAACATTTTAATAAAGGTGATACAAAAAGGAATGTGAACTAACTTCCAGACATAAGTTATAACTTAAATTTTAACATACAATCCCTAATCAGTATTTTTTTTTTTCATTTCATTTTTGATGAAAGTAAAATTACACAGATAAAACATCAGTGAGTACTAGATTCCAACTAGTAAAGTAACAGTTAACTGAATTTTGTTTTATATTAGAGTTCTGGAGGGGTGCCTGGGTGGCTCAGTGGGTTAAAGCCTCTGCCTTCAGCTCGGGTCATGATCTCAGGGTCCTAGGATCGAGTCCCGCATCAGGCTCTCTGCTCGGCAGGGAGCCTGCTTCTTCCCTCTCTCTCTGCCTGCCTCTCTGCCTACTTGTGATCTCTCTCTATCAAATAAATAAATAAAATATTAAAAACAAAATATTAGAGTTCTGGAATAAATGAATTCATTACTAAGCCTACCGTAATGGCAGAGTAATGATCTGGGTTTCATATGTTTATGAATACTAATGCTTTGTTTGTACTCAATAGCAGAAAACATCTATAAACACCAAGGTAAAAATTCTTTCATTAGATGTTCCTATTCCACATCAACAGGAAGCAGTAAAAAGAACACTTTCTAAGACAACGGAATTCCACAAATCAACAAAAGTCATGTTTTCAAAAAACACTTTGGAACCTAAGAACACATCATAACATGTTATGTATTTTTTTTAAAAGCTTGTTATGAAACAGCATATTATGTGAAACCCATTTTCTTGACAAGAATCCAAAAAGTACCAGGAATGGGGGACTTTTCTTTTTTGTGTATTTGCCTACCGTGAATATGTATTACTTTTTGGGATGGGGGACAGGGAAGAAGAATCTTTAAGAATCAAACTGGTCACATGAAGGACAAATCTGACAAGTCTCAGGATACAGGGAGTGGCAGAAAGATGAAAACAATGGCAGAGAAGATGACATGGAAAGGAGAGAGACAAAACATGAAGGATAAAGAGTTCTCAACAAACCTAGGGCAAATGGATCAGAAATGATAATGAAACAATCACTGAAAAAAATATTCTTGAGCTGAAAAAGCCACCAGCTATAAACTTACAGATTAAAATCTAGCCTAATTCGAGAATATTTGAAATTCAACGAAAAAGAGAAAACCTTACTAGCATTTAGGCAGAGAAAACACAAACAAGGGAACAAATATTGGAATGGCCTCAGACTTCCTATAATCCTCAATACTAAGCAAAGGTTAGTGGAACAGTATTTATACAACATAGGGAGGGAGACAGTTAATGAACCCAAGAAGTCAATATACTTAAGGGTGACAGTCAGAAATTATCAGGTATGCTAATGCTAAGGTAAAATAGGTATGTGTTAGCCTTCTTGAAAGACTCTGAGTGAGGCACTCCCTCTAACTGTGAGATAAACAAATTAAAATGGGGAAACGGTGGAATAAAAGGATTATTGATGGTAATTTGACATAAAGAATTATATATGAGTAACTGCAAAATTCATGACAAATAAAAAGTTTATTTGAAGACAAATGGCTAAAGAAGAAAAACCAAACAAATTTGATTAAATACAAAAATCAAAAAGTTGGCAGGGGAAAGGGGACTAGAGAGAGGAAGAAAGTGAGGGTATGTTAAAGGGGACTAGAGAGAGGAAGAAAGTGAGGGTATGTTAACTTCGTAAGTTACTGCTTTGTTCTGGACTCTGACAACATATCATTTTAACTATGCATTATGTGTTTTTCAAAAATTGCGGAAGTACGTATGTGTTACTTTACCGGGGGGGAAAAAAAATCCACATCCCAACAAAAACCTCACCCACCAACTATCCCCAGTACTGTGATGTCAACATCAGGAAATTCCTTGGCCACAAGCTGTAATAAGCTATTAGGGACAACCCATAAGCACAGTTATTGAACAGACTCAAAGGGAAGATCACACAATCTTACACTTTATCCCACGAACGTATGTAACATACATACCTGCACACTGGCTGTTACCACGGAAGACCCTGAGGCAGAGGATGGTCTGTGTGGAGTAGACAACGGTTTAGTAGCACCCTGTGTTCCACTTCCTGTTCCCCCAGAGAGACTAGTCCTATTTGCTCCGCTTGAGTTTAGGCTGCTACCTCTGCTGGCAGGTACATTCACTGCGATGCCACTCAAGCTATTCTTCCCAACAGTTCCAGCGGACGAGGAGTTGGTGAGCTTTGAAGGGGCCTGAAGATTTTTTGTGGCTGGAAGGCCTGAAGTGCGATTGGAGGGCAGCAAATTCAAGGTGGGCGACTGTCTGCTGAGGTTTATCCCACTGGGCTGTTTGTGGACTGGGTTGTTACCGCTGGAGTGGCTACTCTGGGCTACGAGTGCATTTGGACTGGAAGAGCTTGGGGGTACAGGAGGCTTGGGAGCAGGGTTGGATTTCGAAATAAGTTTAGTCGATACTGAAGGCTTAGCTGACAGAGAGGGCTTAGGCGAGGCAGAAGGCTTAGGCGAGGGCAAGGGTTTAGGAGATGTGGCAGGTTTTGGAGATGCGGCAAGTTTGGGGGATGCAGCCATTGAGAAGGGAGATTTGAAACCCTGCGTGGACATCTGTGACACCATAGCCTTGGCTAAGTAGTTACTGGAGGTAGTGGTGCTGGGTACTGTCCTAGAAACCAGGGGATGGGACCCTTGAGAACCATTTCCAGGTGAGGGAGTCGATAAGGGAAGGCGGTACATGAGTGGCTTCTCCGAAGTCTTAATAAGCGGGGATGAACAGGCAAGTTGGGGATTATTACTTAATTTCACCACTGGGTTGGTCTGTGATTTACTAATGGTTGCTTGTAATGGAGACACATAGTTTTGTTGGACAGCTGAATGCTGGTGCACCTTTGTTACTTGTGTTAACGAAGAAGCATCCTGGGCCTCAGGTGTTCCCAGAGCATGAGAAGAGGCAGCAACTTGGGCTTGGGAAGAAGAGGACACGTGGGTCTGTGAAGAGGAAGCAGCATGAATCTGACTCGACCTCTGTAGTCCTTGTTGAAGCAGCCTGGCTGGCAAAGGTTCCAAGGAAACTTTAGGGTTCTGAATTGAAGAACCAGCGATAAGGCCTGAAGAGATGCCAGTATGAGCTAAATCCTGGGGTTTCTTTGGTACTGGCCCTGTGTGACCGGCAATAAGACTGGATGAATGTGCAGTCTGAGGAGAATCTAGTTTTTTAGGAGCAGCCAGCGGCAACTTACTCATGATACTTGCTAATTTTTCTTCTCTCAGTCCTGGGCGAGGTTTTGCAGTTGGCATGCTTATCCTTGAGCCAGCTGGAGGGCCTTTGTTCCCATTGTTGATAACAGCTAAAGCTTCAGAAACAAGATCCAGTGCAGGTGGATGGAAAGAAAGGTCTTCATCTAGTGAGTCATCAAGGCAGATGGTCTCCTGGGCTGGTGTAGAGCCAGAGCTGGCAGAGGCCACCGCAGACGTGCTAGAGCTCACTGAGGGACCACCAACGGAAGCCGCCAAGGATGCAGGAGTTTTCTGGTCCTTTTTTGGACTATACTCCTAGCATAAACAGCATTATAGTGGAACAAATTAAATGATTAATAAACTAAACTACTAAGTATAGTCTAAATAAACTACTAAGTGTAAGTCTTAAAAGGACAAAGAACTTCTCACAATGATTAAAATTCTACTGGAAATCTTTAGACTGAAAAAACCGAAACGGTTTTGAGAACAGAGCTCTTAGGCCATAAGCATCTGATACATTGCACACAGCTGCCATACCTTAGTGAGCTCTTCTAAGAAGACGTGAAACCAAGCCAAAGGAACGTTCGTATACTACTTGCATCACTGGTGAAATCCTTCCTCACCCCACCCTGCGTGCATCCGATACTGATCCAAATCCATCTGTTCAGGGACTATACTCTTTTTATTCTCCTCGTACCTAGGAGAAATTCTGCCTTTATCCTAAGACTCTACCCTCCTAATGTAGTATGGTTTTTGCTGGGATACTGACCCACATTTTCTGCTCCTTGTATTTCTGCCTCTGTATGCCCTGTCCATGGGTGCCCTAGCCACCCAGAGCCAATACATAGAGAAAATGGTACATTCAAACTGGGACTCAATCCAAGCATACTTCAACTATGTCTTCTATTCATTATGGTCATTTTAATTTATTCAACATATATTTACTAAAGTATCTACTATGAGCAAGGCACTGTACACTAAGAAAACAAGGTTATGGGAATTAAAATTATGAATACCTAAGATAATTTTTTTTTTCAAAACATTTAAGTTCCAAGGAAGAGAAAAGAGAATTAGAACCTAGTTTAAAATATTCAAACAGCAAAAGAATTGAAAAGTAACTTTTTCGGGGTGCCTGGGACTAATGTATCAGTTGGATGGACTTCCAACTCTTGATTTCAGCTTAGGTTCCCATCTCAGAACCCTCAGATTAGGCCTGCATGGGCCTCCGAGCTCAGAGCAGAGCTCTCCCTCTCTCTGCACTTCCTTCCCTTATCCTCCGTCTCTCTCAAATAATAAATAAAATCTTAAAAAAAAAAAATGTTGTCTCCCTTAAAAGGCAAATATAAATTTGACTCGTCATTTTTAAGATAATGAAGAAATACAATTATTACATAAAAACCACTTCAAAATTTCTTTGATTAGTTTCTTTTTTTTTTTTTTTAAAGATTTTTTTTATTTATTTATCAGAGAGAGAGAGGGGGAGAGAGCAAGCACAGGCAGACAGAATGGCAGGCAGAGGCAGAGGGAGAAGCAGGCTCCCTGCCGAGCAAGGAGCCCCATGTGGGACTCGATCCCAGGACGCTGGGATCATGACCTGAGCCGAAGGCATCTGCTTAACCAACTGAGCCACCCAGGCGTCCCTCTTTGATTAGTTTCTTAAAAAGAAATCCAAGTAAACCTAAACCCGAAGTCTTGAATTCCACATCAGTTTATATAACCACAGCACTCACCTTAACCATAGTGGGGAAAGAATGGAGAGGAAGTGTCTTTACCATCACCTTCTAAGGTATTACAGTAAAGAAGCTGTTAAGAAGGCTGTTAAACTCTAACTTCCTCAGCAATTTTTCTAAGCTGCTATTCTAAAAGCCCTGATGGAAAACTCCACTACCTCTCAGAATTCTGTAGTATATCTGCATTAAGTTCAAAATTGTCTGTTAAGATAAATGGGTAATACATATGAGACACGTTTGCTTTGACATGCCATCCATCCGAGTTATGATTAGTGAAAATACCATTTTTATTTAGAAAGAACAGAAACCGAGGGTGGGGAATGTCCTGGAATAATAATGGTAACACTACCAATAGAACACTGCTTTTTAAAGTAACTTTTCATTTTTTTTTAAAGGATAAACTGGTTTCATTTTTAATTTTCTTCCTTTCTATGTATCTATCTATCTATTTATTTATTTATTTTAAGTTCTAGACCCAATGTGGGGCTTGAACTCACAACCCTGAGATCAAGAATCATATGCTCTTCTGACTGAGCCAGTTAGGTGCCCCTAAATTAATTTTTTCTTCTAATGTTAAATCTACTCACAAATACTATATAAATTTATACTAGCAGAGATAATTGTCCAGAGAGTATATAAATGAGTCTCAAAAGCAGGTTATCCCATTTAGAAAATGGTAATTAAATCTGAATAAATGAATGACTGTTTGGATGGCTCAAAGGAGGGCTGGCAAGGACAGAGATCCAGGAGGGATGGTGGTTGTGTACCAGAAAGGAAGAGCTTTTTTTCCTGGAGACTTTTACTTTTCTCCTTACTGTTCTGTATTTCCATTTTCTACTGTATTTCCTTATATTACCTTTGTAACTAAAATAGGTATTTGAGGGGTGGTAGGGCAAACACGAATCAGCAATATAGTTTTTCTATTTGGGGAAAAGGAGAGTAATTTAATCACAAAGACACAAACAAAATAGGTAATTCCCCTACACCACCCTAGTCATTATTAGAATTCGGATAAACATATGCTTGAATAGATGTATCAAAATTTAACCAATACTCTATGGCGAGTATTAGGAGTGTACAAATAAAGTGTCAAAGCAAAGCAAGAACTCAACACATGTGATGCAATACTGGCTCATTATTATTTGGATTAGAAGACAAATGAGGTAGGTAAGAAAAAAGACTATTTACTCTGTATTCAAAGAGCCTCTAATGCTAAAAGTTAAGAAGGCCACAGAGTAACGAATACTGACCTACTGGCTATAACCTCATAAGCCAAGAAACTCATCTATTCAAAGAGATGAAAGCTATGGGGAAAGTCTAAAACCTAAAGGCTGTTGGCTTTCTTTACAATTTTACTTTCACATGATTATAATTTTCACTTCTATAGATTATACATGATTCTTTTTCAACTCTGCTTTGTCTATTTGGTATTTTTGTCCCTTCTCCTTCTTTAAATATTAAACAAGTTAAATTCCTTTATGTTCTAAACCCAATAAATCCATCACTTGCCCTTCTCAAGGATCTAATTCTGTCAGATGTTTCCGCTGGCTCTCACTCATAGCAACTTATTTCCTCGTGTTTTCATATTTTAAACTCATATTTGACATGGTATATATGTGGTAAGCCTTTGGGGCCTGGGATGAAACTGCATTATTCCAGAGAGAATTTGATAAGCCATTTGCCCTGTATTAATAACTAATCTAATACCTTTACATTCTTTTCAACGCTTGAGGATTCCCCAGATCTTGCAGAAGCAGTATAAATTAAACTCCTAAACCAGGGAAAATTCTCAGGAAGGACTTCCTTCCCCTAATCTAGAACTCGGGCCAAGACACCCAAAGTTTCTTAATCTTTCTGCTGGTGAACGGATTTTTTTTTTCAAGTCCTTCCTTTTACTAAAGATGCTATCCTTTGAAAGTCCCAGGTTTATGCAGAGTTTCAGTCTAATTCCTAACCTATGTAAGGCAAGAAACCCCTATCTGCTGTGGTCTGAGAAGAAATTTAAAAATAAACCATAAAGTGATGGATGAAAATCAGCAAATGCACCTAAAGGCAACCGAAGTTTCAGTGACAGATTAACACTCCAGCAGCTTTTTCTCTGTTTCAGGCCTTAGGGATTTCTCTTACATTTCTGTAATCTCAACTATGCATTTAAAGCATATTTGTTATATCAAAGGATATTTGTTTTTACAGAACACTTCTAATTTATATTAGGTTAACTCTTACAACTTAATTCTCTGAAATACAATGGTTCTAGGAGTTTTACAAAGTTTAAAAACACCCTTCTTAAAAGTATGGAATCTATCCACCTGTGCCAAATACATATATTCTTTGCATTTTAAGAATATATTTCAACACTCCCCAATTATGATTAATTAAGATTTGGTTCAATATTTACCTTCACTTTGGGTTTAGGTGCAGGAATCACCTTTTTCTTTGCCCTAAAACAAGAGTTTAAAAAAAAAAAAAAAAAAAGGCCACTTCAGTAGCAGTTAGAGGTCACCATTAGGAAATTATAACATAATCTTGTCATTACGTGGGTAACTTCTTATGCTATTTGGAAAACTCTATGAAGGAAGGAACTATAATTAAATGCTCAGTTTATATGTGAATATACAGTATCATTTCTTCTAATTTCAATCAACTGGAAGAAAGGCCACACCCTTAGCAAAATACCAATTATAGACAAAGGTTTTTTAAAAATTAAATGTAAATGCTCAAAATTAAAAACAAAAACAAAACCCCTCAAGACAGGGTAACAAAGCTTCCTAAGAGACTCACTTCAAACAACTGGTAAGAATTTGTTTATAGGAAAATAAAGCCTCAAGAAACTTTCAGTTCAAATTAAACCATAATTTGAGGAGAACCACTGCCAAGAAGTTGTAAATGAGATAACATTTTATTTTATTTATTTATTTATTTTTTTTTCAAAGATTTTATTTATTTATTTATTTATTTGTGAGAGAGAGAGTGAGAGTGAGCACAGGCAGACAGAGTGGAAGGCAGAGTCAGAGGGAGAAGCAGGCTCCCTGCAGAGTAAGGAGCCCGATATGGGACTCGATCCCAGGACGCTGGGATCATGACCTGAGCCGAAGGCAGCTGCTTAACCAACTGAGCCACCCAGGCGTCCCGAGATAACATTTTAAAAACAAAACAAATCTTTGTTTTTAGAGAAAATTATTTTAATATACAAATTCCAATTAAAAATGTCAAAATGACAGGAAAAAAAGGCAAGAAAAATACCATGGAGCCTGGAAACCTTTGGGAACCAGTGTGAAAAAGTTTGAAGACAAAAAAAACCTTACAGTTCCATAATAAGAGGAAGTATTCAATGTTGAATTAAAGGGTTAACAAGCCAAAATACCTCACACTGAGTACTTCCATTTCACTGAGTTGAAAATGAGTTGAAAATGTCATCTATTAAATTAACAAATATCATGATTAAAATGGTCAATATACAACTTCATTAAGGGAACAGTAATTTTCAAAGTTTTTTTGATAAAGACCTTTGGGGCCCACATATCCCATTGGTTTCCACTTTCTGATATTAAAAACACGAGTTGGTCATAGTAATAAAGCTATTTAAAAAAAAAAAACTGGGGAAGAGGATCTACGTAAACATCAGTTTTAGGTTTAAAGGAATTAATTATTTCTACCCTGAATTGTAATAAATTTGATTTTATAACAGTGGGGAAATTAAAGGCCAGAAATATTACTCACACCAATATATATGTATCCCCTGCCCCAGGATAACTAAACCACCAGCAGTAAACAAGAATGGCAAGAACTGAAAGCCATAACCAACCCAATACAACCCTGACAGTATGCTAACAAAGTGTCCTTCCTAAGCCTTGCAAACATTTCCATTGTGATTGTATGCAAGGAGACGGAGAGTTCTGTAAGGTTACCCAGCTGTTAGCCAGACCTCTTAGAATACTGAAATACAGTGATCCATAAATTCTTAGCAACTTACTAATTTAATATTTTATAAACTATTGCTATACTTCTATGCTACAGAGAAATAGCTCTAAGTTGTAGGTAAAAATAAAATTCCTGAAGTCAACCAGTATTCACCCAAAAATATAACCACGAAAACTCCAGCTTTTTACTTTTCCCTCTTAGCTTAAGAGACCTTTCTTTAGTACTCACATCACTAAGGAAATACCCAGTTTTGAAGAGAAGGGAAGGAAATGAAGAATAGGTTAATTTTTGTGGAATGAAACACTCTGCAAGGCAAGGCAGGGTAGGTATGTATAGGAAACCATCTTGGAATGCACAAGGCTATAGGTTAGCTACATGAATGGTCACTAAGAGAGAAAGAAAAAGGACCACAGAACTGGAGGGAGGAAGGCCCAGGAACAAAGGAAACCATCAGAACCTTCCTATTTACATGGCTCCTACCTAACAAATCTTGGGCCAGCACACATTCAGTTTTCTGGATAATAAATGTGTTCTCAGGTTTACACAAATAGTAAAAATGATTTTTTTTTAAAGGCAGTAGTAAAATGGGAGACTATTCAAATGTACATTTAAGTACTATTTCACCAGCCCTTGTTTACTAAAGCACATAAGGTGAGCAAAAATAAATGAAGAAATCTGGAGTCTGTTTTACTCACGGAGCAGAAGTAAGATGATTATGTACACTCCGGCTCTCCTTAAAAAGCATTCTGCAAAAGTTAAAAAGACATGATTATTTTTGTGTAACAGATCTTTATAGCCAATTTGTCGTTTTAGTTACACGGTTTTTCAGCAGTCTATTACTCGCTTATTTATCAAATGAAAGTTATAATGGCACAGTAAATTCAAAAATCTATTTTATGGTCAGTTTTATAGCACAGTTATTTATTTAAATCTTTAACAGACCTTTTTTTAAATTGAAGATGGAATGCTTTAAGATGACAGAGATAGCCACATCTATTAATTTCAACATTCTTAACTCTTTAAACTTTAAATTGTGCTACTCTTAACTTCTGAGATACCACTCCACATTGACTATTTTCAACAGAACCTAAGGTTGGGACTGCCTTTTCTACACTCTCCATTTTGTATTTAGTTCCTTATCTTCACAATACCCATGCGAAGTTCCCCTCCCAAAGTTCCTAACCATCTTCTACTCCTCCCATTTCTCTATTAGCAAATTTAGGTGCAAAAAAGAAAAAGCAGTTGGCCAAAAAAATAAAAAATAAAAAAAACAAATAACCACCCTTCATGTCTATCTCTGTATCTCCACATCCATGTGACTATTTTGTCTTTTAAGTGCTTGAAGTTTTCAAAGCAGAGGTCATCTGAGATGACTAGGTTCTTTGTAAAATGAATGTCATATATGTGTGTGTGGGTGTATATACGTATATATGTATCGTTAATAACAGCAATAATAAGAAAAGTAAAGTAAAATCTAGGATGTCATATTTCTTACCTTGCCTGCATCCAGCCCTTAGGCCACAATGGTTTCACCTCTGTCTCCATAAAGGATTTAAGATAATCCTCAGCGGACTGGCTTTTATTTGGCTCTAACTCATAGCATCCCAATTTGATCTCAACAAGGTTACATAACAAAGTTCTAAACAGATTAAAAATATATATTTATATATAAATCTGACTGCAAAATTGTGGAAAATTAAGCTTGAAACAGATTTTTTTAAAAGCACATAAATCTGACAGCAATAATAAAGACTATTATCTCAAGAATTCAGATGACATGAAGATAAATAATTTCCAATACACATCACTCATTGCAACTACAGCCAAATCCCCAATATGCAACGATTTCCTTTGATACCTTTCATCTAGGCACCAAAGATTGAAAGGGATAGTCCTGTAGCCAAACCCTCTACTTGGGTACAGAAATACTGGTAAAAAAGATGACTGATTAAACAAGTATATGGAGTACTTCACCTTCTGAAACCAGTATGACTTACTTAATTATTAGAAGATTAGCTTATAAAAAGTAGGATATGAAAATAAAAGTGAGAGCACTCTAAGAATATTAGGATCAAATCAATCTTCCTTTGAATGAATTTTTCCTACAGACTAATCTTTGGTTGTTTCCAATCTACTCTTTCATTTACTATATATTCTTTTTTATTAGAAACCTTAGTTCTGCATTATCTATTTGGTTAAAAGTGAAGGCTTTGGTTAAATTTTACCTGATGGTGTCATTCCAGTGGAATTTCTTTCTTGGTCCTATGACACGTTTCCCTGGTTTCTCATCATCATCTTCCTCGGATCCATTTTTTTCTCGTTCTTCATCTGTTTGCAACCTAAAAATGAAAAAGATTTTATGAAGCAGAGTTTGTTTGTTTGTTTTTTTTTAAGATTTTATTTATTTGTCAGAGAGAGAGAGTCATATAAGCAGGGGAAGCAGCAGGCAGAGGGAAACGCAGGCTCCCCACAAAGCAAGGAGATGACTCAGGACTCACTCTCAGGACCCTGGGATCACCACCTGGGCTGAAGGCAGACACTTAACCAACTGAGCCACCCAGGTGTCCTGGGAGGCGGAGTTTTAGCCCAACAGTGCCTATGATATGCTCCAGAAACACTTAATAAACTGCTTAACTGAATATTAACTCAAAGGGAAAAGTGAAGGGGGCATCTACCTTATATGTAATACTTTGAAATGTGTTATAAGGTGGTTTGGTATATAAGGTTTTCAAACTGTAACATAAGGCCATGAATACTTATATTTCAGTTCAGAAAATATTTGTGTCCAACTTCAGCCAAATTGGCTGATGTGTGAAATGAGTGACCAGTGCCAGCTCTTGCTTTGATCACTCCCATACACTAAGTCAAGAGACCTTTTGCTTTTAACACAAAAGCAATTGAATGGGGGAGTGTTGTGTCATTTAGAAAACACTCAATTACACCACTTCAGTGGTACATGTGGATTTCTACTTGGTGGTAACATCTACGTAAGACCAATCCTTCAGAGCTAAAAATATTTCTCAAATGCAAAAGCCGCTCCAAACAGAAGAGGTACATACTTGGCACACTTAGCTTGACTACGAGCTTGGCAGTCCTCCTGGTATTTAAATAGCTGTTCAGGCATCACGTTGCTAACAGCCAGTTTCAGTTTTTGCAGAGGTTCTCTTAAACGATCATCCTGAGGAGAAAGTATACTAAAAGTTTTTTTAAAACACATTTACGAGAATTAAAGCAGATCCACAAAAGACACTGATTATGGATTTGAAATGAAAACCCATTTTTTTAATGTAAACATATTTAAATGTGGATGCTTCTCCTACCACACTGACCTTTCATAATGCACACCGGATAAAAAATTAGGATGACCATACTTCCCAGACCGCCAACGAGAATCCCAGTTTTTGCTTGGTACCCCAGCATAATTAAGTGTTCCTGACATTTTTTTCTTAAGATTTATTTGAATTTAGTTGACACACAATTTATTCCTTTACATTCTTAAAAATGCCCCAGCCAATAAATTATATGGACACTTTAAGATTAAATACAGATCAAAATCTATATGCAGACTACTACTGGTTGATCACTATTATGAAGAGGAAGCAGTACCATAAGTGGAAATATTGCTTTGCAACACTGGAACATAGGATTCGATCTGGGAAACTACAAACAGGATGCTGGCATCCTGTTCTTTCATTTAAAATTGTTACTAAATATGACTTATGCTGCAAGCAAAAATGCAAGGTCAAGGCCAAAGAGAAAGAGGAAACTGGAAGACTCTTACTATTTTCATACATACCAATTAATAAATATAACAGCACATATGACACTGTCTGCTATAAAATTTCCATTAAAAGAAATGTGAAACATCCAGTATCATGGATCCTAGGTGATCACTTCTTAATTATGTAGTTGAGACTATCTGGAACAACCCAAATATCCATCAACAGTAACATGAATAAATTAATTAGGATGTATTTATAGAATGAAACACCAAACACACTGTACAGCAAATGTACTCAAAAAATGGGAGTTCACCACATGTAAAGACACAGATAAATCTGAGGTGCATAATGTTCAGTGTAAAAAAGTCAGTCGCAGAAGAAAAGTATGGAGACAGTGTGACTCCATTTATACGAAGCTCAAAAATATATAAAATCAAACAATATAGTACTTAGGGAGTAAAAGTACACATGCTAAAACCATATGAAGAAAAGCAAGGGCTAAGATAAATGTCTTCTTTTACAGCCAAGAGGAATACTAAATAACTTCAAATATCAAATCTGATATGTTCCTTAGAAAACATCTGATAATGTATAAAACGTTGTTCTCCTGCCTCTAGATATTTTTTTACTGGTACCCACTCTGTCATGTGAATGTATGGCAGTTAGCTGCAACTGCCAGTGTCTCAAGGAGCCAGGCACAGACACAAAATATGTGATCTCAAGTAAATTTCATTTGTTTATTTCTCTGCTTTAAACTGAGAAAGATTTCCCAATTCAGAAGATTTTTTTTTTTTTTAAAGAGAGAGCACACACACGCATGCATATGGGGAGTTGGGGAGGGGCAGAGGGAAAGGGAGAGAGAATCCTGACCAGGTTCCATGCCCAGCTCAGAGCCTGATGAAGGGCTCAATCTCAAAACACTGAGATCATGAAATGAGCCAAAACCAAGAGTCAGGCTGTTTTATTAACAGTTATATAATACTTATAATAAACAGTTCTATGTCTCTCAGATCACATTACAAGTGGTCCAGGGCACCACATTCATTCTCCCATTAGAGCCATGGGGGGCTTTAGACAGCCATGTTGTGCTATGTGACTCCCAACCTCTGGCCAGAAAAGTTTTGGTTGACCCAAGATATAGTATAATCAGATTTTCTGACCCAAGAACTTGGATTGGGATGAGAGGGCTAAATCAGTCTCTGTGTGTGGCTTTTCTGTAATATAAAACCTTGAGACTAAAGTAATCTTATTTTCAGATGACTTACAAGGATAAAAATGAGACATGGGGAGATACGTAGAGAGAAATAAGAGTTAATCTAAATTATTAGTTCCCATCCCTTCCTGGCTGTATTTTTAATTCCATGAAATACCTTTATTAATAGAAAAAATGTCATTTTTGGTCTTAAATTACATTTAAGTTCTTTTCCTTTACTTGCAAGTTATAAATATTTTTAAAATATATAATCAAATAAATCATTAAGGGAAGTGTAATCCGGGCAATGAAGATACTAAAAACCATTTTACATGAAGTGAAGAAGGGGACACAATACAAGCTTTCAAAAACATGAAAGCTGTGAAGGTGACAATTATATTTATGAATAGACTCAAAGGTAGAATTAGGACCAATGGGGTAGAAAGCACCTGGATTTGTCTCAGTGCATGGAAGAATTTTCTGATATTACAATGAAATATGTTTCTGACCACTGGAAGCATTCAAACTTAGACAATTACCTAATGAGGTTGTAGGGGAGGAGACTCTAAGCAAAACATGGATGATTACACCAAAAAATCTCTAAGTTTACCCTGGGATTCTTTCCATTGGTTTGTGTAAAGTAGGTGTGAACATATCTGCATAGATCCAGCTCAGTAATGAAAAAACGGAGTTCTAAATCTGTCATATATTTCTTGAGGGCAAAACTGTATCAGCTGTGGAACTGAAGTTATTTTACCAGTCCAAGAATCTATGTCTTAGAAAACATTCTCATCTAGACTTATCAACTGTTAAAAAATGTAAGTTTTTTCAAGAGATCCAATATGCCTTTGACAACTCCTATAGTTATTCCATATGTACAATAAGACTATAAAGCACCTAACAGACAAAAGCCCCCAAAAGAAACCAGTCTCTTTATAGGTTATAAAACCTGAGATATGGATATTATTATTCCTTGTCTTACCTGGACGTTGAGATGTAACTTCTTTAGACGTTTTACTAGTGTTTCTTTATTGCATGGCACAAAAGCTTCAAGATGGGAGTAGACACCACTACGGATGACAGGGCCTAGTTCCTGTAGCTGTAACTCGATGCTGAACAAAAACAATGACAAATAAATAGTACAGAGCTTCCTTCAGGTACTGACACAAGCAAGGAGGCAAAGGCAGTAACTCTTCCCTCGTTTTATCTTTCCATGATTTCCCAAACAGTATTTTTCAAGGAGAAAATATAGAAAGAATTTATACAACAATAAACGGGTGAATAATTTTTTTATGAACAGGGGTAAAGTCTACATTTTGGGATAAAGCACAGGAACTCAATTAACCAAAACCTTATTCCCTCAGATAGATATTCATATCCTCTCTCCCTCACTGCAATTGCTACGCTAGAGAGTTACACAGTTTTGATGAATTTAGAGTACTTTTTCCTTACAGGTGTTTAAAAAAATTTCAGATTTGGAAGAGGTGAAACCCTTCGGGATACATATACAGACTGTTTTTCATCCATCTTTGTCTCCTCCATTATGCCTGCACTGCATAAGCTAGTTATTTAGTAGTTTGTTCAATTTATTCCAATTCTTCATTTCCTGTTTCCATTTGTAAATTTGTTTTTTAGACCAAAAATAAATTGTTAAATGGATATTTAATGTAATAGTTGTTAAAAAATAAAAAATAAGAAAAGGAGAAGAGTTTTAACAGCTACCATATATATTCTCAGCAGGACAAGTCTACTAATCAATAACTGAGGTTTCTACTAAGATGAAAGACACCGTATCTATCTGGCAGCTGCTATTGTAGGAAGGTAGGAACGCATATTGATTGGAAGGCCAAGACCAAACTGGGGCTCTTGGCAAAAACTATGTCCAAATCATCCCATTCTTTTATAGGAAAAGGTGCAGATATATTTAATAAATAATTTTCACAAATATAAGATGAATCCAAAGAGTCAATTAACAGCATCTGGGGAAGGAAAGAAGCCCTCCCATATCAAGTATATCCATCACTTACAAGATACACTGCAATTTCAGAAACAACAAAATGTGGAGAACTATGCTCTTAGCACTGGCAATAAAAATTCTTGGTATTAGAGAAGTCAAACACATAGATGAATGGAAACATGTTTAGAATCTATAAGAACCAGAAGGTCGGGGCGCCTGGGTGGCTCAGTGGGTTAAAGCCTCTGCTTTCGGCTCGGGTCATGATCCCAGGGTCCTGGGATCGAGCCCCGCATCGGGCTCTCTGCTCAGCAGGGAGTCTGCTTTCCTTCCTCTCTCTCTGCCTGCCTCTCTGCCTACTTGTGATCTCTGTCTGTCAAAAAAAAAAAAAAAAAAAAAAAAAAAAAAAAAAAAAAAAAAAAGAACCAGAAGGTCAAATGCAGAGGATCATATGGGATACAATCACTACGGTCATGAATTCTGTGTATAAACATTTGGTTTAAATAACATTAAAGGAGGAATCTTTATTAAAAGTCTAGACTCTGGGTAGGAGGCTTTCTAGGCTTGCCACATAATTAAAGATTAATTAAGGCTGAAAATAAAATAGAAACTCCAAGTAATAAGAGATTCCAAGTAAGAACAGAGTGACTCAATACACACTTATAAAAATCGGTGGTTTCCAAAGAGAGGGGAAACTCAAAAACACAAAGAGCTGACTCCCTGCTCCTATGCCAATACCAGGTAAAAATTAGAGAAACATATTATCCCTGAAGGTTACCAAAACATTGGTCTATCACAAATATATACAAATTCCTACCTGAGAGCAGTTATATTTTTAGCACACATCCCTCACACATTTAACTTTTTTTTTTTTCTCACTAAGAATTCCAATCTTCTAAGGTCTAAGAAGTACCTAAAACACATGGTAATGAAAAGTTTGAATTTCAGTAATTTTCACATTTCAAAAAAATAAAGGTTCCCCTAAAGCAACAAACTTTCCCTGAGCCTGTCTCCTTCTATCTACCAGGTTCTTTCACTTCTTTAAGTGAAGTCTATCCCCAAAGCAAATATCCATGCATGGAAGTTATGACGGATGGGTCTCAAACCTCTAATAATAAATTATGAACACATGATCGCTACACGTTCTAAACAGATAAAAATATACTGGGATCATCTGCTGACAATGCATTAGAGGACAAACATTGGGTTTTGAGTAACCCACAAACGGGTATGTGAAACCCACTTTTTTAAAAAAAATATTTTATTTATTTATTTGACAGACAGAGATCACAAGTAGGCAGAGAAGCAGGCAGAGAAAGAGGAGGAAGCAGGCTCCCCGCTGAGCAGAGAGCCCAATGCGGGGCTCAATCCCAGAACCCTGGGACCATGACCTGAGCCAAGGGCAGAGGCCTTAACCCACTGAGCCACCCAGGCGCCCCTGAAACCCACTTTTTTTTTTTTTTTTTAAAGATTTTATTTATTTATTTGACAGACAGAGATCACAAGAAGGCAGAGAAGCAGGCAGAGAGAGGAGGAAGCAAGCTCCCTGCTGAGCAGAGAGCCCGATGCGGGGCTCCATCCCAGAATCCTGGGATCATGACCTGAGCCGAAGGCAGAGGCTTTAACCCACTGAGCCACCCAGGCGCCCCTGAAACCCACTTTTATATCTCTCTCTTTACAAGGCTCTTACTTGCCTCTGAAGAAGCCTCCAAGAAATGAAACATAGGAATCCTTAGCTCAAGCAATGGTCAACTTTATAAACAAGATTCTTCTGGCTCAGGAATACTTAGTCTTATTTGTATTTTCACACAGAATTCCAGAAACAGTCATTTCCCCACAGTTGATATATGACTATCTTCCTATCCTATCAACCCTCTTTTTATTATTATTTTTTTAAGTACGCTCTACACCCAACGTGGGGCCTGAACTCATGACACTGAGATCAAGTCACATGCTCTACCAACTGAGCCAACCAGATACCCTTCTCCCTCTTTTTAAAAAACAGAGTATAGGGGCTCCTGGGTGATCAGTTGATTGTTTGCCTTTGGCTCAGGTCATGATCTCGGAATCCTGGGCTACAGCCCCAAGTCAGGCTCCCTGCTCAGTGGGGAGTCTGCTTCTCCCTCTTCCTCTGTCCTCCCAGTCCCGCTCATGCCTTGTCTCTCAAATAAATATATAAAGTCTTAAAAAGAAACCCAGAATATATATCTCATTCAATCATTTAAAAAATACTAGCAAAAGAAAAGCCAACTATCTCCAAGTGAATACTTAATTTCCTGAATTATTCCTCTAGTGTACCAACATTGTCCACATAACAGAACCACTGAAAATCAGTAACTGAGGATTTAGGGAGCAGTAATCTAAATACAAAATCCAAAATAGTTCTTATTTTATAGCAAGAATTCAAAAGCCTGGGGCGCCTGGGTGGCTCAGTGGGTTAAGCCGCTGCCTTCGGCTCAGGTCATGATCTCAGGGTCATGGGATCGAGTCCCGCATCGGGCTCTCTGCTCAGCGGGGAGCCTGCTTCCCTTCCTCTCTCTCTGCCTGCCTCTCCGTCTACTTGTGATTTCTCTCTGTCAAATAAATAAATAAAAATCTTAAAAAAAAAAAAAAAAGAATTCAAAAGCCTGTTGATTGATAACACACAAGAGAGAAGTAAATTCCTCCTAACCCTAAACAACTTAAGAGTATCTGTTGAACACAACTCAGGTTGGATTGGGATCACGGGCAAAGAGTATCAAGATTTTATTAGCAACGTATGCATGAGATAAAGGAGGAAACAGGGAAAAGAGGTTAAGCTGGCAAATTGTATATTTGCTGATCCAAGTCAAAATCAATTAAGCAAAAAGAGAAAGTGTTCCTATTCCAACAAATTCACCCCTTTCTGCCCAGCATAATGAGGCAGTGGTGAGGCAGAGCCAATACACCTGGATAATTTCTTTAAGAATTTACTTCCCAAAATAATCATGTACCGTGGGCTCTCAGTCTAGAGAAACAAGGAATATTTGTTTAGGAAAGTGGAAACGGAGACTAAGGGCATAGATAAGTGATTAAAATGGAAAACATTAAACTCTGAACACTATAGCTTTATAGTACTGGAGGCACACTCTGTGAAATAAAAAATAGATGGGCTCTAACAAAACTCAAGGATTTAAGATAGACATAGGGAAGATTAAGGGAAGTCTGCTGGGGCAGGGGGATGCCTGGCTGGCTCAGTTGAAAGAACATCCAACTCTTGATCTCAGGGTCATGAGTCCAAGCCTCACACTGGGCATGGAGCCTACTTTAAAATAAATAAAGTATATTTTTAAAATAAAAACAGTTTTTAGAGGGCAGGAGGGCAACTGGCCAGCTCAGTCAGTAGAGTTCAACACTCTTGCAGGGTGTGGAGATTACTGAAAAGAAGAATAAGAAGAAAGAAGAAAGAAGAAGAAGAAAAAGAAAGAAAGAAGCCTGTTAGTGGAATGCTGATATTCTGCTTATCTGAGATGTTATGTCCCAAGGATGGTCCTTTCTTTCTCTCAGGGGAGAAAAGTCAGTCCCTCTTACAGAAGAGTAAAATAAAAAAGCACTGTCTTAATCATAGGAAAAGGACCTGATCCAGTAAACTTGGGGCTCTCCCGGTAGAAAGAAAATGCAGCCAGTCAGATTCCTGATTAGGGAATCTGGGACAGCTCTGGTTAGTAATGGTTACACTGTTTATTGAATCTGGGGTGTAAAAGGAGCTGGCGCAGGCAGGAAGCATTTGCCTTGCTTCCAGGCAGAGAGAATCAATCTGAAAATCTCTGGCTAAAATAAAGATAGGAATAAGAAATTCCTCTGTCACCAAACCAGTAGCATACTACGTTAAATATTTCATGGGTCTGCAGGGGACCAAAAAGATTTTTTAAGTACTCTGGAGAAAGAGAGATTGCACTTAATTCAAACAATAATCAAAAGGGAGAGGGAAAAAACAAACAAAAAAGAAAATAGTTACGAAAGCAAACCAATTAATCATTCTTTGTGTCTTATGAGAAACTACCCCCAACACACATTTAAAAGACAGGACTCAACACACAGTATTGGAAACACTGCTTGTTTCTTCGTATATAATACTATCGAACCACCAAGAGCAGGCACACATTATTTTTACGTGAGAGGAGTAAAATCTGTTGCTTTCTCCAGGATTGCCTTTTTTACCCAGTTCTGCCTGCAGCCAATTATACACTCCACTTCTAAAACCAATGGTCAAAATTTAAAAGCCAATAGGTTTACGAGAACAGCTTAGGGGACCACAATCTTAGAACCTGCAGCTTCCTTAGCATCAAATACCAGGTAAGAGGAAAAACTCACTAATTTAAATAATCTGTATCCTATTTTAGCCTTCAGCCTCCCCTTTCCATTCTTCCTTTTGTTTTCTCCACACTGCCTCTCTCCTACCTCACAACCAGAATTTCTTCATTAAACCATACTTTCCATTTGGTTATAAATGTTTGTATGAATTAATTTTGCTAGATGCCAATGGAATTATTCTTCTCAAATCCGAATGAAAATAGAAGGAAAATTATACCAATTTAATAAGAATACTCAGAGCTGTTCCAGAAAGACATTTTCATACAAAGTGACAAAAAAAAAAAAAACCACATTTAAATCTAAAGTAATATTCAACCTGTAAAGCTGTAACCAACTGTATGTTTAAATGAATTAAAGTATAAATAACTTCTAGGCTTTTTAGTTAAAGAAGAGAATTACTTACTCCAGAAGAATATTATTCATATCCTGTGTAAAGAATTTTTTCCTTCCTTCTTCATCAAAAAGTTTGGCAGCCTAGAGAAACACAAGATTGTCAATATCACTTTTTTTTTTAAGATTTTACTTACTTACTTGACAGAAGAGTGGCACATACAAGCAAGGGGAGTGGCAGGCAGAGGGAAAGCCAGAGACGGCTGTGGGGCTCGATCCCAACACCCTGAGATCATGACCTGAGCCAAAGGCAGACCTTTAAGGAAGTGACCCACCCAGGCGCCCTGCCAATCACTTTTAATAAACACATTGTTTCCATATTTATTTACTAAAGGATAAGCTTTGAGGGTGGGGCTACTGTGATTTACTTCACTTTGTATCCTCAATACCCAGCTTAGTACATGGCGTGAGTAGGAAATTAGAGTGTAACAAATTTAGCATATATGCCAATGTTTCCTATTACCTCTGTATTTAATTTTTCTTAATCCTAACTAAATTAACAAAATTATACATACAAGACTTCCTAGTGCTTTAGGTATCTTGTGTACTTGACCATCCACAGGTTTATTAATTATTGCTGTGATCTCCAGGATAACAACAAGCGGATGTCTCACTTTCTACTGTGTCTACAAAGAATCTACCTGATATTCTACAGGTTATATTCATTATCATGTTTAAATTACCATGTTAATACCATGCCAATGACACTGGCATGACTGCCCCCACTTACAAACAAGGAAGCTAAATCTGTCAGAGGTTACATGACATGCCCCCAAATCACACCACTAATAAGTGGTGGATCCAGGACTCAGACACAAGCTTTCTGACTTCGACTGCACAACATCGTCACCCTGTACAGACACCTGGCTTCCTGCAGCCTGTTTAGGTTCCACCTAATTACTTATAACCAAAAAACGTAGGCAAGGTAATTATCAAGGGATAAGCAAAAATTAATACAATGAGATTAATTTCATTGCTATGTTTGTCACCTCAACCAGGTGACAGGAAACCAAGTTATCAGCAAAACCCACCAGAAGGAAAATACACTGGGAAAATCACAAACAATGTACTTGAGGTCCATGAGGTATAAAACACCAAGAAGCCTGATCTAATAATCTGAGCAAGCCATATGCTGACTCAGCCATCACACCAAGTTACTTGACTTTACATGTAGTAAGTAGAAGAAAATTTCTAAGATGTGCTTCAGTACTTCTTAGCATGAAAACTGGGTATGTGTAGGGGGTGGAAATATATGAAAGGCACAGGGAAACTAAACTTCAAGAAAAATAATAAAAAGTCAAGAGGTTGAACAGTGGAAGAATATTACAAAGTTAAGAAAAGAGCCACAAGACGCAATTCCTTCTCACACAGACACAAGCATTTAAAGCTAAGGATGACTTCTCACCTCCTAAAGAAAAAAATACCATACTCATATTTCAAATAAAACATAAAGAGAAGTCATAGATACCAGCAAGTGAAATCAAACTTCTTACTGATGATTTCCTACCAAGGAGTCAGGGAGCACCTGTATTAACCCTGGCAGGGCTATTAAGAAAGAGAGAGAAAGAGAAATACGTTCTGGTATATATGATATGACAAAGCTTTTACAAGACTGTACCACACTCATTACTAATCAATTTTGCTTAGTAAGTAAAAATGAATGGCATATAACATAGCAGACTGCCTACAATGGAACTCCACAGTCCTGCCTTTAAATGCTGACCTTAAATCATGGCTCAGCCATTTAAAAATTATGTGGCCTTGGGCAAATCACTTCACCTTTTGAACCGTAGTTTCCTCATCTATTAAATGGAAGATCACTACCTACTTCACGTGACTGTTGGAGGATCAGACTACACAGTAGGTAAAGCACACTAAACCCAATCAGGGTACTGTCCCCCGAATGGTAAATGCTATGTGAGACACAGAAACAATGCATTCAATACAGAGTACAGGTTTCTGCTAAATAAACAAGAGCTATTTTTTTTTTAAAGACTGTATTTGTTCATTTGAGAGAGAGATAGAGAGAGCACAAGCAGGGGGAAAGACAGAGAGAGGGAGAGGGAGAGGGAGAGGGAGTTACAGGCTCCCCAATGAGTTGGAAGCCTGATATGAGACTCGACCCCAGGACCTGGAGATCATCTGAGCCATGCAGGCACCCCAAGAACTATTATTATTAATAATATCTTGCAAAATGTGGATCACATCACTAACACTTTTTAAAACATATAAGAAACAAAGGAAATAATAATTTCCTACACAGAGTAGCTGAGAAGATTAAATAAAAACTGCTTACTACCGAATCTACAGACTGTATACTTTTCAAAAAATAAGCACAGAAAATAGCAGAACAATGAAAACAAAAGAGATAAGTAACAGGATAAAAAAGAAAATGACAAAGATCAATTATATAATTATAACAACTGTAAAAAAATAAAATCATTTGTTAAAAGAGAAAGGACTCAGATGAGGCCAATAAAGAAATTAAACACTATCTATAAGAAAAAGAGCTAAAATAAAATCAAAGAGGTTGAAAGTAAATGATGAAAAAAACTACGATGTAGAAATAAAGAGAAAACAGTCTACAATAAGTCAGACAAAACTAAATTCAAGGTAAAAGGCAGTAACAGCACAAAAAGTCACCTTCAAATGATAATCACCACAAAGAAGATCTAGCCATCAAGAATTTTATGGGTCAAACAACACAGCATGGAAATAAAGCAAAAATGATGGTAAACACAATTCATAACCTAAGAAATATTGGCAATAAGATATTTTAACACACTTCTCTAAATTCCATACTAATGAAATGTAAGGGCCTAATATTTAGCCAGAGCAGCTGCTCCTTACTGCCCCTGCCCCCACCCCCTTCAGGGAACTTACTTAAAAACAAGTTCCAGAAACCAGTCCCAGGTAACAAAGCCCAAATACAGGCGTGGGTCAGGCCAGGTGGAGGTATCCAATCGGTGGGGGCACATACTGTCTCCCTAGCTACAAAGGAGTATGGGCCCCGCCCTTTGGGCGCCAACTCTGACCAAGGTGACAGGCTAGTTCAAATATCTACTATAGGGTAAACTGTAATTCAATTGGTCACTTATGTGTGACCTAGCAGGACTGTGCAGCTTTCTCTGTTACAATCTCACTGGTCACCTGTGCGTGGCCAGGCCCAACCACATGGCCTTTGCCCTTAAAATCCTTAACTGTGAAGGAGAGAGAGGTCGCCTCTTTGCAAGAGACGGCCCTGGCTGGTCAGTTTGTTTCTCGATGCTTGGCATGAAATAAAGCTTTGCTTGACCTTTGCTTTGTATCAGTCTCGCTCCTTTGACCATGGACCCAACATGAAATACATTAAAATAAGTAAAAATACAGATGAGCCAAAATTAAGTCACAACTTCAGAAGAAATGCTAAAGAATAAAAAATTTGGAAAAAAATAATAGAATTACTAAATAAAATCTGTAGGCCAGTTACTAGAAAAATTAGATAAATCTAATATTCCCATAATCAGGTATTTAAATTTCAGGAAAAGTTATGAAAAATAAATACAATATAAAGATGATTAGTAAATTTTAAAATGTGACATAAGTTGGGTACTACAATCCCATGAGAAAGAAGCAAGCTATATAGTCCATACATTATCATCCCATTAATTATTTTTTATAATGCTGTAACATTTGCAAATGAATGGATTAAAATCCAAAAAAATAAATAATTTAATAGTGGTTATTTCCGCTGGGAGTGGGGAATGTCAGATTATGGGGGATTTTTCCCTATGTACATTTAAAATACATTTAATACTGTGCAATTTACTTTTGTAGTCAAGAAAAAAAATGAGGACTAAAATATGGCATGGGTTCAAAAAAAGATGTTAAAGTACTCAAGAAGGGCCTTTTAAGCTAGGTTGGGCATGTTATATTATTTTAATATTTTATTTATTTGAGAGCAAGCAAGCGAGCATAAGCAGGGGGAGGGACAGAGGGTAAGGGAGAAGCAGACTCCCTGCTGAGCAGGAAGCCTGCTGTGGGGATTGATCCCAGGAACCTGAGCTGAAGGCAAACCACTTAATCAACTGAGCCACCCAGGGCGTCCACTGGCACGTTATTTTAAGTCAAAATACTATCTCCCTGAGATTAAATGAAGTGTGATGACACTTATCTGGATCTGCAGCTAGTTAAACAAACATTATGAATCCAAGTCAACCTAGAGAGGTATCTAATGTGACATGCTAAGGTTCAGCCCTCAAGTTTGGCCTAATAGGAACACAATGCACGCTTACTAAATGTGATTAGCTGAAAAAATCAATTAAAAAATAACTAGATGTTGGGCGCCTGGGTGGCTCAGTGAGTTAAGCCGCTGCCTTCGGCTCGGGTCATGATCTCAGGGTCCTGGGATGGAGTCCCGTGTCGAGCTCTCTGCTCGGCAGGGAGTCTGCTTCCCTTCCTCTCTCTCTGCCTGCCTCTCCGTCTGCTTGTGATTTCAATCTGTCAAATAAATAAATAAAATCTTTAAAAAAAAAATAAAAAAAAATAAAAAATAACTAGATGTTGATAGTTTGGACCAAGTTCAGGTATGCTTTTGTAATGTTACTATTTGCTCCTCCCTTCCCTCTATTGTCTTTATGTGACTTTTTTTTTACAATAAAAATTGTTATTTATGAAAGCCATGCTGAAAAATATTTATAAGATAAGGGGCACCTGGATGACTCAGTCCTTTATGTGTCCGACTCTTTTTTTTTTTTTTAAAGATTTTATTTATTTATTTGACAGACAGAGACCACAAGTAAGCAGAGAGGCAGGCAGAGAGAGAGGAAGGGAAGCAGGCTCCCCGCCTGCCAGATGCCAGACTCGATCCCAGGACCCTGAGATCATGACCTGAGCCGAAGGCAGCGGCTCAACCCACTGAGCTACCCAGGCGCCCCTAAGTGTCCGAGTCTTGATTTTAGTTCAGGTCATGACCCCAGGATAGTCAGTTGGAATCTATTTGAGGATTCTCTCCCTCTTCCTCTGCTCCTTCCCCCTCACACTCAATTCTGCAAGCATCCTCTCACTCTTTCTAAAATAAATCTTTTTAAAAATTTATAAGATGAAATAAAATAATAAAACAGTCACCCATATATGTTGCTGTAACTATTCCTACTTCAAATCTAAGACCTATACATACAGCCAATGCCTAAAAGGAAATACAGAAAATCATAAGTTGTTTATATGGGTGCTCGGATTGTGGGTTATTACTTTTGTCTTATAGAAAGCATTTATTGTTAAGTTTACGTGGCAAATAAGAAACAAGGGCATTATTACACTTACTACACGGAGGTCGTCAATGCGTTTTTCAAGAAGAGCAGGTAGACCCTCTGGGAGTGTAGGCACCACCTTGGGCATAACCTGAGAGGCATAGGTTGGCTGGGTGGTGTTTCCATTCTCTCCCCCTGACTCGGAGAGGGGGCTACCATCAGAAGCAGCATCCAGTAATCTGTCAAAGTCGAAATCATCTAGCATCTCTAGGGCATTTTCAGCTTCCTGAAACAGTTCATGTTCATTTGTGCCAACAAAAATAGGGAGGTCCGGATCAGCACTGTTCAGATTTAAGTCCGAGACGTCATTTCCCAATGCTACAGCAGTGGAGGGGGGTTTATTCAGAGAGGAGGATGTTAAGTTCACTGGGACTTTGGGGTTAGGCTCCTTCTTTAATGCATCCTTCTCTTTCTGAAATTTTCGTATCATGGCAGCTAGAGAAAGAGAATCTTTATAACGTTTCTTCTTTTTTTCAGACTTGTGGGAATTTAGAGCCACAACTCTGTGAAGAAAAAAGTCATCCATTAGGCTATGTAGAATTTTAAAGTTGAAAGCCCCATATAAATAAGCAGGCATAGATCATTAAAACAATCATTTGATATGTGGGAGAGCAAATTTCTTATTAAATTATCCTTTTATCAAAGAGTCTTTCTCATCATCTGGATGATGGGCACTGAGGAAAGGTCGACAGGTAAATGGTCATCAGAGTGAAGAAAATGAATGGACTGAAGTTAACAGAAAGAAACAAAACAGAATGTAGCTCAGGTTTATTAGAGAATATGAAGTTAAACTTACTACTGTTTTTGGAATGTTCACATTCTTAAGCACTTCTATAAAGTGGTCGCCTAAGAAATAAACCAAGTAAAGAAATGCACTTTCGTTGAAAACAGAGTTGCCTTACAACCAGAGAAGCTCACACAAGTACAACTTCAAACTGATACTCCAGGTAGTTTGTGCTACAAGCTGCCAAAGAAATGCAAAATCTTTCTAGACCCTATTCTATCTGCTGCTGCGTTCTGATCACTTTCACTTTCCATTCCAGGAACAGCCATGTGAGGCAATCATATACGTGTAATTTCCTGTGACAATGTTCTCCCTAGAGAAACCATGGGGAAAAGATGGTTTCAGTTTAGTTACTACTCTCTCTAGAAATCTTTCCTACATTCTATGGCTTATATGCTTCTATATGCACTACAGAATCAAAAAGATGATTTGTACTTTCAAGGCAAGCCCATGTTTCATTAACCATTACATACTCCAAATACAAATAGAACAATACCTGGTATACAACAGGTACTTAATAAAGATTTGCTGCATGTATAAGTTATGAATTTGAGAAAATGACAAATTCAATAAAAGGCATTATAGACTTTGTTCCCAAAGAAGTTTACTTGTAAATAATGACCTTTTAATATATTCACTAGTAATCTGTATGTTTTTCCTTAATTACTTAATGACTCCAAGGTCACTAAAATCTCATTTTACAGGAGGGTAAATACCTCCCTACATCAATCTTTTGAATACTGATAGGCCAAAATGCAGATGCACCTCCCCTGGCAAGGAGGGGAAGTAAATCCAGCCTCTCGTAGTTTCTGTCCCTTAGTTCTCCAAAAAGAGTCATAGAGAAGCAAGAGCAAATGGTAATTTTATGAATGCATAGTATAAACATTTTATTCTTATGACTTAAGTCTTTTTAAGAAATTCTACTTGATTTTTAGAGATAATATCATTACCCCAAATTATAAGCATGAAGAGCTAAACAAATGCCTTTTTAAATAGTAAAACAACTATAAATTGTTCACACAAAGACTACTGCCAATCCTCAATCCCCAGGCATCTAATAAGCTTAGTTTTAGCACAGAAAGTTCAAAACAACTGTTCACGGCTTATACCATCTTTTCAAACTGATTCTTGTTGGTAAGAAGTTGTAATGAGCAAAGTACTTAATAAATGAATGTGTAAATCTGATCTAAAGCACTGTAAATCTCTAAAATGCTAAGCCCTTCTACTTATCAATCAATAAATATTAATTAACTAAAATTGAAGATGACAGATTGAATATTGAGTGTCATGAGAGGTCCAACTGCTGTCAGACATGGCCCACAGACATGGGCAGGAACATGGCCATAGCAAACTGGAACTTCCAGATTATAAACAATGGAGGACAGAAGGAAGACCATTAGAAACTGTCCAGGAGAAGCTGGCTGCACGGACCCATGGGGCCACAATGAAGCTTGGAGATACACCGGTGCTTTTGCAAACAATGTTTTCTTTGTTGGTGCATTATTAAAAGAATTCAAATGGGGATTTGCTGCATTTGTGGTAGCTGTAGGAGCTGAATATTACCTGGAGTCCAAGAATAAAGATAAGAAGCATCACTGAAGATATTACCTGGAAATATCTTTTTTTTTTTAAATACCTGGAAATATCTTAAAGGCTTCTTAAATCTCTTATAAAAATAAGATTTCTTCAATGTACTTGTCTGTGTGTTTCCCCTTAAAGAATACTAGTAAAATTTAGTAAAGAATACATGTGCAAAAAAACCCCCAAAACCTAAGATGATAAAACTTTCTACTTACTAATACTTACATCAAATACATATAAATATTATTAAATATAAGTTAACAATCATTGACATGTATAAATAGAGTATTAAATTAGACCCAGCAAAGCTGAATGAATTAATGCTAAATATATCTTTCTAAAAGGGCAGCTGGTCATCTATGACCCTATGATGTTTAATTTTACATACCCCAATTGCTTGGGTACTTTTTTCCTTGGCTTCTTCTCCTTTTCCCCCTCCTCTTTCCGCTTCCGCTTCTTCATTTCAATGTCATCTTCTTTTATTTTGGGAATCTGCAAATGATAGAAGAATGTATCACTTATCTGAGTATCAATGCTTTACTCTTTTGATGGTATCAATATAGCATCCAGGGTAGTTTTCTCTCAAGGTTCAGTGTACATTACAAGTGCTTGTAATAAATGCAGATACTTGGGGTATATGAGCACTGCGTGGTTTTTAACAAACATTCTGGTCATTCTGGTACAAGTAAGTCCTTTGATCACACTTCAAGAAACACTTAACTAGAGGCGCCAGGGTGGCTCAGTAGGTTAAAGCCTCTGCCTTCAGCTCAGATCATGATCCCAGGGTCCCGGGATCGAGCCCCACATCGGGCTCTCTGCTTGGCAGGGAGCCTGCTTCTCACTCTCTCTCTGCCTGCCTCTCTGCCTACTTGTGATCTCTATCAAATAAATAAATAAAATCTTTATAAACAAAAAAAAACACTTAACTGAGGACACTCTTCATTTCCTGTAACAAGGTATACATTCCATACAATTAGCTTTATAAAAGACATCTTAGAAAACGTAATAGCTCTTCACCATTTCTTTTCTTCCTTTTTTTTTTTTTGTTTTCGCTTTTCATCATTTCTATACCAAGTCTTAACTTATCCTAGAAACTTATTGTTATCCCCCAAACAGCAGATTATAAGACCACATATGGAGAGAGAAGTTTTAAAAGAATACAATTCTCCTATGATGTAATTATCAATTTCCCCTTAACTACATAATTTTACCTTAAAGCATGTAAATAACTACAGATTCATTAAACAATGGTTAGCATTTAATTTTTCCTTATATTCACAAGTAAATAAAAAAGTACACCCTATTAACTGAACACTCATTACTACTGCAATGCTGGATAAACTTACTTTGGGTGGCTTGTGCTTCTGGTTGTCTGTAATATCTTCTTCTTCAGTATCTGAAGCTTGGCGAAACTGCAGTGTGCCAGTGTTGATGTAAAAGCCTCCATATTTTGTTGTTAGAGAAGCAGGAACTAACTCGTCATACTGTATTAAAAAAAAAAGGTCTCAGATACATCCTATTATTTTTTTTTTAAAGATTTTATTTATTTATTTGACAGAGAGAGATCACAAGTAGATGGAGAGGCAGGCAGAGAGAGAGAGAGGGGGAAGCAGGCTTCCCGCTGAGCAGAGAGCCCGATGCGGGACTCGATCCCAGGACCCCGAGATCATGACCTGAGCTGAAGGCAGCGGCTTAACCCACTGAGCCACCCAGGCGCCCCAGATACATCCTATTATTAATTCTATAAATGTATCAAAGAATCAATCACTTGTCAGGACCTTCCTTACATCCTAACTACAAAACTGCATACAATGAAGATGTTGGTGGAATAAATTGAGAAAAAGTTAGTATCTGAGATAAAAATGAGCCTGGATTACTCAGTATTTATAAATAATGGAAATTCTGGAATAACAGCACAAATTCTATCATCTGCTGAGAAAAATTTAAAGATCACTACTACTATTCTTAATGATAAATTATTCTTTTTTTGTTTTATAAATCTTTATTTATATATATTTTTTAAAGATTTTATTTATTTATTTGACAGAGATCACAAGTCGGCAGAGAGGCAGGCAGAGAGAGAGCAGAGAGCCCAACGCGGGGCTTGATCCCAGAACCCTGAGATCATGACCTGAGCCGAAGGCAAAGGCTTTACCCACTGAGCCACCCAGGCACCCTACTTATGCATTTTTTAAGTGAGCTCTACACCCAAAATGGGGCTCAAACTCACAACCCAGAGATTAAGGGTCACATGCTCTATCTACCAGCCGAGCCAGCGAGGCACCCCAAGAACAAATGATTGTGATGAGAAATTAAATCAAGTTAAAACAGATGATTAAACAGGCAAAGAATAAATTTCATTTCCCAACATATCAGTATATAATTTTATTCATAAGAAGATTATAAAGAATAACAAAGTTACTTCTTTTGTCTTAGCTCTAAGCTGTTAGGTAGAAATTTTAAAAACAAAAACAGCAGAGTATGTGTTTAAAAAAGGAGAAAACTAACTGCCCAGTTCATTAAGCATACAGTATAAAGAGCCAGGTACTTGGCTTGAGCAAGAGATGAAAATTACCTAAACTAGACTGAAAGTCTGACCTAAAATATCACTTAAGCTGATGTCCTCTAAGCTTGGATTTTAAAGTTTATCACTTCTCACCTGATGAAAATGGACAAAAGCAAACATTAAATGAAGGTCAATCTTCACCAAATAATGGGGTCTTAGGTGGTTGAGAAAAAAGGAACTACTTATCTAACAGAGCTACATACCTGCTACCCCAAAACTCTACTTACAGGCTCTTCATATTTAGTATTTTTAAGAAAGTCAGATTTTTAAGGAGAATCCTTTGCCATGGACAAGGAATATACAGCATGTACTAGTTACTCTAAGAATCCTAAGGCTAAGTACAAAAATTTTGCTTTTAACTTGTATCCTTTTCAATTAAATAGTGAATAGAAAAAGAAAGAATTTCCAGTTTAATCACATTGAATCAAAGAGAAATGAAGCAGGGGGGAAAAAAGGAATGAATTGCTTTCTTATTGCTTCATTTGATGGGCTACTATAAAGATCTATGGGTAAAACCTTCAGAAAGAGTCCAGTACTATCTGTAAGCAAAAAAGTGATGTGAAGAGTAGAGAATGAAAAGTGAAATGACTCTGTAGTAATTATTTTCTGGAAATGTGTAATTGCAACAAACACATCTGTACTTTTTGTTTACACTGCTTTATAATTTACAATGCTTCTTCATATAAATTATTTCACTTGGTCCTCCTAATACCTTTGAGGCCAAAAAAGACAAGTATTATTCCCATTTTATAAGTGAAAACCAAATTTAGAGGTTAAGAACCTTGCCAGAATAATTTTTTAAAGCTTATAGTAGAGGCTCTGGCTGTATTTCAAACTATCCACTATATCAAGCAGCTTTTCTGACAGGAAACACATTCATCACTACATTAAAGGGCAACATGGTGTTGTCCATATCTGTATGCTGCAGTGTTTTACTAAGCTTCCCCTATCGGAACACTCTTCAGGAGAACAAGCTCTTTATGCATATTTAATTTAGCCCTTTAAGTAGAATGCGTTAAGAGGCAATGGAATACTGAACTTGAAAATCAGAAGGCCTGGATTTAGATCCTTTGGCAATGAACGGCAATTGTGACCCAGAGGAAATCATTTAACATTAATACTTTGGGGTTGAGTAACAGTGACAACATTACTTACTTCAGAAAGTTCTAGTGAAATTTAAAAGAAACAACCTAAATAAAAGTGTTATTCATGCCTGGTATTATAATTTATTAAATAATAAAGAAAAACATTTTCTTTCAGTCTTTAGAGAATCTGGCAATATCTGTAAGACTAAAAATAATCTTCAAAAAAATTTATTTTCAGGTATTTATAGCAGTAAGTAGTGCATGATTCTGACAATTAATTAGAACCAGATTATTTAATTCTCTATCAAATAATTACAAACAGTGAAAGCTTACTGGTAATACAATCAATGAAAAGAACAAAAAGTCATTTGGTTGGATTATAATTGTCTGTCTGAATTATCTCATAAAAAGAACCCAATAATCTGTTAAAGATAACAATACAAAATTATTTAGCAAGTCAATAAACAGGCTGTATTCTAATTCAATTTCTTCTTACAAAACAGGAAACTACCTCGTCCTCTAAATGTCAACAATTAATTCTAAAATTTTTAAACAACTTATACCTACAAACTTTGTCCTTATTTATTAAAGCAGTAGCTTGCAAATTCTCTTCACCACCACCCAAGAGGAAAATACACATCAAAACCCAGTGCATGCACAAGCACACACATTAAAAACCTCACATAATCTACTATGATTTGCTATGATAGCTCCTATTCTAGTCTACTTCATTTTCATTGAAAATACTGGCCACACTCTCTATAAATTGATACATAATCCAATTATGGGTTGCAAAAATCAGTCTGAAAAAACACTGTATTCAAATATTCCGACCATAGCAGAGAAAATTGGGTAATGTTAAAAGATCTGCTTAGAAATCTTTAGAAACCTAGTCAGGTCTAGAATCTAGGAATTTTGACTTGTGTTTCATATCAAGGTCAAAACTCTTAAAAACATTCCATCCTTCAACCTAGAAAAAGGTTTGTCAACTTTTCTGGTAACAAGACTTCTCAACCCCAAAGAGCATTGTCAGTATTTTACTCCTATAGACCAGGCTGTCTGGTATGGTAAACCAGTTTATGTCAGGACACTAAAGTAACTCATGAATATGATAGGGTACGCATTATGTCTCCTGCTGGAAGTTCTACCTATCACTTTCCTACTACTGAATGCCTTGTATTCATCTGTATAACCAAGCAGTGTAGTCACAGGAAAAAGAAATACTAATTTGTGGGTAGTACTCTAATGCTTACTCTGGTGTCACTTTCTGTATATTCTAAGAAATCACTGTACAATGCAGAGGATACCATAAGTCCAGGATTTAGATTATTCTAGTGCATTGAGAAGAATGTAAGAACATATACCTTATCTACTCCCAAACACAGTACGTCTACTTTCACTTGCTATGTGATCAATGGACTGCTACAGTCCTTAAATGCTTTCCTAAATTCCTCTTCATTTTGTAAGAGAAAGAGGACTCCAGAGGAAAAGCTGTAGGGCTTGATCAAAACAGACAGCAATAAAGGCTGGCATTCAATCAGCACCAGTGCAGAAAGGGCTGGCAGCAGCAGCAAAATTGAAGTACATTTTAAAAATGTCTGCCAGATTAACTTCAACCTAGTAGCTCCAATCTTCAAGTTCATATGGTTCTTATCTAAAAGCCATTTGAAAATACACCTGCCCGCCCCCCAAAAGAAAGAAAATACACCTGCCCAAGTTTGGGAATATCCATAAAAATTCAAGATGTAAATACCCTCGATCAATAAATCTCACTGCTAGAAATTTATCCTATACGTATATTTGCACTCTATAATTAATCTTACATATTTACTCAAGTACACAAAGATAAACATACACAGATGCTCAACTGTTTGTAAGCACATAAAAGTGAAAACAATTCAGATGTACATCAACAAAGGACTGGTTAGTAAAAACAAATACTGAACTATTTTAGTAACTTTATCCTTGACTTCTATCCCAAACAAAGAATTGCTGCTATATTAAAGATACATTACTCACAGCCTCTGAGTTATCAATAAATGGATCTGTCTCATCATAGCCAAAGCCTATATCAATTAAATCTTGAAGCCGATCCTTCCGATGTTTACGGGGTTTCCCACCCTGCAAAAAACAGATATGTCAGACTGATATCAGTATTCATGCTGTTTCCATAAATTTAAAAAAATAACTGTCGGAAGAATTCCAAATAATTTCTATAGATAATCCCCCTCTCCAAGAGGTTGAATTTAACCCCCCCCACACACTCTGAATATTAAATTGTGCTTAGGGACTTGCTCTCAAAGAGTAGAGTATGAAAGGGAAGGGAAAAAGTAACTTTATAATGAAAAACCTGGCCAACATGACCTTGGCAAGGTAATCAAGTGCAACAACATCATGTAAGTCATGTCGATAGCACTGTACCCTTGGTAGGTTGCGATAAAAATGGCACCTTTGTGGTCTTCTCACAAAAGCCTACATGCCCAGGTAACCACGAGAAAATATCATACAAATTAACCATAAAAAAAAAACAACAGGCAGGGGTGCCTGGGTGGCTCAGTGGGTTAAAGCCTCTGCCTTTGGCTCAGGTCATGATCTCAGGGTCCTGGGATCAAGCCCCACACCGGGCTCTCTGCTCAGTGGGGAGCCTGCTTCCTCCTCTCTGCCTTTCTGCCTACTTGTGATCTCTGTTTGTCAAACAAATAAATAAAATCTTTAAAAAAAAAAAAAACAGGCAAACTAAACTGAGGGACATTGCACAAATAACTGACCAGTATTCCTCAAAGCTTATAAGGATAATTAAAAACAAGGAGAAAGCTGATTAACTGTCACAGTCTAGGTGAATCCAAGGAGACATAAAAACTGAATGTGATACAGTATTCTGAAAGAGATTCAGTACCTAAAAAGAACATTAGGGGTAAACCAGTAAAATCTAAATAAAACATGGAGTTTAATTAATTGTAATATGACAATGTTGTTTTGTTAGCTGTAACAAATCTACTATACAAACCTAGGATATCATGGGAGAGAGTGGGTAAGAAATATATGGGAAGTCTCTGTATTATCTTTGTAACTCTTCTGTACAAACTACTCATAAATTTTTTTAAACTCCCAGAATTATACACATTAAGCATAAAAGAAAATGAAACATGAGTACATGTATATACACGAGTATATATATACTCATGAAACATGAGTACATGGTATACATGAATAAGATCTGAAATCTAGTTAACTATATTGGGCCAATGTCAATTTCCTATTCTTGGTAATTACAGCTATGTAAGATATTGGGAGAAACTGGGTGATTGGTACAAGGGGACCTCTCTGTATCATATGTGCAACTTCACGTGAGTCTATAATCTCTTTATTTTTTTTAATTTTTTATTTTTTATAAACATATATTTTTATCCCCAGGGGTACAGGTCTGTGTCTATAATCTCTTTAAATAAAAGTATTTTAGGGGCGCTCGGCTGGCTTAGTCAGTAGAACGTGTGACTTAATCTCACGGTCATGGGTTCCAGATCCATACTGAGTGTAGAGTACTTAAATAAATAAAACTAAAAGAATTTTTTTTTTTAAAAAGAAAAACAACAATTTAGGGTGCCTAGGTGGCTCGGTTGGTTACACGTCCAATTCCTGATCTTGGCTCAGGTGTTGATCTTACCATTGTGAGTTCAAACTCTCCACTGGGTTCCATGCTGGGCATGGAGCCTACTTAAAAAATAAATAAATAAGGGCGAATGGGTGGCTCAGTTGTTTAAAGTGTTTGACTCTTGCTTTTGGGTCAGGTCGTGATCTCACAGATCATGGAATTGAGCCCTGTGACAGGCTGCATGGTCGGTGGGGAGTGTGAGGATTCTCTCCCTCTGCGCTTGTCACCCCACTCTTTCTTTCTCTCTTTCTTTCTCTCTCAAATAAATAAGCAAACCTTTAAATAAATAAATATATAAAATAAAGTAAAACAACAACAAAACAAAAAGAGCCTGTTATGGTACATCCCATTATTCATGTCCCACTTTTTTTAAAAAATTTTATTTGAGAGATTGCAGGCAGGAGAGCACAAGCAGGGTGAGCAGCAAAGGGAGAGGGAGAAGCAGACTCCCGCTGAGTAGGGAGCCCCACATAGGACTTGATCCCAGGACTCTGGGATCACGACCTAAGCTGAAGGCAGACACTTAACGAACTGAGCCACCCAGGCACCCCTATTCATGTCATAGTTTAGAATTCTTTACAATATTTACAAAGAACTCATTTTATCTTAGGTATGAATGTTACACGTAGGCTAAAAGTTCTATATAAGCTTGTTATAAGTAGTTTAAGTGAGCAGGACTATTATTGTGGCACTACTAAAACAAGTGCTTAGTTCTATCTTTAAGACTTAATGTAGATATTCAAATATACTCACTTGAATTTAACTATACTCTCTAAGCATCTCCTCCCTAACACCCCTTGACCCCTGACTTTTTTTTTTTTTTTAATTAGCACAGTAGTGGGCCACGGGGAAGAAGATGTTCAGAAAGAGAAAACAGTAGTAAGCTGTAAGGATTCTGTCTACCAACATATCACCACGGAACCAGAGTAAGTCCACCAGAAAGCATGGGATAAAAGATGTGAATCTCTTACTCGGTTTCAATTCTCAGTGTGTCTTTCTTCTAATGGTGAAAGATGGGTTAAGTTGTGTGCAACACGGCCCTTAAATAAAAAACTGCTCTGGGCATGTGGGTGGCTCAGTTGGTTAAGCGGCTGCCTTCAGCTCAGGTCATGATCCCAGGGTCCTGGGATCAAGCCCCACACTGGGCTCCCTGCTCAGAAGAGAGCATTTTTCTCCCCCCCTCTCTGCCTGCCACTCTGCCTACTTGTGCTCTCTATCACTCTGTCAAATAAATAAATAAATAAATCTTTTTAAAAAAAAGAAAAAGAACTGCTCTATCTTCTTTCCATGAAAAGAAATAATCTGCTTCAGTGTTTGATGGAAAAAATGGTTATGCTGGACCTGCTGAGAGATGTCACCAACATGGTAACCATCCCTTTCTCAATAATTTGTAAAAATATTTCAGACTACAGGTTACATTTGTGTTACATACAGATGTTAAAAAACCTAACCCCCATAAGCTATGACTTCATCGTATTCTTTCTGGGGGACAAAACAACACTAGATCATTACCACCAAGAAAGTCATTATGGTGTGAGATAAAGTAGTGGGTTCCCATGTTTTTGATTTTACAAGTCAGGTACATTTCAAGAACAATTCTGAAGACAGACACAGGGTGACAACCCTGGTTTCATTTTGCTAAGCAAGGTCATTAAAGACATAAGCTCACAACAATAATCCTTCTTAAGAAATACTAGTTGGCAACCTTAAACATATAGACACATATGTAACATATATACATATACACACATATACACAGCATGTGTGTGCCTATACGCAACACACATAATAAATTTTTCTTATTTTTCCCATTTGTCAGGTCTGCAAACTGTAACCCTTACAACTAGGTTATAGAACTACCGTTAGAATCAGAAATTAAAAAAAAAACAAAACAAGAAACCTTCCAACAAAACCCAAAATCAGAAGTCAGGGGACAGAAAGAGGTATTTCTAGGATAGGAGTTATTCTGTTGAGAAAAGTCACATATAAGCAATTAAGTACATGAGGGACTGTTTCACCCAAAAAACAGAGAGTGAGCTCTAAAAAGAATACAAAAACCCAAAGATGCATAAAAACTAATACAAAAATATCTTAGCACATGAAAAAATACAAAAACAAATGAAGAATACTAGCTCTGCCACATAGTAAATATATTTAAAGTTATGGGAGTTAGCAACATGAAAAAAGCCACATGTGATAAACCCACAGCTAACATCATCCTCAACAGGAAGAACGGAGAGCTTTTCCCCTATAATCAGCAACAAGACAAGGAAATTCACACTCACCACTTTTATTCAACATAGTACTGAAAGTCCTAGCCACAGCAGTTAAGACAAGAAAAAGGAATAAAAGGCATCCAAACTGGTAAGGAAGATGTAAAATTTTCACTATTATAGATGACATGATACTATATATAGAAAGCTCTGAAGAAGAAGCACCTAGGTGGCTCAGTAGGTTAAGCCTCTGCCTTCGGCTAGGGTCATAATCTCAGGGTCCTGGGGTCAGGCCCTGCATCAGGCTCTCTGCTCAGAGGGGAGCCTGCTTCTCTGTCAAATAAATAAATAAAATCTTAAAAAAAAAGAAAAAAAGAAAAAAAAAGAAAACCCTGAAGACTACCAAAAAACTATTAGAACTGATAAACAAATTCAGTCAGATCTCAGGAAATAAAATCAATTTACAGAAATCTACTGCATTTCCTTTTTTTGTTTCTTTTTTTAAAAAAGATTTATTTATTTATTTGTGATAGAGAGAGAGTGAGGAAAAGGGTACAAATGGGGGGAGGAGCAGAGGGAGGGAATCTTCAAGCAGACTCCCCACTGAGCAAAGAGTCTGACAGGGGGCTTGATTTCGTGACCCATGAAATCCACTGGAGCTGAAACCAAGAGTTGGACACTAAACCAAGTAAGCCACCCAGGCACCCCAATTCCTTGCATTTTTATACACTAAAAATGAAGCAGTATGAAGAGAAATTAAGAGAACAGTCTCATTTGCAATTGCACCAATAATAATAAAATACCAGGGAATAAACTTAACCAAGGAAGTGAAAGGCCTGTACTCTGAAAACTATGAAACACTGATGAAAGAAATTGAAGATGATACAAATGGAAAGATAAACAATGGACTGGAAGAACAAATACTGTTAGAAGATCTATACTACCCAAAACAATCTACAGATTTAATGTAAACCCTACCAAAACACCAACAGCATTTTTCACAGAACTAGAAAAAATAATTCTAAAATTTGTACGGAAGCCCAAAAAGACCCCAAAGCAAACTTGAAAAAGAAAAACAAAGCTGGTGGTATCACAGTCCCAGATCTCAAGTTATATTACAAAGCTGTGTACTGCTAGTGATCAAGACAGTATGGTATTGGCACAAAAACATACATATAGATCAATGGAACAGGATAGAAATCTCAGGAAAAAACCCCATTGTTATAAGGTCAATCGTCAACAAAGGAGGCAAGAATATACAGTGGGAAACAATCTCTTCAACAAACAGTGCTGGGAAAACTCGACAGCAATATGCAAAAGAATGAAACTGGACCAATTTCTTATACCACACACAAACACTCAAAATGGATTAGACAGTGTTGAGATGTAAAACCATAAACATCTTAGAAGAGAGCACAGGCAATATTCTCTCTGACATCAGCCACTGCAGCATTTTTCTAGATGTGTCCCCTGAGGCAAGAAAAACAAAAGCAAAAACAAACTATCGGGATTACAACCAAATGGAAAGCTTCTGCAAGGCCAAGGAAACAACCAACAAAACCAAAAGAAAACCTACTGAGTGGGAGAAAATATTTGCAATGACATACCCAATAAGGGGTTACTATCCAAAATGTATGAAGAACTCATATACCCTGACACCAAAAAAACAAATAATCCAATTTAAAAATGGGCATAAGAAAAAAAAAAGGGCATAAGACATGAACAGACATTTCTCCAATGAAGACATAGGGATGGCCAACAGACATGTGAAAAGATGCTCAACATCATGTATCTTCAGGGAAATGCAAATCAAAACCACAATGACGTATATCTCACACCCGTCAGAATGGCTAAAATAAAAAACATGAGAAACAACAAGTGTTGACAAGGGTGTGGAGAAAAAGGAACCCTTGTGCGCTGTTGGTGGGAATGTAAACTGCTACAGCCGCTCTGGAAAACAGTATGGAAGTTCCTCAAAATATTAATAATAGGATTACCATTTGATGCAGTAATTCCACTACGGGGTATTTACCCGAAGAACATGAAAACTGTAATTCAAAAAGATATATGCACCCCTATGTTTGATGCAGCATTATTTATAATAGCCAAATTATGGAAGCAGCCCAAGAGTCCATCAGTAGATGAATGGATAAAGAAGATGTAGTGTATACGTACGTGTGTGTGTACACACACACACACACACACACACACACACACACACACAGAGGGATATTATTCACCCATAAAAAAGCATGAAATCTTGCCATTTGTAACAACATGGATGGATCTAGAGAGCAAAATGTTAAGTGAAATAAGTCAGAGAAAGACGAAAACCATAAGATTTCACATGTATGTGAATTTAAGAAACAACAGAAATGAACAAAGGGGTAAAAAAAAAAAAGAGAGAGACAAACCAAAAAATAGACTTTTAACTATAGAAAACAAACAGATGGTTACCAGAGAAGAGTTGGGAGGGGTGTGAAATAGGTGAAGGGGGTTAAGAGTACACTTATCTTGATGAGCACTGAACAGTAAACAGAATTATTGAATCATTATATTGTATACCTGAAACTAATGTAACACTATATAGTTAACTATACTGGAATTAAAATTTAAAAATTAAATTAAAAATAAATTATGGGAGTTAAAATCATTATACCAAGAATATAAGAATAAACATAGATGCACAACAATGTTCAGAAACTTACGCTAGTATGTAAGAATTTAACATGAGAAAGGCAACATTACAACTCAGTGCAGAGTAATTAATAGATCAAATAAATGGAATTAAAGATATTTATATCATCTAACAAATTATAAACTTTTTAAATTCTGGTAAAATGGAGAAGAAATAGGGCTGCTCAAGTACTGCTAGTAACATTATACCAGAAACTCTTCTGGAAAGCAATCTGAAAGAATCTGCCAAGAATTCTGCCATACTCTCACATGTTCTTCTTTTGCTTCTTTATTTTCCAAACTTCCTATGAAGTACTAACGTCATAATGGAAATATACTAAAATAATTTTTAAAACCTTTTACCTTATTTGACCTGATTAATTCTATGTAAGCTTATTTTGAACCACTACTTAGATCCAAGAATATTTGTTAAGAACTTATGCTACAGAAAGTCGTATGTTGGGGTGCCTGGCTAGCTTAGCCAGAAGAGTATATGGTTTTTTTTTTTTTTTTTTAATTTATTTATTTGACAGACAGAGATCACAAGTAGGCAGAGAGGCAGGCAGAGAGAGAGAGAGAGGGGGAAGCAGGCTCCCTGCTGAGCAGAGAGCCCGATGCGGGCCTCGATCCCAGGACCCTGAGATCATGACCTGAGCCGAAGGCAGCGGCTTAACCCACTGAGCCATCCAGGCGCCCGAGTATATGGCTCTTGATCTTGGGGCCATGAGTTCGAGCATCACGCTGAGTGTAGAGATTACTTAAATAACTAAAATTAAAAGAAAAAAAGTAATATATTAAATATCAGAAAGTATTTAAATTTAAGATAAAAAGATGTAGGGAAGCAAACTGTAAGAACCTCTTAACGACAGAGAAACTGCAGGTTGATGGAGGGAGGTGGGTAGGAAGTGGGCTAAAGGGTGATGGGCATTAAGGAGGGAACTGGTGATGAGCACTGGGTATTGTATGTAAATGATGAATTACTACATTCTACTGCTGAAATCAATATTACTCTGTATGTTAACTAATGAGAATTCAAATTTGAAAAATAAAAATAAAATATAATATATCGATAGAAAAAAGAATTGAAATTTAAGTATGAAATTCCCATCCTGAAGAAACTTAAAATAAGACAACCTACTCAACAAATTAACTAAGTGCCTACCAAGTGCCACTCTTCATGGATTTTATATTATTGCAGACAGGAGAAAGATTAAACAAATAATTACTGTAATGATAAATAGTAGAAAGGAAAATATAGCTAGTACTGATCTTTTTAACAGAGGACTTAACCAAGGCTTTCCTGAGATGCTGATGCCCAGATAAAGATGAACGGAAGTAATCACTTGAGGAAGCCACTGAAAGGATTAGAACAGCGAAGTAACCTGACAAGGTCTGTGCTTGACAAAATGAATCCCACTGTTGTGGTGGGGAATGAACACAGACAGGAAGGAAATCAGTAAGGCAGGGAAAAGATTCAAGAGATTTGCAAGAAAATCCTAAGTTACAGGGGGATTAAAAGTATACTTAAGTACCAGTGATGACGATGATGATGATGCTGCCAGCTACTACTCACCAAGTGCTAACTTTGCATTAGCACCTATTTTTTTTAAGATTTTATTTATTTATTTATTTGAGAGAGGGAGAGAGAGAGAGAGAGAAAGAGAAAGAAAGAATGCAGGGAGAGGGGAGAAGGAGGCTCCCTGCTGAGCCAGGAGCCCAACCGGGGCTTGATCCCAGGACTCTGTGATCATGATCTGAGCTGAAGGCAAATGCTTAACCAACTGAGCCACCTACGCGCCCCGCATTAGCACCTATTCTAAGTGTAACTACCTATTATTTCATATTTGGCAAATGGGAAAAGCTAAAGCGTGGAAAGGGCAAATAACCTAAGACCATAGGGACAGTAACTGAGCCAATCTTCAAGCTCATGACTATCTGACTTCAAAGTGTCATTCTATTAAAAGTTCTACAAAAGAAGGGTATTTGGGTGGTTCTGTCAGCTGAGTGTCAGACTCTTGATGTTGACTCAAGTCATGATCTCAGGGTGATGGGATCGAGCACCAAGCAGGGAGCTCTGCAGTCAATGGGGAGTCTGCTTGAGATTCTTCCTGTGTTCCTCACCCCCACTCGTACTTGTTCTCTCTAAATCAATCTTTTTTTTTTTTTTTTTTAAGTTCTATAAGAGAAGTTATAGCACCTCTGGGGTCATTTTCCCACTTGGAGACACCTGAACTCAATACCAAAAACTGAAACTGGTGTCCCCACTATAAGTCACCTCCAAATTAGCTTCTCCCACTTGACATTCCAACTTTATTCATCCTATTTTTCTGCCTTACTACTCCACTATTAGCTAAAATTTAAAAAGACTGATGATACCAAATGTTAACAAGGATGTGGAGCTAATAAGCTCTCCTACATGGCTGGTGCAAAATGGAAATAGCCATTCTGGAAAACAGTTTGGCAGTTTCTTAAAAGTTAAACATACACTTCCCATATGACCTAACAATTCCACTCTTATTATTTAGTCAAGAAAAATGACAACATATGTTCACACAAAGACCTGTATGCTTATGTTCAGAGCACCTTTATTCATAGCACCCAAGAACTAGAAACAACCCAATATCCATCATCCAGTGAACAGATAAACTGTGCCACATCCATTTAAAAGGATTACTACGCAGCAATACAAGGGAAGGAACTGCTGGTAACATGCAACACAAGGCTGAATTCATGCTAAGTGTAAGGGGCCAGGCACAAAAGACTTTAAGATTCACATTTTTAGAAAACTCTGGAAACAGCAAAACGAAAACAAAAACCTATACAGACACAAAGGAGATCTAAGATTGCCAGGGACCAGGGGTAAAGGGAGAGAACTATTTGTAGAGAGGCAAAAGGGAACTTTATGGGAAGATGAAATCGTACTACATGTTTCTAGCCGTGGTTATACGACTGTCATTTGTCAAAATCCATAAAATTGTACAATTAAAATGAATTAATTGTATGTACTTAAATTATCTTCCATAGTTCTGATTTTTAGAACCCCTCAAAATGATTTCTACTTCAACTCTCTCCCCACAAACCTTTGTTCACGTAAACATTCACATCTAAAACTTCCTTTCCATTCCATCTGTCATTGCTATGTCAGCCATTGTTTTTCACTTAAATGCAATGAATGCCTTAATCAGCCTCTCTTCCTTCATTTATCCTAACTTATCCTGCATAATATAATCATAAAATACCAGTTCCTATCATTCCCCTGCTCAAAATGCTTCAGAAGCATCTCAACTAGAAAATAAATCCAAAACACTTAATATGGCATTAATTAAATGCCTTCTACATATTGATTTAAACTACCTTTCCAACTTTTTCTTACAATTTTCCAACTTGAACACTTTGATCCATTCAATCTCTCTGTCCATTCTCCTCCTAAACACACTTATGCTTATCTTTCCTCTGCCTTCCCCTTACTGTGAATAATTTCTTACTCCTCTTTGAATTCTCCCACCTTTCCTAGCTAGTAAGTTTTAAACCTTTTCTCCTTGATGCTTTCTACTTAAAATCAAAATGATCTTTTTCTGCTCTCCTAATATATTTTTTTTTCTAGGCATAACTAGCTGCCTGTAAGACTTACTTAGGGAAAACTAAAATGCAAACAGGTTCTCTCGGAATGGGCACAATCACACATACGCAGAAGTACAAATAACTTAATGCAAAACTAAAGAGATTCAGGAACATTTAAGTCTAGTCAAGGTGATCAGCAGTTACCACTGGAAAGTGTAGCTGCTATTAACAGTTAGTTATGAGTCCATAATCTAGTATATGCAATGAAATGGCTAATTAAGTAAATGTGAATCAATGATAGTAAACAAAATGGCTAAAGCTTCACTTAATAGTAACAGTATTACTCTCAATAATAATTCTTTCAAAAAGATCTTACAGGTCTAAGATCTTTACCAAGCATCCTATCAATTATAGCATCATAACAATAATGAAGGTATAAATTACATATACTATGACACATGCATTCAACGTTAATAGCCATTTAAAAATAAGGCGGAAGAGGAATATTCAATAATACAGAAGGCAACAAAAGCAGATTACCAAATTCTATGTACAGTTAGCCTAGACACAGAAAAGGTAATATTCAATAAGCATTTGACAGTGTTCAACTTAACTGGTAATTGTGGAGATGATATTAAAATAGTAAGATCTTGCTTTTTTAATTCTCATACAAACAGAAGGATCTCATTTATGAGAAACACAACATAGCAATATGTGCCTATAAATGTATATAAAATGCTCAATGAATTCTAACAAGCAGATCACCATGGTTATTACCAATAGGGAAGGGGATACAATTGGAGGCAGTGGTAAAGGAAGATTTTGTCTTAATATGTATTATTTGGATTTTTTTCCCCTTTGGTTCAGGAACTGGAAACCTCCTAGACAAACTGTAAAAGAGCTGTAACACTTTGAATTCATTTTAAATAACAGGAATGTATCCATGTATTACTGGGATGTTTAAAAATAATTTTTTTAAGTTCAAGAGAGCACATCTGTAAGCATACAATCATTTTTTTTTTTTAAAGATTTTATTTATTTGAAAGACAGAGATCACAAGTAGGCAGAGAGACAGGCAGAGGGAGAGGAAGGGAAGCAGGCTCCCCGCTGAGCAGAGAGCCCGATGCAGGACTTGATCCCAGGACCCTGGGATCATGACCCAAGCTGAAAGCAGAGGCTTTAACCCACTGAGCCACCCAGGCGCCCCAGCATACAATCATTTTTAAAAACCCTGAAAGGATATACATCCAACCATTAATAGTGGTTAACGGCCGGCAGTGGGATTACAGATTAGGTGATTTTTATTTCCTTCCATTTATCTGTATTTATATATTCTTTTATATTGAACAAAATCTTTGAAATATGTAAATCCTTACATAAATCTATCTCTAGGAAAATAAACTCCAACAGTGATTATTATCTCTGAGGACAGAATTGGTTAGCTGGGAATTGAAAACAGGAGGGAGATTTATTTCACATCATCTTCCCTCTGTACCTTTTGAGTTGTTGTTAAGTACATATCACCTATTCAAGGGTTTTATTTTCTTAGGTCTGGATCACCAAATGTTCAATACCATTCGGGTTTTTACTCCCAAATAGGTTCCGCTTCCTAGACCCATGTTGGGGATTTACTAGTCCCTACTCCAAATTAGGTTCTGCTTCCTAGTCCAATGGTGGAGGAAAAAGGTTTGGACAAGCTGTACTTGACACACTCATTCCTGAGTAGCTTGTTCTTAATTTCCTCCCCAAGAGCCAGGGTTAAATAGCCTTTCCTCTACCTATCAATGGCTTTCTGCCAAAGCATTTACTGTCAGGCACATTACAGTCCCTTCCTTCATCACAGAGGCCAGCAGAGTAGAGTTTTCTGGCCTCAATTTACTTCTCATCTCCTGGCCATCTTGAAAACACTTCTGCCTTGGCTTGCTCTTTTTGCCACACCTCCTCTTTTCTATTCTCCACCCTATAGCTCCCCAATTATGCTCAAGTCCAGTGATATGCAAATGGTATGAACTGGAACCAGATGCTGGAGAGTTGCCCAAAAGACTATTCACAAATATTAAAATTTCACCTAAAGGAACTCAAGATGGACTGGCAAAGGATCGTATTATAGTGTCCTCCCCACTAGGCCTGTTTTGGACTGCTCTCTTTTCCAGCAGCCTTAGCAAGGAGACCGCCTGCAGTAGAATCACAGTCTTACTTGATAAATTCCCTGGACCAATGCAGTTGTTGATGTTCCACAGTTTACATGATAAATGCCTCTGATAAAAACACAAAGCTTATTTTCCAAATTAAAAAAGAAAACCTTGAGTTTTGCTACACCTAAAACAACCCCCTTTAAATCTATTCCCCTAGGGTACTGGTTTACTATGACTCAAAAGAAAATGACTTACTGACTCATTAGTACCTGTTTAACCTGATAATCAGTGTTTCAAGCCAATGCTGCCTGATTGCACTATAACACTAAGCTGGAAAACAAACAAGGGGCACCTTAGTGGTTCAATCAGTCAGACATCCGACTCTTGATTTAGGCTCAGGTCATGATTTCATGGGTTGTTAGACTGAGCCCCCATCGCCCTATGCTCACTGAAGTCCACTTGAATATTCTTTCCTTTTCCCCACTCACTGCTCTCTCTCTCTCTCTAAAATAAATAAATAATCTAGAAAGGAAGAAAAGAGAGAAGGAGAGAAAGAAAAACAAGATGTTCCTAGTATAGGACACCCCCTCCCCCAGCAGATGCCTCCAGGTAATAAGAAACCTAACTAATAAGCAATGTTCATTGATCACCTATGGAAGACAGGGGAAACATGATACTGAATGCTAAGACTCCAGTCCTATAACTGAGAAGAAAACATCTCCTGGTCATCAAGATTCCTTATTTGTCCCAACCCAGTGACAACCTTATCCTCCATTTCCGCTGATTTCCTTAACCTACTGATGGAAAAGCGGACAAATTTAAGTCAGTGTAAAGAGCGCCAAGAGCTGACTTAACAGCACAGATAAAGAATAAACAGATTTCTTTAATCACCCGTTAGGATATAGGGCCTTCCTTCCAAATACTCTAAAACTGCTGATTCTCGATTGTTCCTAATGGATTTAAGGAAGTTGAAGAGAATTTATTCAACTCAAAGAGGGCAAGGAACTGAAAGGGCATGTCATGGCAAGCGATTACAACTGATAACTGCAAAAGAGAAAGCTATTACTTAAGAATTTTCCCCTGTACTGTATTTAAGAACCCTCTAACCTCAGTTTGTTTGAAAAGGTCATGATGTTTTTGCTGAATGTGTAGTATCACTCTATATATAGTAATGTAGTTGCCCTATAAAAGCTAAGTACACTGGTACTTGTGCTTCATTAAGTAGAATTTACTTTGTGGGGGTGTTAACAACTATTTATCCAACCTGTTTTACTCGAAGTCCTACCATGTTGATCTTTATGGACCAGACCTAACGTAAGGCCAAAACATACAGAGGAAAACCAGCCAAGGAAGTTCCCAAGGAAGCACTGACCCCTCACCAACTGTAGATGATCATCTAATATGAATAACCAGAGAATTCTTAAACCTCCCAGGAAGATCGCATAAATGTTTTCTCACATCCACTTGTGTCAGTCTCATATTTGAGGACACTTTTTAAACAACCCAGAATTATTTCAAGTGTAAAAGCATATTTCCTTTCCACTCAATTGAGTAGTATTTAGTTTGAAGAAGTCACTCATTGGAAATTATCAGTTATTCCAAATATTGCTATTTTCTTATTGCAATATTATTTACAATGACCAAATTATGGAAGAAACCCAAGTGTCCATCAGTAGATGAATGAATAAAGATGATGTGGTGTATGTACACACACACACACACACACACACACACAGAGGAATATTACTTAGCCATAAAAAAAGAATGAAATTTGCCATTTGGGACAACATGGATGGATCTAGAGGACATAAAGTCAGTTAGAGAAAGACAAATACTGTATGATTTCACTCATATGTGCAATTTAAGAAACAAAAGAAATGAACAAAGGAAAAAAGAGGCAAACCAAGAGATTCTTAACCATAAAGGAACAAACTAATGATTACCAGAGCAGAGGTGGGGATGGAGGGAAGATGGGTGAAACAGGTGAAGGGGATTAACTTATCAAAATGAGCACCTAGTAAAGTACAGAATTGTTGAATCACTTTTTGTGCATCTGAAACTAACATAACACTGTCTGTTAATTATACTGGAAATAAAATCAAATTTAAAAATATTGCCATTCTTTAAAACATTATCAGGACAAAATCAAGTTTAAAAGCCGAAAAACAAGAAAATCGACGTTTTATAAATATACTTTGTTTCTGATTTAAAACAGTAATAACTCCATTTGAACTGCTTTATTTAGAAGACTGCTCAGAATTACTTTATACCATCAAATATACCTTTTACCCTCTCTTTTAAAATAAATATGAAACTATTAGGGCTCTAAGAGTTTAAAATCACATAGAATTAAGCATTAAATGTGGTATTCAAAGTCTATATGGTAAAGTAAGTGAATTTTAAAGTCATAATATGATTTCAGAAATGCTAATAAATGCTTGGCAGAACACATGTCTTCCTATACCATAGGTCATTCAGATTCAAACAGTCTTAGCTGAGCCACTGCTAGGCACCAGATACTATGCTAAGCACTTTCATTGAGATTACTGATTTATTTTATTTTTTTTTTTTGACATAGAGAGAGAAGCGAGAGCAAGCACAGGCAGACAGAGTGGCAGGCAGAGGCAGAGGGAGAAGCAGGCTCCCTGCCAAGCAAGGAGCCCGATGTGGGACTCGATCCCAGGACGCTGGGATCATGACCTGAGCCGAAGGCAGCCGCCTAACCAACTGAGCCACCCAGGCGTCCCGAGATTACTGAATTTAAATCCAATTCCAGAATAGCATGAGGTTTCAAGATGGCTGGGCAACAGTGAGAAAAATCAGTAAAAAAAAAAAAAATCTTCCACCCACCACAGGTTACCCTATGCTCTAGAAGGCTGAGAACAAGTGCGAACAGCTTTTGTTACACTGAGCTATGGTATATACGGCCTCAGAAAAAGGGTACACAACCTAGAAATCACCTAAAAACTGAGCTGAAAATTCAGGCTATCCAGGAAAGTAGAATATTTAGCCTAAACATTTGGAGCCTTAAAATTGCCAATGAGGAAAAGAACACAAGCTTCTACAAACTGTATCCTGCTTCCTTTCTACAGTAACCAACAAGAACAATTTGGAGCCTATGGAGAAGTGTCCAAAGTTGGACTTAGTTCTGTAATAAGATTTATGTACCCAAACCAATTTAGTATGCTCCAGGTAAAATTAAGTACCAAATAGTTACATTGCTCTTTTCCCAAGAAAAAATGTAGCAACTGATGGTGAACATGTACTGTCACATTACCTGAACAGTAACATAAGAGGAAACAAGGCACAGGCAATAAAAACAGGACAGGATAGAGGGGAGAAAAAAACAAAAACAAAAACAAAAAAAACCCCATTCGATACAGGGTGTTATTTTTAATAATTTCTATTACTGCATTTCAACTACCAGGACTGTCTAAATCCTTCTCCCCCATGCAATTGCTGCAAGAGAAAGGACATGTCCTAAGCTCCACGGTTCTCCTTCCTTCTCTGCAAGTGGAGGCTGTTCCACTTCACACACATCCTCTCCAGCACAAGCAATGGCTACACATACTCGGGACCACAAGAAGCCCATAAACTGGCCTCCCAGCCCTCTAACAAACTACTCAATTCATTGCTAACATCACTTATAGACCCAGGCTCCCCTCACTGCACCTTATCTGTCCCCGTATCTGGAAACCCCCAATGGAGTTTAACTTGCTCAGTTCTCTGAAACTTCCTGCAAATGCATTCTTCTCCACATTGGAAATGGCATGCCCTCCCACTTGTACCAACCACCCTGCTCACAGAAGAGAACGGCACAGGGAGGAGTCAAGATGGCGGAGAAGTAGCAGACTGAGACTACATCAGGTAGCAGGAGATCAGCTAGATAGCTTATCAAACCATTGCAAACACCTACAAATTCAACGGGAGATCAAAGAGAAGAAGAACAGCAATTCTAGAAACAGAAAATTGACCACTTTCTGAAAGGTAGGACTGGCGGAGAAGTGAATCCAAAGCGAGGGGAAGATAGACCACAGGGGGAGGGACCGGCTCCCAACAAACGGCAGAGCAATGGAGCACAAAATCCAGACTTTCAAAAGTCTGCTCCACTGAGGGACATCGCTCCAGAAGCTAAACAGAGGTGAAGCCCACGTGGGGTGAGTGTGGCCCTAGGTCCCGCAGGGTCACAGAAAGATTGGGGGTGTCTGAGTGTCGCAGGGGTCGCAAGTATTAGAGTGGGGAAGCCGGCTACAGAAACAGAGCCGAGGAGTGAGCTCTCAGCTCGGGATTACCTTGAACCGGTCGCAGGCTGGGTGAGCTCAGAGTGCGGCCAGAAGCCAGGGAGACGGGAGTGATTAGGCTCTTTTCTCTGAGGGTGCACTGAGGAGTGGGGACCTGAGCTCTCGGCCCCTCTAGGCCAGAGAATGGGAAGCAGCCATTTTCATTCCCGTCCTCCTGAACTCTACAGAAAGCGTTCATGGAACAAAAGCTCCCGAAAGGGAACGCGAGCAGATGACTTAGCCAGGCCCCTGGTAAGGGCGGTGCAATTCCGCCTGGTGCAAAGACACTTGAGAATCACTATAACAGGTCCCTCCCCCAGAAGATCAACAAGAAATCCACCCAAGACAAAGTTCACCTACCAAGGAGAGCAGCAGAATTCCAATGGAGGAGAAAACAAAGCACAGAACTCATGGCTTTCTCCCCATGATTTTTTAGTCTTGTGGTTAATTTAATTATTTTAATTTTTTTCTTCTGCTTAATTTTTTTAAACTTATACCCTTTTCTTTTTTAACGTTTTTAAACTAATTTATCTAATATATATATATTTTTTTCTTTTTTATATTTTTTTCTTTATCTGTTTCCTTTTTTAAATTTTTTTTTCTCCCCTTGAACTTCTTTTTATCCCCTTTCTCCCTCCCACGATTTGGGGTCTCTTCTGATTTGGTTAAAGCGCATTTTCCTGGGGTCTTTGCCATCCTTTCAGTATTTTATTTGCACCATCATATATTCTTATCTGGACAAAATGACAAGGCAGAAAAACTCACCACAAAAAAAAATAACAAGAGGCAGTACCAAAGGCTAGGGACCTAATCAATACAGACATTGGTAATATGTCAGATATGGAGTTCAGAATGATGATTCTCAAGGTTCTAGCAGGGCTTGAAAAAGGCATGGAAGATATTAGAGAAACCCTCTCTGGAGAGATAAAAGCCCTTTCTGGAGAAATAAAAGAACTAAAATCTAACCAAGTTGAAACAAGAAAGTTATTAATGAGGTGCAATAAAATATGGAGGCTCTTACTGCTAGGATAAATGAGGCAGAAGAAAGAATTAGTGATATAGAAGACCAAATGACAGAGAATAAAGAAGCTGAGCAAAAGAGGAACAAACAGCTACTGGACCAAGAGGGGAGAATTCGAGAGATAAGTGACACCGTAAGACGAAACAACATTAGAATAATTGGGATTCTAGAAGAAGAAGAAATAGGGGAGCAGAAGGTATATTGGAAAGAATTATTGGAGAGAATTTCCCTAATATGGCAAAGGGAACAAGCATCAAAATCCAGAGGTGCAGAGAACCCCCCTCAAAATCAACAAGAATAGGTCCACACTGTCACCTAATAGTAAAATTTACAAGTCTTAGCAACAAAGAGAAAATCCTGAAAGCAGCCTGGGAAAAGAAGTCTGTAACATACAATGGTAAAAATATTAGATTGGCAGCGGACTTATCCACAGAGACCTGGCAGGCCAGAAAGAACTGGCATGATACATTCAGAGCACTAAACGAGAAAAACATGCAGCCAAGAATACTATATCCAAATGGGCTATCATTGAAAATAGAAGGAGAGATAAAAAGCTTCCAGGACAAACAAAAACTGAAAGAATTTGCAAACACCAAACCAGCTCTACAGGAAATATTGGAAGGGGTCCTCTAAGCAAAGAGAGAGCCTGAAAGTAGTAGATCAGAAAGGAACAGAGACAATATACAGTAACATTCACCTTACAGGCAATACAATGGCACTAAATTTCTATCTCTCAATAGTTACCCTGAAAATTAATGGGCTAAAGGCTCCAATCAAAAGACACAGGGTATCAGAATGGATAAAAAAACAAAACCCATCTATATGTTGCCTACAAGAAATTCATTTTAGACCCAAAGACACCTCCAGATTTAAAGTGAGGGAGTGGAAAACAATTTACCATGCTGATGGACATCACAAGAAAGCTGGGGTGGTAATCCTTATATCAGATCAATTAGATTTTAAGCCAAAGACTATAATAAGAGATCAGGAAGGACACTATATCATATTCAAAGGGTCTGTCCAACAAGAAGATCTAACAATTTTAAATATCTATGCCCCTAATATGGGAGCAGACAACTATATAAACCAATTAATAACAAAATCAAAGAAACACATCGATAATAATACAATAATAGTAGGGGATTTTAACACTCCCCTCACTGAAATGGACAGATCATCCAAGCAAAAGATCAACAAGGAAATAAAGGCTTTAAATGACACACTGGACCAGATGAACATCACAGATATATTCAGAACATTTCATCCCAAAGCAACAGAATACACATTCTTCTCTAGTGCACATGGAACATTCTCCAGAATAGATCACATCCTGGGTCCTAAATCAGGTCTCAACTGGTATCAAAAGATTGGGATCATACCCTGCATATTTTCAGACCACAATTATCTGAAGCTAGAACTCAATCACAAGAAGAAATTTGGAAAGAACCCAAATACATGGAGACTAAACAGCATCCTTCTAAAGAATGAATGAGTCACCAAGGAAATTAAAAAAGAATTGAAAAAATTCATGGAAACAAATGATAATGAAAACACAACGGTTCAAAATCTGTGGGACACAGCAAAGGCATTCCTGGGAGGAAAATATATAGCAGTACAAGCCTTTCTCAAGAAACAAGAAAGTGTCAAATACAGAACCTAACCCTACACCTAAAGGAGCTGGAGAAAGAACAAGAAAGAAACCCTAAACCCAGCAGGAGAAGAGAAATAATAAAGATCAGAGCAGAAATCAATGAAATAGAAACCAAAAAAACAATAGAACAAATCAATGAAACTAGGAGCTGGTTCTTTGAAAGAATTACTAAGATTGATAAACCCCTGGCCAGACTTATCAAAAAGAAAAGAGAAAGGACCCAAATAAATAAAATCATGAATGAAAGAGGAAAGACCACAACAAACACCAAAGAAATACAAACAACTATAGAACATACTATGAGCAACTCTACGCAAACAAATTAGACAGTCTGGAAGAAATGGATGCATTCCTAGAGACATATAAACTACTACAACTGAACTAGGAAGAAACAGAAAACCTGAACAGACCCTCACCAGCAAGGAGATTGAAACAGTCATCAAAAATCTCCAAACAAACAAAAGCCCAGGCCAGATGGTTTCCCAGGGGAATCCTACCAAACATTTAAAGAAGAACTAATTCCTATTCTCCTGAAACTGTTCCAAAAAATAGAAATGGAAGGAAAACTTCCAAACTCATTTTATGAGGCCAGCATCACCTTGATCCCAAAACCAGACAAGAATCCGATCAAAAAAGTACAGACCAGGGGCGCCTGGGTGGCTCAGTGGGTTAAAGCCTCTGCTTTCGGCTCAGGTCATGATCCCAGGGTCCTGGGATCGAGCCCCGCATCGGGCTCTCTGCTCAGCCAGGGAGGCTGCTTCCTCCTCTCTCTCTGCCTGCCTCTCTGCCTACTTGTGATCTTTGTCAAATAAATAAAAATAAAATCTTAAAAAAAAAAAAAAAGTACAGACCAATATCCTTAATGAACACAGATGCGAAAATTCTCACCAAAATACTAGCCAATAGGATTCAACAGTACATTAAAAGCATTATTCACCTTGACCAAGTGGGATTTATTCAGGTCTGCAAGGTTGGTTCAACATCTGCAAATCAATCAATGTGATACAACACATTAATAAAAGAAAGAACAAGAACCATATGATACTCTCAATAGATGCTGAAAAAGCATTTGACAAAGTACAGCATCCCTTCCTGATCAAAACTCTTCAAAGTGTAGGGATAGAAGGCACATATTATCAAATAGAAGGCACAATATTATCAAAGCCATCTATGAAATATTGCAAATATCATTCGCAATGGAGGAAAAGCTGAAAGCTTTTCCGCTAAGGTCAGGAACGCGGCAGGGATGTCCATTATCACCACTGCTATTCAACATAGTACTAGAAGTCCTAGCCTCAGTAATCAGACAATCACAAAAGGAAATTAAAGGCATCCAAATCGGCAAAGAAGAAGTCAAACTATCACTCTTCGCAGATGATATGATACTGTATGTGGAAAACCCAAAAGACTCCACTCCAAAACTGCTAGAACTTGTACAGGAATTTAGTAAAGTGGCAGGATATAAAATCAATGCACAGAAATCAGTTGCATTTCTCTACACCACCAACAAGACAGAAGAAACAGAAATTAAGGAGTCAATCGAATTTACAACTGCACTCAAAACTATGAGATACCTAGGAATAAACCTAACCAAAGAGGCTAAGAATCTATACTCAGAAAACTATAAAGTACTCATGAAAGAAACAGAGGAAGACAAAAAGAAATGGAAAAATGTTCCATGCTCCTGGATTGGAAGAACAAATATTGTGAAAATGTCTATGCTACCTAAAGCAATCTACACATTTAATGCAATCCCTATCAAAATCCCACCCATTTTTTTCAAAGAAATGGAACAAATAATCCTATAATTTATATGGAACCAGAAAAGACCTCGAATAGACAAAGGAATATTGAAAAAGAAAGCCAAAGTTGGTGGCATCATAATTCCGGACTTCAAGCTCTATTACAAAGCTGTCATCATCAAGACAGCATGGTACTGGCACAAAAACAGACACATAGATCAATGGAACAGAATAGAGCCCAGAAATAGACCCTCAACTCTATGGTCAACTAATCTTCGACAAAGCAGGAAAGAATGTCCAATGGAAAAAAGACAGCCTCTTCAATAAATGGTGTTGGGAAAATTGGACAGCCACATGCAGAAAAATGAAATTGGACCATTTCCTTACACCACACACAAAAATAGACTCAAAATAGATGAAGGACCTCAATGTGAGAAAGGAATCCATCAAAATCCTTGAGGAGAACACAGGCAGCAGCCTCTTCGACCTCAGCCGCAGCAGTGCCTTCCTAGGACACCGCCAAAGGCAACCGAAGCAAGGGCAAAAATGAACTATTGGGATTTCATCAAGATCAAAAGCTTTTGCACAGCAGAGGAAACAGTTAACAAAACCAAAAGACAACTGACAGAATGGGAGAACATATTTACAAACGAAATATCAGATAAAGGGCTAGTGTCCAAAATCTGTAACAAACTTAGCAAACTCAACACCCAAAGAACAAATATTCCAATTAAGAAATGGGTAGAAGACATGAACAGACATTTCTGCAAAGAAGACATCCAAATGGCCAACAGACACATGAAAAAGTGCTCCACATCCACTCGGCATCAGGGAAATACAAATCAAAACCACAATAAGATACCACCTCACACCAGTCAGCATGGCTAAAATTAACAAGTCAAGAAATGACAGATGCTGGCGAGGATGTGGAGAAAGGGGAACCCTCCTACACTGTTGGTGGGAATGCAAGCTGGTGCAACCACTCTGGAAAACACCTTGGAGGTTCCTCAAAAAAAAAAAAAAAAAAAAAAAAAAACTACCCTAGGACCCAGCAATTGCACTACTGGGTATTTACCCTAAAGATACAAACATAGTGATTCGAAGGGGTACGTGCACCCAAATGTTTATAGCGGCAATGTCCACAATAGCCAAACTACGGAAAGAACCTAGATGTCCATGAACAGATGAATGGATAAAGAAGATGTGGTATATATATATACAATGGAATACTATGCAGCCATAAAAAGAAATGAAATCTTGCCATTTACGACGACGTGGATGGAACTAGAAGGTATCATGCTTAGTGAAATAAGTCAATCGGAGAAGGACAACTATCACATGATCTCCCTGATATGAGGAAGTGGAGATGCAACGTGGGGGGTTAGGGGGTAGGAGAAGAATAAATGAAACAAGATGGGATAGGGAGGGAGACAAACCATAAATGACTCTTAATCTCAGAAAACAAACTGAGGGTTGCTGGGGGGGAGGGGGGAAGGAGGGGTGGGGTTATGGACATTGGGGAAGGTATGTGCTATAATGAGTGCTGTGCAGTGTGTAAACCTGGCAATTCACAGACCTGTACCCCTGGGGCTAAAAATACATTACATGTTTATTAAATAAATAAATAAATATTAATTTAAAAAAAGAGAGAGAGAGAGAGAGAATGGCACAGATGGACTGATGAGTTAAGAAAAAAAATAGTGAAGCAAGTATACCAATGTCTCCAACTAGACCTTGAGAGCTGGATGTGGCTCCCTAGAAGCCAACATTTCTAAGTAAGAAAAGAAAGAAGAAAATCCATATTTCAGCCTTCTTTTGAGAAATGTAAAGATTTGGCAACCCTAGCCCGGTCCCTGAGAAGTGACAAAGGCTGGAGCTGGGCAGCAGCTGTCCCCTAGTTCAAATAAATCCCCAACTTTACTGTTCAACTGGCCTGCTTCACTGGTAGTTTGGTGGGCATCTTGGGGTCATCTGACTTTGCTACTCCTGAACTAGAGAACACTAAAGGAACTATTAGACAGTAAAGTATCGTCAATGATTATTTACGAGTGATCTTTTGTGAGAGCGTAGCACTGAACAAAGTGTACTCTCCCACATCACTTTTGGCCCAACGAGTTTCTTAAAGGATTCCAAGTAATTTACTGTGGTCTTTAAGAAGACCCTAATAATTAAGAAGAACCTGTAAATAGTGATTGAAGGACTAAAAAAAAAAGGCCATTTGGAACAGAATGCCTGAACTAAACTAAAAGATCAAAATTAAGGGGCTGGTCAATTAATAGAGGTTAAAAAAATCCCATACATGTTTATGTTAAAAAGAATTTATGAGGGGCGCCTGGGTGGCTCAGTGGGTTAAAGCCTCTGCCTTCGGCTCAGGTCATGATCCTAGGGTCCTGGGATCAAGCCCCGCATCGGGCTCTCTCCTTGGCAGGGAGCCTGCTTCTCACTCTCTCTCTGCCTGCCTCTCTGCCTACTTGTGATCTCTGTCAGTCGAATAAATAAATAAATAAAATCTTTAAAAAAAAAAAAGAATTTATGACATGTATAGAATACAAGCAGTTCTCTACAATAGTAATATGTTTAAATAAACAGTATTTCATATTCAGATAGCACTTTAAATATTTCCGACATTAAAAATCTATTTTTTCATCTGATGTTGACAAAACCCCTGTGCTATAAATATAAAGTTGGCTAAGCAGATAGTGTTCTCCCCTCAGATACCAAAGCATAAAAAAGCCAAGAGCCTGTACTAAGGTCACCCAGCTAGTTAATATGGCAAAGACAGGATTAGAATCCAGCTATATTAACTCATAATCCTGTGCTCCTTCCACTACAATACACTGTTGCTGCCTCTTATCCACTGGATAGCCTACAAAGGGTAGAAAAACTATTCCAGGGATTACAGAGAAATGTGGTTCCACAGGAGATTGGAAGAATCCATTCAACGATTCTGCACCAAAGTCTCCAAAATTCCTTCAAATTTCAAGACTCAACTGGCCCTTCTATGCACTTTCAAATCCCCAGAGTCTTTCAATTCCATAGACACTGCTTGGTACTACATTTGTGAGTCATATGTATGTCTCATTTTCCCAATTAATTGGAAAGTTCCAGGAGAGAGCGACTATCATGCCCCTTTGTGTGTCCAATGTAAATGCTCAAAATCCTTTTTTATACACAAAACTTAACCAAAAACTGCACCTCTTGTTCTAAGAAACAATGACTTAGAAGCAACCTTAAGTGATTTTCAGAAATAATGATAAGAACATCTAAAGTATAATATGAAGGAAACAAAAGCAAGAGGAAAAGGTGGCTAGTTTTATGTTTTATAAGTCTCCAAGAATGAAGTCCTCTTTTTATCACTGCCAAAAAAAAATTTCTAAGGGAAATGTAACCTTGGTGCGTTAACATTTTGCAAGATTTTTTTTTTTTTTTAAAGGTTTTATTTATTTATCAGGGGCGGGGGAGAGAGCGAGCACAGGCAGACAGAATGGCAGGCAGAGGCAGAGGCAGAAGCAGGCTCCCTGCTGAGCAAGGAGCCCGATGTGGGACTCGATCCCAGGACGCTGGGATCATGACCTGAGCCGAAGGCAGCTGCTTAACCAACTGAGCCACCTAGGCATCCCACATTTTGCAAGATTTTAAATGCAGCATTTAAAAGCCTATTTACTTAAAATATAAATATACATATAATATATGCATAAATATAAATAAACATATAGAACACCAAAAAACCCTTAGTTGTTTAGGAGTTGTCTTTTGTGACACCCCAGAGCCTAGAGCTGGATGAAGCATCATCTGTCTCCCAGTCACTTTTAGCTGGATGGCCTTCTTACAAGGATCCAAATCATTTGTTACATATAATGCCTATAATTGTTATAATATACACACTTAATGCCTATAATACTCATGGCATATAAAGACTTCATGACACAGGACATCTAAAATCTCTGCTTAGAATGGAAATAAGAGAGTAGCCAAAATAAAAATCTACAGAAGAATTACAGCCCATTAATTTAAATTATAACAAGAACAACACCTTTCCCTGCACAATGGCAATGCCTGGAGATATCCCAGTTATTTGGAGCTCCATTTTACACATCAACCAACTTCTTCAGAACATTGGTTTTTCCATGCCAAGAATGATTCCAGGGCTCCCCAAGATGATTTAATGCTAACTCTGAGGCAGTAGATCACATACTGAATCACATTACTTATAGGATCATATGATAGGAATTTTTCCATTTGCAAAGGGCAATCCTAATCCTTAGTTTTAAAACCTATAGAAAAATATGCACTCTGATGCACTGCGGGAGGGAATGGAAACTGGTGACTTAGGAACTGGTAATTTGGCAAAATATAACCAAACTAAATAAACTAAATAAATGCATAAATATTTTGACCTAAAAATTCCACTTCTAGGAATCTGTCCAAGAGATAAACTTGCAAATATGTGAAATGCCATGCTACTAAGTAATTTACTGTGGCACTACTTATAAAAGCCAATTTTTAGAAACTTGGATCATCTGGGGACTGGTTAAATAAATTATGGTATGTCCATATTATGGAATACCATGAAGCCCTAAAAAGAGAGAGAGAGAGAGAGATAAGAAAGCTCTCTTTGTACTGATGTGAAAAACTCTCCAAGTTATAGTAACAGAAAAAAAGCAAAGACCAGAACTGCATCTTCTGTAATGTGTAAAGAGATATGGGGTTTGGGTTAATACATGTATACACAGAGATATACATAGATATACCTAAACATTTCCAAAAGGATCCCCAAAACATTACATGCCTCTAGGAAGTGAGATTATGTGGGTGAACAACAGAATGAAAGATTTTTCCCTCTCTAATTTTTGAGTTCTGAACCACGTAAATATATTGCCTGCTTAAAACATTAAATTTAACCAATGTATTTATTAACTTATATAAAAAAGCTATAGGGGTGCCTGGCTGGCTCAGTTAATAGAACATGTGACTCTTCATCTTGGGCTCATAAGTTCAAACCCCACACTGGGTGTACAGATTACTTAAAAACAAATATCTTAAAAAAGAAAAAGCCGGGTGGGGCACCTGGGTGGCTCAGTGGGTTAAAGCCTCTGCCTTTGGCTCAGGTCATGATCTCAGGGGGATTGAGCCCCATATTGGGCTCTCTGCTTGGCGGGGAGCCTGCTTCCCTCTCTCTCTGCCTGCCTCTCTGCCTACTTGTGATCTCTCTCTCTGTCAAATAAATAAAGTCCTTAAAAAAAAAGAAAAAGCCATAGTACGTTAGGATTTAGAAATTGCAAACATTTTATTGTAATTAAACACTACAATTTAAGTAACAACTTTTGCTACTCTTTCCATCAAAACACCCACCAATCCATCCCTAAAATTTTTATATAGTCACAGAATATAAAGGCAGAAGGAGACTTGAAACATCTTCAAAAAAAGAAAACTGGGGCCCAAAAAGGTTAAATCACTTTACCAAAGAACAATTTGTAGATGGCAAAGTATGGCCTACAACCTGACCTCCATTCCAAAGTATTCTCATACATTTCCCCGACCCCAAACAGATTCATTAGCACCAGGAGCCAACACCTATCAACCAAGATCCCAGTTGCACAGGGAAGATAAAAAGAATGACAGGGCTAGTGTGAGCTGACCTCCTATCTCTGTGAGATACTCCGCATTACTCAGACAGGAAGCAGAAGTTGTCTTTCTTTTCATGAGCTGTATTTTAGTAAAGTGCCACGGAATAAAGCCATAGGATAAAGATGGGGAAAGAGGGAGCTTTCCTATAAACTCAATTATGCTAGAAAATGTGAGAAAAATGTTAAGCAACTTCACAATCAGGTAATTAGAATTCACTTTTGTATTAAAACAAGTATCAATCTACTTATGGCATAGGGTATAAAATGTACATGAATGTTTAAGGTAAACAAGATACTGTCAAAGAAATTTCATGCTGCTGCGGATTGATTCCGATCCCAGAATGTGTATGCTAGAAATATACATGTTCATTTTCTTAAACTCAAAAGAGGCAGGAAGGCTTAAGAAATACTACATCAAAGGAATTAAAGCAGCCTTCTCAAAGGCAGAAAAGGCAAAGGATTAGAGGCAGACAGACCTGGCTATGCAGCCTGGTTCCTGCCACTGTGTGACCTTGAGCTCAGAGCCTCAGTTTCTTCATTTGTAAAATGTGGTCAGTATTACTTACTATGTAGTTTTAGGAAGGAAGGATGGAAGATAACATATGTTAAGCAAGCTTCCTGGGCTCTAGAAGGGGTACAATAAATGACGGTTACTATTTTAGCCACCACAAACCTATCAAAATCTTTGTCTAACCATTTATTTGGGTTCAATTTATGAGAGCAAAACAAGGTGGGCAATGCATATTATAAGCCTTCCCAACCAGTCACCAAGAGGGGGGAAAAACAAAAGTCAGTAAGGTAAAATTATCTAAATGAAGAATATATTATACTCACATATTTCATTTCAAACTTCTTAGCCAACATTTCCACTTCTTGCCTCTCTTGATGCTCATCATTAAATGGGTCTTCTGTGTGAATGGGCTTCTTCTGATTCAAAGTAAATAGGAAAAGAAATGTGAGTATTAATATTACTTTAACCAGAGTTGAATGCATCCTTAAATTTAATAATTAGAGTCAAATTTTCCAAATATTAACAAATAAGTTAGTGGGCACCTGGGTGGCTCAGTGGGTTAAAGCCTCTGCCTTCAGCTCAGGTCATGATCCTAGGGTCCTAGGATCAAGCCCCACATCAGGCTCTCTGCTCAGCAGGGAGCCTGCTTCCCCCTCTCTCTACCTGCCTCTCTGCCTACATGTGATCTCTGTCTGTCAAATAAATAAATAAAATCTAAAAAAAAAAAAACAAACAACCAAATAAGTTAGACACATTAAAACTAGAAAGAAATGTTGGTTCGTAGCAAAAATACTTGCAGTTTCAATGGATTTTTACACACTCTCAAGGTTTTCGTTGGTTCATAACTCAACAAATCAAATTGTCTCCTCCTACAAAATGATCTATGGTCACCCCATCCAAAATAAAAAGGCCAAAAATGCCCCAAGAAAAATTAGGTAAAAATGAAAATCCCACTTATAACTCTCGTTTGAGATCTTTCCCCTCAAAATAACTGCTTTGGTCAGGAAATGCTTCTCAAAGGCTCTCCAGGTTATTAACCGACATCAACCCTGAACCATATGCCCTAGCTACCATGAGGGTATCTGCAGCTGCTATAGCCTTCTGCTGAGGCCCAGCATCAACACCTCAGTCTACATAACCTCCTTTTTGTCCATCAGTATTCCTTCAGGGAGTACATACTTCTTTTAAACAAAGCTAGAAAACTGAAAGTTGCAAATAGACTACATTCCCATGGCTTCCTTCTAGCAGGGGAGAATGAAAGTTTATCATAATACATGGTTTTAAAAAACCACACACACAGCTAGGATCCCACATTTACCATCTATTTACTAAAACAAACAAAAAGATAAATCACAACCTTTATTCAAGTTTACTATTTTAGCAGACACCTTTCATACACACACAGGTTTTCAATACAAAAAAAGGGAAAACAAGGAGCTGCATATGAATAAAAATGCTACCTGTATCTAATTATGGACAACTGACTAGAAAGTTAATCTTGGCTAGGTGTTTTTATAAAGTAGCTTCTTCAAGTAATTAAAAATAAAGAATATTAAAACTGAAATACTGGGGCGCCTAGGTGGCTCAGTGGGTTAAGCCATTGCCTTCGGCTCGGGTCATGATCTCAGGGTCCTGGGATCGAGTCTGGCATCGGGCTCTCTGCTCAGCAGGGGGTCTGCTTCCTGCCCCCCCCCCCCCCCCCCGCCTGCCTCTCTGCCTACTTGTGATCTCTCTCTGTCAAATAAATAAATAAAATCTTTAAAAAAAAAAAAAAAAACTGAAATACTGGATAAAGGTTTGGCTGAACCTGAAGAAAAAAAATGCAGAGGGGACAAAGATCGGCACACTTTGGAAATGACACACTTCATCCTGGATATGAAAGCTGAGATACAATTAGTCTAAAAATATGACAGAAAAATATGAACTGAATGAATACAAAACAATTCATCAGACCTAAAGTATTAGAATAAAGGGATACTCTTTTTTTTGAAGATTTTATTGATTTATTTGAGAGAGAGAGCATGAGAATGAGCATGAGAGAGGGAAGGTCAGAGGGAGAAGCAGACCCCCTGCTGAGCAGGGAGCCCGATGCAGGACTCAAGACTCATCCTAGGACTCCACGATCATGACCTGAGCTGAAAGCAGTTGCTCAACCAACTGAGCCACCGAGGCACCCTAAAGGGATATTCTTAAAGCTTAAAAAAATTAATCTTAGAATAAATGTTTTAAATTAACTACTGTAATAAGTAATGTATTTACAAAATCCTTTGTCCCAGTTGGAGTTACCCTTGGAATGAATATATATGACATGAAAGGAATAAATAAATCAGGGGGAAGAGATCGATAATGAAATAAATACTAGGCATGTTCAAGAGATCGCCTTAACTTAAGACTAAAGGACAGTGTGCAACCCCCATGCCTTGACATTATCAACTGTTACTTCATGTCACTGTGAAGTCTTATTACTGAGCTGTCCCATTTTATATGTGAAGTGTAAACACACGGACATATATTTTTTAATAACAATTACCTTAAATGTCATTATATAACATTCTGTATAGACTTTATAGAGGAATCAAGAGTAAATCTCTTACTCTTCACAGTCTATAAAAACAGAGTTAAGAAAAATGACTCACTTTTCTCTCATAGTTAAGAAATAAACTCCTACCCACAATCAAGGCTCTAAGTGAGCTTTATGTTTTCCATGTGAAAAGATAATCTGCAAATCAGTAAATATCAAAATTGCCAACTACCCATAGGCAATAACATTATTGTAATTTTGTCCTTTGATATTAACTCATTAACACCATCTTCAGATCTTTCAGATGTTATCAAAAATATGCAGTATGACAAACAATGGAATAACACAGAATTCTCGAACAGTGTAACTACATTGACACTATAATCACTTATTCTTTTTATAGTAAATGCTCAATTAATCACATTCCCAAGTGCAGGTTCTGGTTAACTGATTCTCTGATTTACTATGAGTCAAACAAAAATTATTTGCATATCAATTACTGCCAGAACTTATTACTAAACTGTGCTATTTCTCTTTAGCCAGAAATGGTGAACAAATTAATCTTTGAGGATAGAGAGGATGGCAGTGCCCCAGTCATCATCTTGAACTACCTCAATCAGAGCTTAGTAGCTTAGAGAGATAACAAGATTAAAAGTTTAGCTAACCTGTGTCCTTACAAACTGACAAGAATGGGTTTTGTTCTTGCCAGCATACACTTACTTAACTGTGCTTTTCCTCATTAAAAAAATAATAAGAGTATACAAAAAATTCTGATTGCATTCAGTTAACCTGGGTTTTACTACTCATATTTATGAAGGGGGTGATTTAAATGCACCCCAATATAGGTGGTATTCACATGCGACAGATTTATACTTATACCTATCAACTAAAATCTTAATTCAGTGACAGATGGCTATTTCAAAATTCAGAATCTTTTTGCTTTCATTTTATACCATCTCCTTCTCTCCCCTTTCTACTCAAACTCTGTAACACGTTGTTCAATTACAACAACTCAAAGTTTAGACTATTTTGAAAATATTATAACATCCTTAAAAATAACTAGACTTTCCTTCAGGGGAAGAAAAACCAAATTTGGGAATTGCCACGCTGCAGATCAATTCTGTTGATCTCATTTAGCTTTTTGTTGGTTTCTACTACTAGGATTTCCTTTCATGGAAATACAACTTCATTTAGAGAAATATCTTCTACAATTCCTCATGTAATATGTTCACTGGGAGTAATCATTAGTAAATCTGGCAAAACTCGGTCGCAAAGATGCATTGTATAAACAATGGGGTTTTTTTTTGTTCAGAATACAAGTGATATATAGCTAAATATACAAGAAAATTCAACCAATATACCTCTAAGTTGATAGTATAAACAGAAAAACGAAACTGAATTATTTTTCTCCTATTATATGAAACTAGTAGTTCTGATATTATCAGATTAGCAAGCAAGGGTGTCAAATTTAAGTTTTTTGCCATAATTAAAAGGTACATATCTATTCTTAAACACGGCATGAATATCATAGCATTAGGAGGATAATAGAAATCTCTGTATTTCTACTGTAACTCTAATTTTGTCCATTTTGGCAGGATCCTCCAAATTTAAACTATACAATTTTAAGAAATTTTGTTTTACTAAGAATTGGTACTGGTACAGGAAGAAGTACTAATAAAATTACGTACAAGCACTTTGTGCCTTAGACTCCTCATCTGTAAAGTAGAAATATAATGGTTCCAATCTCAAGGAGCACTGCTGAACTAAATTATATAAGCCATACACCTTACTTAGTACTGTGTCTAGCACACATATAGGAAGAATTTAGTAGATGTTGGCTACCATAATGTACTTTTACCCAAATATGATACTTTTCATCTGTAATTTATAAAGAAAGTTAGGGAGTAAAACTGCACACTCACTTGGATTAGATCAAATCTGAAAAATGCTCCAATCTAGTATTTTCAAAATGCTTTTGGAAAAAAAACTAACATCACATTTATAAATAGTAGTGGCACTAAAGTGAGTCTGAAGGACAAAATGTTTGTGAAAATGGCCAAAATGATCTCTACCCTTAACAATTCATTGTGGCTGCAAACATATAGTAGTGATTTGGCCACACAGCAGTATTTGTAAATAATGATCAAAAGATTAATTGGCCTTAAAATAAACAAAATCCAGTGACTTGTTTAATATGATTATTTTTAAACTTAAGAATCATCCAAGTACAAAGATAGTTGAGAATGAAAACAAAACAAATGACTTCTGGAGTCCATTAGACCTGTGCTAGAGCAAAACCTAAGAGCGTAATCTCTAAACAACAGAGGAAACTGTTCTTTTATTAGTTACTCTATCATTTCCCTCTCTAGTTTACTTCTAAAGATCACCAAACCTACAATAAAAATTACAATTACTAACAAACCTCTCTCCTATCACTGTTGTTCACCGGTTCCACCAAAGGCATACTTATATATTTTCAACCAGTTCCTAAAAATTCAAAGCTGTGTTTCATCGGTCTCCAAAAATTACAATGGCTAGTCCAACATCCTCCAACCTAGACTTATAAACTAATGGTATACACTCAAATAAGACAGTATGACAGCAGGCGCCAAATAAAACAGGAGACACCTTCCCATTCAATTACAGTAAAAACAAATTCTAGAGAAAACAAAGCTAAGTAGGTGTACCAATACCAAGGTGAGAGAGAAAAATAAGTAACCAAATAACCAAGCCGCTTCTTCTTCATTCCTAGAGTCGAATCCTTAGTCTGAAAATTTTAAGATTACTTTCAAATACACTTCTAAATTAAGAGAAATACCCTATGCTCATAAGCACATCTCAGCGCCAAGCATAACATATAGTGATGAAGAGGAGGAGGATATGGAGGGGTTACACTATCTCCCTGCTTCGGATGGGGGGCGTGTCCCCCAAGGTTTTCTCTTCCTTTCTACTGGAACGACTGCGGGAGCTCCACAAGGAAAACCCAGCCACGTAACTTGCAGAGCCCCCAAATTCTGTGCGGGGAGCAGAAAGGTGTAAATTCTGAGGTCTCGAAAGGTGCAGAGGAAAACCGGCTCCGAGCGGCAACTGGAGCGGGCGCACGAGGCGGGCGGGGTAGGGGGGAGGGCGAGGGGTGTAGAGCCGGGTGGGAGCCTTGGCCAACCCAGGGGAGCAGGGGAAAAGCAGCACCAACCACTGGTCCACCCGTCCGGCCCCTGCCCCCTCCAGCCCACCCTCCCAGGCGACCCGAGACGCGCAAAGCCGGCGTCGGAAGGTGCGAACCACTGGGAGAAACGGACGCGTCCTGAGGCTCCCAGGGTCTGGGGGGTGAGGGAGAATCTTCTGTACCCGTTGTTCTCCGCACAGCAGCAGCTCCGGGTAACTGAACTCCACGCAGCTCTCGTCGGTGGGATCCTTGAGCACTAGCTCCAGGCGCACTGTCTCCCTCGGCGGCCTCTGCTGCGGCTCGGCCCGGGAAGCCGACTCTCGTGGCGGGGGCGGCTGCAAGTGCAGCTGAGGGAGCGGCGGCGGCGGCGGCTCGGGCCGCGGGGGCTCCCGCTGCAGCGACATGGGCGGCTCGGCGCGGCTGACCTCGCGCTGGGGGAGCGGCTTCTCCCGCGGCGGGGGCTGCGCGTCCGACCGGGGGGCAGCCTCCCGCGGGGCCGGCTGCTCCACCCGGGCCGGCTCGCGGTACGGCTGCGGCTCCAGCCGGGGGGGCTCGCGAGGGTATTCGGGCTCGCGTTCGACCCCCGGGTAGTCGGCCTCGCGCCGCCTCACCGGTGACAGGCTAATAAACGCTACTCTGCGTGGCTCCGCCATCCCCACTGTTCTGGCCCTCTGCCTTCGCTCGAGCCGGCGCTCGGTTCTACGCCGAGTTGTCTGCCTGCCCGCCCTTCCTTTCGCTTTCCGTCGCTTTTCTTCCCTCCACCGCCCTCAGTCGTCTCTGCCGACGCCACCGTGAGTGCGGACCGTGCCCCCTTCCCCGCCACTATGTTCTGATGGGCTCCACCGCCATCGCCAGGGTCGCCGCAGCCGCCATGTTGGATCCCCCACATAAATAGAAGCAGGCCGCTGAGCGGGCGCATGCGCAGACAGGAGACGCTCGCGTCCACCGTCGTGGCTGTGGCTCAGTTTTCCTCTTTTCCTCTCAACAGTCTGGAGTCCAGACAGGTCAGCGGAAGTGACGTTGTGGCAGGGCCAGTTTCCTTGGAAACGGAGACGCCGTCTGAGCCCTTCCTAAAAGGGAGGGGTCTGGGGTTTCCCGAGCTTCCCACTAGCACCCGGAAACCGGCGACGCATGTGGGGCTCAGCTAGGAGCGAGCGTCTGGATGTGCCTGGGACTGACCTAATCATGGCGCTGGATCTCACGCCTGCCGCCCTCGGCTCTAGAGAATCGGGGTTGTCAAGCGGGTTATGCGAGGCGGATACGGAGAAAGGGGTGACGGACGCGAGGACCAGCCGCGGTGCCTGCCGGCCCGGCGCCCCGCAGCCGGTGAAGTGTCGGGGAAAGAAAGGAAATGGCTAACTGCAGCCGGACTCGCCCTGCGGCTTCTCTCCGCAGAGCGCCGCACTGACGCCCACAGGCCTCCCTGTCCTAGCCCGGCTCCTGTTCTTCTCGCCCGGCCGCGGTGGGGACGGTGTGGGGCGCGGTCGTAAAAGGCACAATACCGTTTTGAAGTTGGGTGATTGAACGAGTACAGTAAATGAATAGTTCTGGGCTCGTCCATAAACTGCCGAAATTAGCGGAAAACGTCTCAGGAGGATTAGGTGGTACTTTAGGGAACATACTCTATGAAAGTAGAACTTTCACGACCCATTTCGGGCTGGAGGGGAGCCTTGACGGGGGAAGCCTTGTAGGCACACCCGTGGCAAACTAATTGGAATTCAGATTTTAAAGGACCGGAGTTATTGCCCATTTTAATCCATTAAATAGAAAGCAAATTCGAGGGCCCGCGCTCTGCATCCTGAAGAGAACCCATGCCTTCTGCTGATTTCATTAACCGGATTAACAGTGTTTAACACCTACTGAGGACTATTTGATTAGGTCAGTATGACGTCATAGACAAATTCTCAAAATTTTTTACTGTTACTTTTACTAATTGTATGAAGATACCGATGGGATGGATGTCTCCAAAGGTCCCTCCCAGCTCTGAATTGGTATCATTTTTCCTTGGCGCGCCGCTTTATCTCCCTTATCTTCTCTGCAGTTGCTCCCATTTTGCTTCTGCACTAGTGGCCTCATTTCTAGGTTGTTTTAGCAGCATTTAAGTAAACTTTCTGTCCCCATTCTCTTCCTGCCAGTCTTGCAGTGGGTCTATATTAATGCTTCTAAAACACGTTTTTTGTTTATGTTTTAAGATTTTGTTTGAGAGGGAGGGAGACAGCGAGAGAATTTGAAGCAAACTGCACTGAGCACAGAGCTGGGGTGGGGGTGTGAAGCGGCGAGCTCAATCCCACAGTCCTGAGACCATGACCTGAGCGGAAATCAGGAGTGGGACACTTAACTGACTGAGCCACCCAGGTGTCCCTAAAACACTTTTTATCATGTCAGTATTTGTCCTAGCTGTAACTTACCTACAAAATAAATTCTGTACTTCATATAGAATGCATAGTCAGTATCACCCACAGTTTAGCTCAGACAGCAAAGAGGTGGTCTGTGGACCAGATCCTTCTGCAGGTGTGTTACTCTTCCAAAGTCCTCTTCGAACTTCTGAAGCATTGAGTGTTTTTCTGACTTTTAAACCACAACTCACAGTGAGAGATAGATTCTACACTGAAACCCGGTATACACACACATACATGTCTTGAAATACAAGCTATACAAAACGTTCTGTGTAAAATAAAGTAAGAACAAAATTAATACAATGTAAAGGTATTTTATAATACAATTTGGAAACCAATCTTAATATAAGTGGTACAGAAGCAAATTAGTAAAGATTTTATTTAAAGCCATGGAAGTCTCTGCCTGTTCATAGGTTTATTCCAGTCTAGAATGCATGAGGACAATGCCGCATGTACATCTGGTCTACTCTTGAGCCTGATCTTGTTTTATTTTTAAAATGGGTCAAATTGAACATCCTAGTTCACATAGGCATTGTGGATAGTAACATGAATCCACTTTCTTCTTAGCGGTAATATCTTTAATCTTAATCCAACATAATGATAAATTTCATGTATGGCAATCATTTTTCTGTGTAAATGAGGTGCTAAACCACAACAATTTATTCTCTTCATAGAACATCAACTTTAATTCAATTACTTAAGGTTTTGAAAACCAAGTGAATCTTACTATGATTTTCATTTCATATTTCAAATTATCTTCTGTTTTTAGTAGTTTTTAATAATTCTTTTGTATCTCTACAATTTCCTGACCATATTTGTAGTCCTATCACTTGCAATTCTATTACAAATTTTATAAAGGTTTTTGTGCATTATATTATTATCCGTTAATATAATGAATAACATATTTTATCCATTATAAACTGTACAAAGGTTTTTTTATTGACTTAAGTGCTGTTCTCTTATTGTGAATATGTTTTTCTCCATACAGAAAATAACTCCTCTATAAAATTGGCTTGCTACACATATCTGGTGTAAAAGTACAACTCGTAGTATTAGTACTCCCATCAAGTTGGACTGTAACTGCATGATAATCATTGATTCTTCTCAGTGTTCTGTGATAATTGAGTTGATACTATGCTATTGCCAGGAATCATAGCTTTGAATTTATCAGCCTCTTTGCCACCAAAAACATATGCACCAACATATTGGAGGAAGCAGTTTCTTAGCACTTAGTGCGAATCATTTTTCTTCTGCCACAACTAAACATAAAGATTGTCTTTTTCATTAATATTTGTGAAGCAACTGAGAAATTGTGCCAGTAACTTTATGCCTTTTTCTTTAAGAACTTAGTTTAGGGACTTAAATGTTATATTTTCAAATGTCCTCTAATTTTGAAGATATTCATCTTTCCTTTGCCAGAAATGCGTTACCTTTTCCTTCTTTGAAATGTAAAGCCTATTTTCCGATTATTAAAGGAAGATTTTTTTTCTCAGTCTTTTCACTGCACTTCCAAATCTAGCAGATACACCTGAACACAGTTCCTGTATTTTTCACTTTATTATTTCTTTTCCTTCTAATAACAAAGCAACTTCTTTGGAACAATTTACACTGATTTGATTAATAAATAGAACACACACACACACACAAACACACACACCATAAGTTTAGTGCATACATACATCATAAATGATGACACGCCTTTCCCCCAAACATACTTTAAGTCCTTCATTGGAACTCAGTTGAAAAGTCTGGATTTTTCTATCAGCAATAAAGTTCCCCTGTACATAATTTCATAAATCACAAGTAGAAGTAGTTGTGAGAAATAAAATTAGACTGTACAATGTTATCTGCCCAAAAATTCTACCCAGAAATTCCAGTATATTAGCTCTCCCTCCTGGACTTGAGCCTTGAATAAGAATTAGGGAGGTGCCCTGATACTTTCAACCCAATTAAATTCTGTTGTAGCCTATTTCATTTTTTAAAAAATGCTGCTTAGATCTTTAAAATTGATTTCAGGGGCGCCTGGGTGGCTCAGTGGATTAAGCTGCTGCCTTTGGCTCGGGTCATGATCTCAGTGTCCTGGGATCAAGCCCCGCATCGGGCTCTCTGCTCAGTGGGGAGCCTGCTTCCCCTTCTCTCTCTGCCTGACTCTGCCTACTTGTGATCTCTCTCTGTCTGTCAAATAAATAAATAAAATCTTTAAAAAAAAAATTGATTTCAGCTTCTCACTGGTTGCAATCACCAGATTGAATGGATAGCCACCATAACAGTTAGAGACTGAATAGGTGAGGAAAAATTAATTCTGTTGCTTTAGGGACTTTTTAGGGGTACAGCATATCTATCTATGCTGTACCTTGGGAATTCGAGAATCCTAAATACTCTTGTTCAATATTAAGGGCCTTTGAGGAGGATGTGAAGAGGTCAAAGTCAACTCCTCTTGAGTGCGAAGTCAGAATATCTTTGTCTTAAATCTTAGATTTTTTAAAAAGATTTTATTTATTTATTTGTCAGAGAGAGAGCACAGGCAGGCAGAGTGGCAGCAGAGGCAGAGGCTCCTGCTGAGCAAGGAGCCTAATGTGGAACTCGATCCCAGGACGATGGGATCATGACCTGAGCCGAAGGCAGCTGCTTAACCAACTGAGCTACCCAGGCATCCCTTAAATTTTAGATTATCAAAGATATCTAAGATAGTCACATTATTTAACTATAATTCTATAAGGTCAGCCATTTTGTTTTCTTATATAAAACATACAACAAATATAAAACTCCTGTGAGATCAAGCTGCTCCATACCCTTTTCATGAAAAATTACTATCCACATCATCTTCAGCACAACAATTTTATAATTTTACAGACTCTCAAATCTTGTGCTGAAGATTAATGTTCAACCCAGGGTATGGTAATCTTGCACCTGTGGAGACATATACTTATAGAAAAGGTAAAAAACAACCCCGCTGTTTAATGCTTCTCCTTTAATGTTTTATCCTAGAGACAGAACAGCAGGGCTGTCCCCAGTTTCTTGTTTCCCATCTTCCTCAAAATGAATGCAGTAAGATGGTTGCCTTTTGGAGTTGAACAATTGGCAATAACAGTGAAAACATAGAAAGGTAAAATGGACCACAGTTCAATGTTATGTTAATCCTTCTTATGTTAGTCTTGTCAGAGGAAGGCACATTTGAGTCAAGACCAGAATATTTTGGGAAGATCCAAAGGAAGAATATAACAGAGAAAGAAAAGCAAGTGCAAAGTTTGTGAAGGGAACAAACTTGGTGAGTTAGAAGAAAGGTCAGAGTGAATAGGGGGACAGATAGAAGAGACAAATCTGAGAGGGAGATAGGAGTCAGCTTACATGGAATGTTGTAACCAGTTGGGATTTTATTATACTTGAAACCAGAGCCATTGGAAAATTTTAAGTAGAAGAGTAATACGATCTTAGAAAGTGGCTTGTCAACTATCTGTTGAATGCTACCAAGTCTAACATGATGAGAACAGGGAGATGATTCCCGCACTTGGCAAAACTTGGCAAAACAGGGATTATTGGTAACCTTGAGTTTGGTTTGGTTTGGTTTGGGCAAAGAAGATTGAATTACTCATACTTGGTTTGTGGCCCATTGTCATCCTTGATGACTCCTCTCTCTCTCTCTCTCCCCTGCCTCTCTCTGAAATTTCACCTTATCATCATTCCTTATCTCCAGTGACAGAATTATAAAGTTTCATTTTTTGTTTCTATGTGACTTTGTAAATATGTGGTTTTTATATGCAAATATTTTTAATAGTAAATTTATTATTATTGTTTTTTTTAAAGATTTTATTTATTTATTTGACAGACAGAGATCACAAGTAGGCAGAGAGGCAGGCACAGAGAGAGAGAGAGAGAGAGAAAGAGGGAAGCAGGCTTCCTGCAGAGCAGAGAGCCCGATGCGGGGCTTGATCCCAGGACCCTGAGATCATGACCTGAGCCGAAGGCAGCAGCCCAAACCACTGAGCCACCCAGGCGCCCCAGTAAATTTATTATTATACATCTCATTCTGTTTCTTTTTCACTCAACACCATATTTTTAAGATCCACCCATGTTTGCTGTCTGTAATAATACACCAGTTTATAACTTTTTTTTAAAGATTTATTTATTTGAGAGAGAGAGCAGGGGGAGGGCAGAGGGAGAGAGAGTATCTCAAGCAAACTCCCTGTTAAGCACAGAGCTTAACTCGAGGGGCTCAGTCTCCTGACCCTGAGATCATGAACTCAGCTGAAATCAAGAGTTGGTTGCTCAACCAACTGAGCCATCCAGGTGCCCCACTGGTTTACAACTTTAGAGTACTAATCTATAGTAGCACTTTTCCTATTCTCTTAATGATGAACACTCATAATACCTCTTGCTCCCTCACCTCCCACCCCACAGTGCAACTATGAACACACTCATATCCCCTTTTGGATCTGTGTGAAAATTCCTGGGAGACATATGCTCAGGTGAGAACCACTGAGTCCTAGGACACACACATCAAGGGACTGCTTTCTAGAATGGCTGCATGAGTCCATGTGACTTCCTATGTTATATCAGCCCTCTACTCCACCACCACCATCAAATCCAGTTTAATTTTTGCCAGTCATTATTTTTTTAAGTTGTATTTATTTACTTGAGAGAAAGTGAGAGAGCACGAGCAGGTTGAGGGATAAAGGGAGAAGCAGACTCCCCACTGAGCAGGGAGCCCAATGCAGGACTGGATCCTGGGACTCCTGGACTCCGGGATCGTGACCTGAGCCCAAGGCAGATGCCCAACTGACTGAGCCACCCAGGTGCTCCAACCAGTCATTATTATTCTGATTTGCATCCCTCTCTTGGCTAAGGGAGTTGAGCACTGCTTCATATAACCTATTTTTTAAGTTTCCTGTAAATTACCTCTTTGTAATCATTTTCCACTTGTGCATTTTCCATTTCCTGTCTCTTGAATGTACAATAATTTCAAATCAGTAAGGAAAGAAGAGTTTAAGGCGACTGGGCAGCCATCCACAGAAGAAGATAATTGTATCTCACACCTTACGAAAGGATACATTTCTAGTGAATCAAAGTCTTAAAGGTAAAAAATGAAATCCTAAACACTTTAAGAAGAAATCTGCCAAGACTGAAAAAAATAATCTCATGCTAGGGAAAGTCCAAGTACGATTGATAATTTCAACTATTTAAAATAAATTGCTGCAGGACAGAAAAACAGCACTAGTCAAAAACAAATGACAAAATGGAAACAATTTTGCAACATATTTCACCCAGGGTGTATTTCCCTAATCTATAAAGAACGCCTACAGATCAAGGAGAAACAACAATAATAACCTAATAGAAAAGTGGAGAAAGATATCAACAGTTAGCTCACAGGAAAGGAAATTGAAGCAACTGTTCAGCAAATGCAATGTGCTCAACCTGACTCAACTGCTGAATCAAAGAATATGTGTCTTTTGAATTGGATAATTGCCCTCCATGGGAAGTGTCAATGTATATTCTGCTAGCAATGTATGAGGATTTTTTGTTCTTTTTAAAAGATATTTTGAGGGCGCACACATGAGTGGATGGGGAAGGGTAACTGGGAGAAAGGGAGGAAGAGCAGAGGGAGAAGGAGAAGCAGAATCCCCGTGAGCAAGGAGCTGACATGGGACTTGATCCCGGGACTCCAGGATCATAACCTGAGCCAAAGGTAATCGACTGAGCCACAAAGGCGCCCCCGTATGAGGGTTCCTATTTCCCAGTACCCTTGGCAATATATTATGTTATCAGACTTTTTGATCTTTGTTTGCCAAGCTGATATATTTATTTTTATTCAAAGATTTTTTTTATTTATTTGACAGAGAGAGATCACAAGTAGGCAGAGAGGCAGCAGAGAGAGAGGAGGAAGCAGGCTCCCTGCTGAGCAGAGCCCAATGTGGGGCTCGATCCCCGGACGCTGAGATCATGACCGAGTCTTTCACGCAGAGGCTCTAGCCCACTGAGCTTTAACCCATTGAACCACCCAGGTGACCCTAAACTGATATATTTATTTGATTTTGGCATACATCTCCCTTATGATGAGTTAAGCCATACAGTGGAATTCTTCCAAAAATCTCATTACTAAGATCTACTCTTAAGTGAGAAAAGCAATATGTAAAACAACCTTCAGTGTACTACCATTTGTGTAAAAAGAAGAACATTGTGTTAAAAGGAAGAAATAATGTATTATTTATATATACATAATATATCCCTGGGTGTATATTCACAAAACTAAAAAGCAATAGGAGGAGAGACACTGTATGGCCAGTTTTAGAAACAGAAGAGGTTTACAGAAGCTGAAGACAGTCTGTGTGTGCCTGTTGTGATTTGAAGCCACCTCTGGTAACTAAAAATTTGCATCTTTTTTTAAATTAAGAAATTCTTAACATACAGGAAAATGTATACAACTTGATGAACTTTTCCTTTTGTATACAGCCCTTTGCCCTAGTACTCACTGAAGAGTCCTAAGATTTCCTTCACCCCAGAAAGGTACTTCATGTCCCTTGCCATTCAGTATCCTCTAGAAGTAATTCCCATTCTGATTTCTACCCGTCATAGATTTACTTTTTTCTGTCTTTGAACATTATGCAGAATGACACAATACGTACTCATATATATTATGACCGACTTCTTTCAATCAACATAATGGTTTTGAAATTCACCCATGTTATTGCATATTATCAATAGTTTACTCTTTTTTTTCTTGTTGTCAGATGTTCAGTTAAGAATATACCACAACTTGTTACCCAGTGAATGTATTGATGAACTTTCTGTATGCTCAGCTTTTATGCTTATAAAGTATAATCATTTTCTTTTTCCAATTTTAAGGGAAGTGTCATGGAATTTATGTTGCAAGCTTCCCTTGGGCAGAATCGGTTTTGTTGCAAACTGTGCTTTAAATAATGAAATACTAAACTAATAGCAGATGTAGTCTCGAACACACGAGCTCGTAACCACGAGGCTGGGCTGTGGAAATTTCACACTGCAGAAGCAGGAAAACCATACAATTCTGCGTGAAAGTCAGATACTTGAGTTGGAAAAGACTTTAGGTGTTATTTGGCACAGCCCAGCCTTTTTTTTAGTTTTGCCCCAAATTTACAAATGGTACACGGACATCCAAAGAAAGGAGAAATCAAGGAGCTCTGGAATAGTTAGGAAAATTTTATGGCAGGAACAGGGATTTACTTCTTAAGGATGATGAGGATGTGGATACATAGGACAAGGGAAGGCACGACCATAGCCTTCAAGGCAGACTAAAATGCCCTGGGAGGATGGAACGAGCTGTCTTGCCCCAACAAGCTTAAAAGCAGGACATTGGGGATCAGAACTGAATAATAAGAGAACTTTCATTTTATAGTTTCATGAAAGAAATCAGCCTAGGTGAGCTGAATACACAGAGAAGTTTGTAAAGCCAATGGGAGAATATCTCCTAGAACCCACAGGAAGGAATGCAATCAGGCCCCAAGAAGCTGGAACCAGGATGCTAGTTCCAGGGACTAGAAAAGCTGCATGGACTCCTGGGTCATAGTCTGTCTCCTTTCTGCTTCCCTCTCAGATCTGTTCACTCTGCCTTCCTCTCCCCAAGGTATCTCATTAAAAATATGGCCTCGTTATACTTCCCCCAGTTTTGTTGTTGTTGTTGTTTGAGAGACCAGCCCAGACTAAGACAGGAAAACTTTCCACTTGATTCCAAAATTGTAGAGAGGATTCTCTGACTGGCCTCGTTTGGGTCAGGTGCCCACCGCCAGATCAATCAACTGTGAAGAAGGTGCGGTTACCAGGAACTCGCGATGAGGTAGCTGGAGATGGAGAAGGGAGACAGGACACTGCTCTGGGAAAGGGTAAGGAGGCTGTCGGGAGTCCAGGTGATGTCCACGTCATGAAGCCGCGGACCAAAACTGTGGATGATGCTTTGTGGTAAAATCACCACGAATCATAGTGATGGCTTCCTAGAGAGAGAGAGAGAAAAAAAAAAGTGTCACGTATAACAAAAGTAATTCCAGAAATGACAAAAATCCAGACACTTCCATTGCCATAGAAGAAACCAAGAACATCCCCAAAGAACTAACCCTCACTTCAAAAACACAAACAGCCTAGGACCAGCCAGTTTCCCAGGGGAACTCTACCCACGCATTTGTAGAACAACAAGTTTGCTGTTACTTAAAGTGGTACAATGTAGAGAACAAGAGAAAAGCTTCCTGCTCCTTCTCAGGACTGGAGCAAAACTGATTCCACATCCTGCAAAGACCCAACCCACAAAAGAAAAAAGCACTGGGGCGCCTGGGTGGCTCAGTGGGTTAAGCCTCTGCCTTTGGCTCAGGTCATGATCTCAGCGTCCTGGGATCGTGCCCCACATCAGGCTCTGCTCATCAGGGAGCCTGCTTCCTCCTCTCTCTTTCTCTGCCTGCCTCTCAGCCTACTTGTGATCTCTCTGTCAAAAAAAAAAAAAAAAAAAAGGGGCGCCTGGGTGGTTCAGTGGCTTAAAGCCTCTGCATCGGGCTCTCTGCTCGGCGGGGAGCCTGCTTTCTCCTCTCTCTGCCTGCCTCTCTGCCTACTTGTGATCTCTGTCAAATAAATAAATAAAATCTTTAAAAATAAATAAATAAATAAAATCTCTTAAAAAGAAAGAAAGAAAGAAAGAAAGAAAGAAAAAAAAACACTAACAATCTAAGCAGGGATACTGTTTTCCATCTCTCAGGATGACACACTTGAAACAGAATGGATAATACCAAACTGCACTTCTGTGGAACAGGGAGATGATCACTTTCACTCATTGCTAGCGGAGACCAGAGTCCCCAAAACGTCCGCGGTTGGCAATTCAGCAGCGTCTGTGAGAAAATACTAGTATACACTGTTTTCACCCTCGTGTTTACACTTCTATGAGTTTATACAAGACCTGTAATATTTTGTATGTATGTGGTTCACCACCCCAACCCTCACTTTGATTCATTAGATAAACATAAATCTTTTTTTTCAACCAACCAACTCCTTTACTTATTAGTGGTAGCCATTTTTCTAGTTTTAAATTAATTTCAGAGTTGACTAGTTTTTTCTTGTGGAGTCCTTATGTTTACTTCAATGTTGCTTCTTCTTTTTCTTTTTCTTCTTTTTTAAAGATTTTATGTATTTACTTGACAGACAGAGATCACAAGTAGGCAGAGAGAGTCGGGGGGAAGAAGGATCCCCGCCGGGCAGAAAGACTGATGTGGGGCTCAATCCCAGGACCTTGGGACCCCAAACCAAGTCTAAGGCAGAGGCTCTTTAACCCGATGAGCCACCCAGGTGCCCCCCCCCCTGACTTTTTAAGGATTTTATTTGATTGACATAGAGAAAGAGAGCACAAGCTGGGGGGGCGGCAGGCAGAGGGGCGAGAAACAGGCTCTCCAATGAGCAGGGAGCCAGATGTGAGTCTCCATCCCAGCACCCTGAGATCATGACCCGAGCCAAAACCGAGAGTCTGATGCTAAAATGGCTGAGCCACCCAGGTGCTCCTACTCCTTGATAAGATGCTAAGTCACTTGTTTTTATTTTTTATTTTTCTGTTTATTAATAATACGGATTCAAGACCTTCACCTGTCCTCTGAGCTTTATCTCTAATGAAAACAGTCTGGAGAGTCTCACCCCAAAATGAAGAGAGGGTTTTTTGTCTAGGTTTTTAATTTGCTATTTGGGTTCCCCCCCACCCCCCAGTTGGTTGGTTTAATTGTTTTTTCTTTTCCTTTTTGATGTTTAGGTGGCAGGGTTCTTAGTTCTGCGGGTAACTTCTACTTAAAACATTGTGATTTAAAACCTCTGCATTGGTTCTATTCTCCAGACACGTGCTTACTAACTCCGTGACTTTGGTGCAAGCAACTTCAGCATTCCATGCGGTAGTTTGTAAAATGGAAATGATGATGTACATACTTTTTAAAGTTCTCGAAATTACATGAGTTAATATATGTGACATGACTTGATGGGTAACTGCAACATGGTAAGCCCTTACGTAACTGATGGATGTTATTTGCTTTGTGGCCTAATTTACAGTCAGCTTTACTGAATGTTCTAGGGTTCCCTGAAAAGGAAGTGGTTCTGTTTTCAAGGCATGAGCTATATTAACAATATTCTTTATTAGTTGTGACACATAAGTTACCTATATGCTTTTATTTATTTTTTTTTTTAAGATTTTGTTTATTTATTTGACAGAGATCACAAGTGGGCAGAGAGGCAGGCAGAGAGAGAGGAAGGGAAGCAGGCTCCCCGCTGAGCAGAGATCATGACCTGAGCGGAAGGACCTACTGAGCCACCCAGGCGCCCCACCTATATGGTTTATTCACATTTTTTTCCTTTTCAACTGCTGTGAAATGGAATCTTTTACAACAAATGGAATCTTTAGCTCTTATCATTTTTGTTTGTTTAAAGGTTGATTGATTTAAGCGAGTGAGTGAGTGAGAGAGACAGAGAGACAGAGCATGTGCGTGAACGGTGGAAGGGCAGAGGGGGAGGGAGACAGACTCCCTGCGGAGTGGGGGGTCCGCTCTGGGGCTCAGATGAGGACCCTGAGCTCATGACCTGAGCCGAAACCAAGAATCAGAGGCTTAACTGACTTAAGTCACCCAGAAGCCCCTTATTTTTTTTTTTTTTTTGATGCTATTTCTTTCATTGCTTATTCGTAACTGTTATATCTTCATTGAGAAACGGGCCTTTTGTCATTCAAAGTGTATTTGTGTGTTTCTTTGACTTGCTTAATGATTGTGACCTGGATTCAACCCTGTTTGGTTGTGACACCTGCTCTCTTTTATTTGCATTTGCCCAATTATGCTATTGCCCATCTTTTTATTATCAATGTTTATGTGTAAACAGCAGCATTAGGTTTTGCTTTGTGATCTAATCTGCCAATCGTTTTCCTATAATAGGTGAGGGCAGCCCATTAACATTTTCCACACGAGAGGTATGTTTGAGCATAGATCTGACACATTATTTTCTATCATGCTTTCTCCTTTAAGCCTCTTCAAAAATCCCCCTTAAAGTGATCTGTTTGCTTTGTTTAGTGTATGTTACTTCTGATAATTTGGAAGGTTTGTATTTTTATTCTAGTAAGGTCATTTTATAATACGCTTAATCCTCAATTTCTTTTTGACATTGTCTCTAATTCCATACTATGACCAAGGATGAAATTTAATATTTTCTCTTTCTCTCTTTTTAAAGATTTTATTTATTTGACAGACAGAGACACAGAGAGTGAGGGAACATATCAGGGGAGTCAGAGAGGAAGAAGCAGGCTTTGTGCCAACCAGGGAGCCTGATCCCAGGACCCTGGGATCACAGCCTGAGCCAAAGACAGATGCTTAACGACTGAGCCACCCAGGCACCCCCACTCTCTCCCTTTTTTAAGATTTTACTTTTTAAGTAATCACCACATCCAACATGGAGTTCAAGATCAAGAGTCACATGCGCTAACTGCTGAGCCAGCCAGGTACCCCAGTATTTTCTCTTTGTTCCACTTTATGTTTATTTTAATTTTTTTTTTTTTAAAGACTTGATTTATTTGAGAGAGAGTGAAAGCCAGAGAGATCACAGAGAGAGAGGGAGAAGCAGACTTCCCTACTGAGCAGGGAGCTTGATGGGGGGCTTGATCCCAGGACTCTAGGATCATAGCCTGAGCCAAAGGCAGATGCTTAACCGACTGAGCCACCCGGTGCCCCTATACTTTGTTTGGTTTGGAACTGTAAACTACAGTTACGTAACATTTGATCTATTCCCTTTAATGATGCCTTAAAGATGAAATATCAGTGAATTACTACTACTTTCTACCTTTCTGTCAGAGCGAAGTATTTGGTTACAGCTTTCATGTACATTTCACCAATTTTCTGGTGATATTTTTTGTTTACCATTTGACTTCCTTCCTTCCTTTTCTTTTGTGTTATTTTTCTGTAGACCCTTAGCAGTGTTGTCCATTCATTCATTTGAATTACTCATCTTTTTTCTTTTTAACAACTTTTTAAAGGATTTTATTTATTTGAGACAGAGAGATAGAGAGCATGAACAGCGGGGAGAGACAAAGGGAGAAGCAGATGCCCCACTGAGCCAGGAGCCCGATGCGGGGCTCCATCCCAGGACCTTGGGACCATAACCTGAGCTGCAGGCAGATGCTTAACAACTGAGGTGCCCAATGAGTTACTGGTCTTTGAAGAAGATGCGTTTTCCTGGACCCGCTATTTTGGTGAATATGTATGTATATTCGGGGACCCCAGGGCTATGTGTCCGTCTGGCAGGTATTAAGCACATAACCCGGAGGGTTGGATTTACTCTTCTCCTTCATGACCAGCTGTGGCTCAGTTCTCAATGATATCTTCTCAGCTACACCGTAAAATTACACGGTGTTTCCTGCAAATATGACTCATCTCTGCGAATCTTTGGTTTGCTTGACTTCCCCTGCTTGTTAGATCTAAATTATAGCCTTTTTTTCCCTTTTATCTTTGTGCAATGAGATATGAAGCCAGCTTTTCCTCACACCCGCCCCCACCCCTCCCCATACATGGTCACTTTCTATTCCCTCTCCTCCTAAAACTGTTGGATCTATTTTTTTGTTGGATCGGTGTTCAGTGCTTATAGTTTTATGACCTATAAATGCTTTTTACAGCTGACCCATGAAGTCGGTTATGATTACTTTTCCTTCCCTGCATATTTGAATAATGATTGTCTCATTTGCTTTGTTTTCTATGGAGCTGATTTCCAAACTCTCTTCTCACTATGGTAATAAATGAGGTATTTTTTTTGGAAAGACTTTATTTATTCATTTGCGAGAGAGACTGACAGAACATAAAAGCAGGGGGAGAAGCAGAGGGAGAGAGAGAAACAAGCTCCCTGCTGAGCCAGCCGGGGTGGTGGGGGGTCGGGGGGTGGGGGACTGATGGGGTGGGTGGGCCTGATGTGGGGCTCGATCCTAGGACCTGGAGATCATGACTTGAGCTGAAGGAGGACACCCAACCACCTGAGCCACCCGGGCACCCCCTAATCCTGAATGAGTCTTTTTTGGAGCCTCTGACCTGCTCCGGTCTGTACTGGTTGACCTCTGAGACTGTTGCCCAGCATCTTGAAGTATGTCTCCGTCTTTACCCTGGACATTCCCTTCACCAGCTCTTAACCTGGGGTCCTCACTTCTTTACACGCTGTGTCTTCTTGTTTCCTTAGTTGTTTTTTTTCCCCGCATGTGCTTGGTCTAGCACATAATTCAGGAGATAATTTTTGTCTGAAAAAAATGTCTGAAAAGAAATTTGTTCTGCTACATATTTATTTATTTATTTTTAATTTTTATTTTATTTTATTATTTTATTATTTTATTTTAAAGAATTTATTTATTTATTTGACAGAGAGAGATCACAAGTAGACAGACAGGCAGGCAGAGAGAGAGAGGAGGAAGCAGGCTCCCCGCTGAGCAGAGAGCCCGATGTGGGACTCGATCCCAGGACCCCGGGATCATGACCCGAGCTGAAGGCAGTGGCCTAACCCACTGAGCCACCCAGGCGCCCCTAATTTTTATTTTATTTGACAGAGAGAGATCACAGTAGGAGAGAGGAAGGGAAGAGATCACAGAGAGAGAGGAAGGGAAGCAGGCCCCCTGCTGAGCAGAGAGCCCGATGTGGGACTCAATCCCAGGACCCTGAGATCATGACCTGAGCCGAAGGCATCAGCTTAACCCACTGAGCCACCCCTCTGCTACATATTTAAATGACAATTTCTAGTTGGAAATAATTTTCCCTCTGAATTCTTAAGGCACTGCAGCTTTGTTTCATAGCTTCCAGAGCTGCTGCTGAGAAGTCCAATGCCATTTATCGATCAGATTTTTTTTCTAATCGATTGGAGTTTTGACTGTTCTCAACTTGTCTCCACCTCCCCCACCTGCCCCAGCTTTAGTTCTCTTTGTCATCAGCGTTCCTTTAATTTTCGTTTTTAGTTCCTCTGCCACCCTGGAAAGATGCCCAGGTCAAATCCCAGTCTCCGAATAGTGTGTGACCTTAGAGAGTGAGCATAAACTTAAATCTGGGTTTCTTTATTAAAAATAACTTTATTGTACAACACCAAATCATTTATCTATCTATCTGGTGCTTGTTACATGACTGTATGCATTTGCTAAAACTCATAGAACTGTTAGTTCATATATACATGTATATTTCACGATTTCTCCAGTCCTTTCCCCCAGAGGACTTTTGGCCATTTACTCAGGTGACAGGACACTAAGGAATCCCCAGCTCTTTTGAGGACTCCGAGATACAGGGTCCTAGAATGTGCCATGACCCCACTGTTGGAGTGGGGGCCCCAGGTAATAAATACAGTTCTGGCCAAAGGCCAACCCCTCATGGGTCCCCAGATCTCTCTAGTGGACATTTTCCCTTCATTTAATATATAATTAGGATCCACACACTTGATAATTAGAGAAACTCCAGTAATCATCTTGTGGTAGTAGAACCTTTAAGGCACTGTGGGGTGTGAAGTATTTTTGTATCAAATTAGGAGGCGACCCATCTTACTTACTAGGTAATGACACCGTGGTAGTGGGGAGAGAATGCAGTACAGGCCACGTGACTAGACAAAGCATTCATTACAGCCATCCCAACTCACAGGAAAACAAAGGTCAAAAAAATCACAACGGAATTGCTTCACAAGAATAAATGAGACCAAGGCTTCAAGCAAAGTCCGGTTCTGAGTAGTTCCTTTGTTAAACAAGCAAGGAAAGCCTTTTACTAATGGTGAGTTAATTAAATTCTGTTGGCTTGCAGCAGCTGATGAAAGTATCCAAAGAAAATAAATTAGCCTTTGGCAAGAAAAGTTGTTCAAAGAGCCGGGGATATTGGGAGTAACATTGATACTTGAAAACCGAGGCGAACGATTCAGGTGGTTTCCTGGGCTCTTTGTTCTGAAGTCGTCTTTGTCTGTTTCTTCAGCTAGCCAGTCACTCCACCTTTGTTCTGGAAAACTAGTATTTGTAGGGCATAGATTTTTACATAACTTTACTTTTTCACTGTGATTGAAAAAACCCCATAACTTAAAAGACTTAGCATCTTAATCATTTCTTTAAAAAAATATTTTATTTATTTATTTGACAGAGAGAGATCACAAGTAGGCAGAGAGGCAGGCAGAGAGAGGGGGAAGCAGGCTCCCTGCTGAGCAGAGCGCCTGATGCGGGGCTCCATCCCAGGACTCCGAGATCATGACCCGAGCCAAAGGCAGCGGCTTAACCCACTGAGCCACCCAGGCGCCACTCTTAATCATGTTTTAATCAATCTTCATATTGTTGTGAAACAGATTTCTAGAACTTCTGCATCTTGGAGGGCTCAAACTATACCCCTTAAACCACTTCTCTTTTCCTTTTCTCTTCAGTCCCTGGGGAGCACCATTCTACTTTTTGCTTCTGTGAATTTGACACTTTATTTTTAAAGATTTTATTTGAAAGAGAGTTCACAATCAGGCAGAGAGGGAGGCAGAGAGAGGGGGAAAGAAGGCTCCCCGCTGATCAGAGAGCCTGATGTGGGGCTCGATCCCAGGATCATGACCCGGGATGAAGGCAAAGGCTTTAACCCACTGAGCCACCCAGGCAACCTTAATTTGACACTTTAGATACTTCATGTCAGTGGGCACATAGAGTGTGGCAGCTCAGTTATGTCCCAACAATTTGTCTTCTTAAATGTTCCACTGCAAGAAGTTTCACTTGAGGCTCATAAGGCAATATTCTAGAGCAGATCTCAACTGAAAACCTCTTCTGAAAAGGTCCAGATCATAAATATTTTAAGCATTGCAGGCCAAGAGGCAAAGTTGAGAATATTATGTAGCTATTTACATGACAAGAGGGAAAACAAATATCCCTAAATTTCTTTTTTTTTAAGATTTTTTAAGATTTTAATTATTATTTGACAGAAATCACAAGTAGATGGAGAGGGATGGAGAGGCAGGCAGAGAGAGAGGGAAGCAGGCTCCCTGCTGAGCAGGGAGCCCGATGGAGGACTTGATCCCAGGACCCTGAGATCATGACCTAAGCCGAAGGCAGCGGCTTAACCCACTGAGCCACCCAGGCGCCCCCCTAAATTTCTTTATTGAATCCCCTCAGTAAATGTATAAGCTACACTATCCCATCATTCCACTGCTTCTACAGTACCTTGCAATTATTCTTTAGGTCACTGTTACCCACATTTTCACCCCAACACACTTGTAATTTCTTCTTTTTTCGAGTAGGCGCCACACCCAACATGGGGCTTGAACTCACGACCCTGAGATCAAGAGTTACATGTTCTACCAACTGAGCCAGCCAGGCACTCCAACTTGTAATTTTAAAAACGTGAATAACATGTCTCAGCTCCACCATATTAATAACTACTCCTTGGTGAAAAAAAATGGCAAAGGAGAGTATAATTATATGTTTCTAGAGGAAATAAAAAACAAGGGCAAGTGTAATTATTTAATTGTACATAGTAGGAATGACTCGTACATTTCAGGAAGCAATAGGACTCCCTTGAAATTTTTGTGAAGTATGTAGTCATGTCTCAGAGTGCAGAAACCCTAATTAGAATCCCATAAACAATCAGAGATCACTGAGAATCCAACTTTTTCTTCCCAATAGGGAGTTCATTCATATAGGTGGACTGTGAGTTTTTTATGTGGTTATATTTCACTCTTTGCTTTAGTCAGTAGGAACCCTAAAGGTGAACTTCTGGCCCATCTCTAGTGATTCTAGTATGCCTTTTGTGTATGAACTCTAGTCTTGGCTTCTTTTACTCTCAAATGCCTTCTATTTATACTCTGTAGCATGTATTTTGGTAATTTATCACCAACCTTTCCTGGAACACAGTGGGATGTAAGTAATTTACCAAATAAATACATGAATACATAAATGGATATACAAAAACTATGATGAATAAAATTAGATGTAGCCATAGTTTAGGCACATTTTAGGTGCCTCACTCCATAAATGGTCTGTGTGTCACCCTGAGAGGGGCAGCCTGAGTGGGGGCCCTGCTACATCTGCTTCTTTCCCCTGCTTTGCCCCAACCACCAAGGTGGTCCCTCCTAGTTGTATATGGCATCCAGATTTTATTTCAAGGAATGGTTTTGTTGCAACAAAAAGCATCAATCAGGCTGTACACTACACACTCAATACACAAGCATCAGCTGGTCATACTCGTCCAGTGACGGTGTGGGGTCTCCACTCTTCACTTAGTCCTGCAGCCCAGGGTTCGGGATCCAGGCACGTCAGGAGGTCTCTACTGTTGCTTCTCTGACGGCATCTCTAAAGAGGCAGAACGCTGCTTGAACACTATCATCAGATACCTACAAACCTCAGAAGTATTTTAGAGGGTGAAGAAGCAGAGATGACCATTTCTCTAAATCATTCCTCCTAAATAGAGGAAGTAGTAGATCACGAATTCATTTTGCCACTAGAAAAGTAGATATAAATACTGTGATCCGGTAATGCCCGTTTGCTCTCCCCTAAGTGTGCCAAGCCTTAGCGGGGGATAGCGGGTCCTTGGGCTGCCATGTGCTTGGATATATGTTGCACACACTGCATGTGTGCTGGAAGCCGGGGCATCTTGCCAGTTGCAGTGGTTCAGGATCCATTCTGATTGCTGCTCCCCAGTGAGGCAGGAGGTGTCGCTTTATAAGGGACACAAACATTCCATTGCCACCTTCTTCTTCTTTTTTTTAAAGATTTTATTTATTTATTTTAGAGAGAGCGAGCAAGAGTGAACAGCAGAGGAAGGACAGACTCCGCACTGAGCACAGAGCTTGATGTGCCCACAACCCCGAGATTATGATCTGAGCCGAAATCAAGAGTTGGATGCTTAACGGACTGGCCCGCCCAGGAGCCCCAATCCACTGCCTTATTTTCTCTCAAAGCTTTGTTCCTATTGCCGACAACAAGCACACACTATTGTGTTTAGTTGTATATAGTCCAGTTGGACTGAGTTCCTTAAGTCAGGACTTTCATTATCTATCTCTGCATTCCTGACTCCCAGGATATGCTTGGCACACAATAAAGCAATAATTAGATGAGTCAGAATTACATGAGGTCAGGTCTCACAAGTCCTTTGTTCCACCAGCTACGGTATGCTTGATTATTCAGTGACCAAGTATCAGCGAGCTTTCTTGTGTGAGGTGTCGTACCACGCACTGTCTATAACACTTTTGAAATGAGCTATGACTCAGCAGTCAGCCAAACCTAATATGACCCAGCAGGAACCACAGCCTTAGTGGAAAGCTCCTAAAAAAATACCTACTTTCCTCTCTCTTAAGGAGTATCTGTGGAGCCCCAGACTTTATTTTTTTTTTTTCCTTCCAGTCTGGGGTCAAGAAAGGGGAGAAGGCACATGACACACCCAGGACCTGCATTCAACGCACTCCACAGGATACCGTAAGAAGACCAAATAATAAACTTTAATTTGAGTATATTACAGTACAATATAATAATTCTTTTAAAGTACAAAAATAATTAAAAATGTTTTTCCATTTGCAATTCATCTTTGCTACCAACTATAAATAGTACATGGATGTCTTGAACTGTACACATGACGCTACATTCCTCAGCCTCACCCTCTTCTCTGCCCAGTCATCACGTATCAGAATAAAACCGCCAGGCAACACGGCTCTGCAATCTTGAGACTCTGCCGACATGTTTCAGGAGTAGCTATCCTTACTACAGAATTGGATGGTATCCCTCTTAAACTAGTCCTTATGCTTTTTTGGCTCACTTCTATAGATTAAACACTTTCTAAAAATCAGTTTAAAATTCCAGGAATTGCTATGTTTGGAGTATCTGCTTTTCTCAAAAGACTGGGAAATGGCTGGGAGATGCTAGAGTGTTAAATTCAACAAAAGCTCATTTAAAAGTAAATCACCATCAGTAGAAAAGCTTATCAAGTATAGGAGATTTGAAAATAATCGCAATTAACCAGAAGACAAATTTCATTGCCAAAAGCCACAGAGGTGTTCTATCTTTTTCCACTACTATGTTTACTAGTATTTTAAGTGAGCGTTAAGTAAGAATCACAAGATAATTCAAAAATTAGAGCAGGTTCTGCCCAGCTCTGATCCACCAAGTACCTTAGATGCCGAGAACCAACTACTGAAAAAGTAGGAACAACATTAATGAGAAAGTAGAAGCTTTGGCATACAAAAAATAATGTAATTTTGTTTTCTAAAATTCAGTTATTCACGCCAGTTTGTTTTGACTTGTGCTCTAAACTGATTAGAACTGGGTCTAAGACAAAAGACAGGAACTGAATGGACCCCTTGCAAATGTCCAGAAGGTAGAGGCTACCTGCAGTCACTGATGTCTCCTGAGCCGCCCCTGGCCCTGTCCCTGGCCCCATTCTGTACAGCTCAGCCACAGAGCATGCCGCGGCGTGGGTCCAACAACCGAGGCAATGCTTACGTGAGGTCTCGAAGCTGTCTGTTGTGCTCCAGGAACTAGGACGGACTTTCAGTTCCACGGTGGATAGGGATGGCTCTATACTTGGTACACCTGTAACTCTGCGGACCTTAAACTCATAGGAACAAAATACATGGTGTAGGAATAAAGGTAATCCGGTACAGAAAAACATGTATGTCTATTTTCTGAAAAATCAGTTGTTGAGTCTAAAACTGCTCAGCTGTATAATAGGTATATGTTGCGAGAGCTCCGAAACATGGGGCTGGAACATGCCATGACTTAGGACAGAGTCCGGCCATGAGGACCTTCCTCATAGAGCTCTGCAGAGTTCACGCTTTGTTATCGTTACATTAATAAACAGCCACACTGCATACATATAATCTATGTAGCCCTCCTTTCAAAATTGATATTTATTCAGCACAATATATGAAAAAAGTCCCTATTTTGTTCCCTAAAATATAATGGAGAAGTGACTAATGCAATTTGTATACTATTTCTTGAATACCTTTCAATGTACCACACAGACTGTTTTCATAGTACTCACCTTTTAAAAAACTCCACTACTCCTGTTACCACTGTAACATGTTATTTATCATCAGAATTACTGCAAGAGTAATCCCCAGAATCCATTATCTATTAACGAGTTTGATAAAGGATCTTACTGGCCCTCTTAGAATCATAGCGCTATTTATAACCTTTGCTCTCCCAATTCAAAAATGCATCATGAAATTCTTAATGGAATTCCCCAGTAAAATGGGATAATGTACAAATGGCTAAGATGAAGACGACAGAATGATGGTGACTCTTGAGCATTAAAGGCATTTGTCCTTGCAGCCAGAGGAAAATGCCAGAATGCCAATATTAAAAAAAAAATTATTCCATTCTCCTTAAAGTCAGTTAATTATGTAAGAGTTCTCTGAGTATTTTTGAAAGAAAGGCACCAGACAAGTCCAAAGTCTTATTGCTAGTCGGATCATACAGGAGCCACAGGGCAGACCTGTGGCTAGTTCAGCCAGGAGGCTAGTTCTAAGCAAGTCAGTCACTGATCTTGAAGGTCGAGGGGCAAGGAAGAAAATGTCAGAGAACAGCCCTGCGTTTCATATTAAACGTGAGGAAAATGCTTTCCATTTACACATCCAAGTGGTGACTGGTTCCCTCAGACTCTGGAGCTATTTTAGACAGGCACTCTGTTTTCTTTGGCCCATTTCTTCATGATCCGGATGATGTACTCCACCTGGGTGTTACCCGTGCTTCTCAGTAAATGGAGCACTTCTCGAAGGGTCTCTCTGAGGAAAAGATTTGAAAGGACAAAGTGTGTCAATACAGCGTGTGAACTAAGAGGAAAAATGAACTCGTACTTGTTCCTCACATACTTCCAGCAGGACGTCTTCGATGATAGACTATGTCACTACATATTCACAAGCCAGTGATGAACTTCCAAGCCTTCCATTTTTATGGTGGCATAGTAAAACAGAAATTCTTTTTTTTTTTTTTTTAAGATTTTATTTATTTATTTGACAGAGAGAGTGAGAGATCACAAGTAGGCAGAGCAGCAGGCAGAGATAGAAAGGGAAGCAGGCTCCCCGCTGAGCAGAGAGCCCGATGAGGGAAGCCTGCTCCTCCCCCATCTCTCTCTGCCTGCATCTCTGCCTACTTGTGATCTCTGTCAAATAAATAAATGAAATCTTAAAAAAAAAAAAAAAAGAAAACCAAATTTAGTTTTAAGTATTTTCATTTTTGTTACAAATGGAGCTGTATGCTATTTAATTTTATATAATCTACTGTCTTGGTACTTCCTGGAATATGGGAAGGTGAAAGAAAAAAGAATTATCAACCATACCCACTCCATCCCTAATTCTTTGAAGCTTAAATTAAAAGACATGAAAAAGCCAATAGGTAAAGGAAAGAATAGAAGAGATTGAAAAAGACTTCTATGAAAATGACAATTCATTTGGATCCAAATATAGATATTGCTTTTATATCTGAAAGCCATAGTATGTTCAATGTCCCTAGTACATATGATTAAGAATGACCCGATTTTACAACATGAAAAATTTCTGGAGCAAAAAGGTCATATAGAAATATAAAACATCTTAATCTTCTGTTCATCATAAACATCATTATAGCTTTGGGTTTTTAGAGGATGGCATCCAAGAAAGCAATTCTTTTCCTTCACAAACCTGCAAAAGAACAGAGGTAGTGTCTCTTGTCTGATTACTTACTTGGGTTCTCTCCCAGCTAAGATCATCTGGAAAATACCCACACAGGCACCCCTCTTGCCTTCCCAGTATTCAGGGTTGGGATCCAGCCTCTCTAGGACATCAAAAGCTTTGGCTGAATAGTAGAACTGGCCCATCTGATTAAAAGAAAATATTGTGATAATACTTATATTCAAAAGATTGCATGGAATGAAACTAAATATAAAGATACTGTTAAACAGAACAGTATAAAAAAGTGTATGGTTAGTGATAACATCAGTTAGCAAACTAGATAGAACTTCAATTTCTTATTAAAACAAAAAGGAAACTCACAATTTGAGACATGGTTCGATTTACACCAACTTACCTTTATCCAGTTTTCAACAATATAACATTTTTTTCTACATACAGTCAAATTATGCTGTAATCAACACATGTATCATTTCTTCTAATTATAGTATAATCTTGATAAAGTGATAATTGTGACTTGAGCAGGGTATCATTCCAGTTTCCTTCATACATTCTGTAGATGACTACTATCATTCATTTTATGCTAATCTGATCATGTTCAACCCAAGAGAACATTATTTTCCCTGACCTTGTTCCTAAATTCTCAAAATGCCTAGATGGATACTACTAAACACCAAATCTTCTAAATGTTTAATTCATTTTGACAGACCTCTTTCCCAAATACATAACACATTTCCTTGGCCTCATAGTGCATGTCTAATACCACTAAATTCTCTTTAGATGAGTTTTCTTTCCTCCTTTCTTTTTTAAAAAAGATTTTATTTATTTATTTGACAGAGATTGAGAGAGCACAAACAAGGGGAGTGACAGGCAGAGGGAGAGGGAGAAGCAGATTCCCTGCTGAGCAGGGAGCCAGATGCAGGGTTTCTGGGATCACTCTGGGATCATGACCTGAGCCAAAGGCAGATGCTTAATTGAGCCACCCAGGCGCCCCTAGATGAGTTTTGTTGACCAGCCATTATAAATGTAGTGTTGCCATTTCACTGAAGGCTTCAAACTACTGGGCCATCCCTCTTGTTCAGGGTGGCTGAATCACCTCTCCATTCCTGTAAACTGTTGTTCTAAACCTTTGCCAATTTCCTGAAAATCTCTATTGCACTCTTAGCGTTTTTCTGTCTTTCAGGGAAAACACAACTTTCCTCCCTCCAATTCAAGTTATATTTGTATTCTCACTGATCCTTCCCTCATTTCTGCCCATTTCACAGGAAGAAGTGTTCTTTTTACTTTTCAAGGTTTCTTCCTATGATCTATTCAAATTACTTTTGGTAAAATAACAATGTGAACGGTGTATGAAACACAAATGTACAGTTCAGTGCCTATAACCTGAATGCAAATGTAACCATCACCTAGGTCAAGAAACAAGACTTTGACAGCAAAACAGAAGCTCTGTGTTTCCCTTCCAGACCACAACCTTCTCCTTCCTTCCAGAAGCAACTACTATTCCAACGTTTATAGTCATCAGTTTTTGACTGTCAAAATCTTTGTTGTTGTTGTTTTTTTTTTTTTACAATTTTATGTATATACCTTTAGACAATATAATTAAATTTTGCCTCTCAAAATTTTATCTCTAAGAATACCATAAATATTCTTTTTTGTCTTACATATGTTAAGATGTAATATCTTAACATATATATGCATCTATATTGCTGGATATAACTCTGGTTGGTTCATTTCTTAGAACATTGTATTTTGAAACAATTCTAGATTTACAGGAAATTATGAAGATAGTACAAAGAAGTCCCATGTTCCTTTCACCCAATTCCCCCAGTTATAGCTTACATTAGTGCAATATCACAGGATCAAAACCAGGAAGCTGACATTGCTACAGTGCGTGCATATAGTTCTGTCATTTTTTCAAATGTGCAGACTCATGTAACTAGCATTGCTATCAAGATACAGAACTATTCCATCACCACAAGGCTGTGCTACCTGTAAATAGTCAGTCATGTGTGCTCCCCTCCCTGCTCACCAGCCCTAACTCCCGGCAATCACCAATTTGTTCTACATCTCTAAAATTCTATAATTTCACAAATGTCATATATATGTATATATATGAAATCAAGCAGTACAGGACCCTTTGAGATTGGCTTTTTCACTCAGCATAATGTCCTTGTTATTCCTTGTTAATCCAGGTTATTTTGGCACAGCATAGGAAATATAGTCAATGGTTTATAAGAGTGTATGATGACAGATAGTAGCTAGACTTGTGAGCATAGTGTTGTTGAATCACTATGTTGTACACCTGAAACTAACGTGCTATTGTGTATAACTATACTTCAGTTAAGAAAAATCTGAGTTACGGAATGCCTGGGTGGCTCAGTCAGTTAAGTGTCTGCTTTCAGCTAAGCTCATGATCCCAGGGTCCTGGGATAGAGTCCAACATAAGGCTCAGCAGGGAGCCTGCTTCTCCCTCGACCCACTGCTTCCCCTGCTTGTGCGCTCTCTCTCCCTCTGACAAATAAAGTCTTTAAAAAAAAAAAAAAGATAGTTGGGGTTGCCTTGGTGGCTCAGTTGGTTAAGTATATGCCTTCAGGTCAGGTCATGGTCCCAGGGTCCTGGGATCAAGCCCTGCATTGGGCTCCCTGCTCAGTGGGTAGTCTGCTTCTCCATGTCCCTCTGCTGCTCCCTGACTGGTGCTCTCTTTCTCAAATAAATAAATAAAATCTTTAAAAAATAAATCCGAGTTACTGTGTGTACCAATAGTTTGCTCCTATTATATAACTCTGAAAAAGCAGGTGGGACCTCCACCTAAAGTTTGGTTTGTATGCCAAGAGCGATATTGCCACACCCAGAGAGCATGGAAAGATTTATTACTTATATAATTGAGGCCCGTGGGGGAAAGTAGGCCAGGCCTCTCAAGCAGGTCCAAAATGGCCTGAGAGAGCAAGCAAGAAGACTGGCTGGGTTTTTATTGTGGTTGGGGGTGGGGCTGGGATGAGGTTCCCAAGCAGGAACAGGGGCTTGTGTGGTTTGAACCACTTGATGTCATCAGAGAAGGGACTAGCATTTCTTATCACTTTGTCCAGATGTGGGGCACAAGAGGAAGAGGAAAGGGTGAGGCTTAAAAGCTGTCAACAGTCAAACATCGAGAAATGGAGTCAGGCTTATCATCACCATTCCTGTTTATTAATGAATAGTAGTCCATGCCAAACCAGTTTGTTTAACCATTCACTACTGTAGGACACTTGGATTACTTCCAGTTTTTGGTTATTACAAATAGAGCTGCTGTTGACATTGGGAATAGGTATTTGTGCAGACACAGGGTTTCATTTCTTTGGGATAAATGCCCAGGAAAGTGATTGCTGGATCGTATGTTAAGCATATGTTTGTTATGTTAAGCATATGTTTGTTTGTTAACAAAACCACCTATTTCACAGTATATTATCTTTTTCATCTTTTTACTTTCAACCTACCTATGTCATTGTATTTGAAGTGAGTTTCTGTAAAAAGAACATAGATTAGTTATGGTTTTTTATCCACTCTGTCAATGTCTGTCTTTTAATTGGTATATTTAGACCATTTACATTTAATGCAATTATTGCCATGTTAGGACTTAATTCTGCCTTTTTTTTTTCCTATTTGCTTTTTCTGTTTTTCCTAGATATCTTGCACATGTCTCTGTAGTTTGCAACTGGAGAAAGATGTGATTGTGCAATTAGCAAAGAGGAAGGGCAAAAAAGTCTAGGCTTGACCTCTCCAGTCTTCTCCTATACATGTCTTTTTCCTGCTTTTTCTGTATTATAATAAGTCTTAGCCACAAGTGTAACTTTGAGTCATGTGAACCCTTCCAGTGACTCACCAAAGCAGTGGGTGGCCATGGGACCACCGAGACAGTAGGTTATGCTAAATTGTTTTTCAAGGTCGTTATCTTCCTTTGATCTTTACCTCATCTTCCTCTCATCTCTTTTAGGGTCTTCCTCCATCAGAAATGTTCCTACTCTATTGGATCTTTAAACTCACTGTTCAACAGCTCCTCTGCATAAAGATACACTCTGAACTTATATTCTAAAAGAAAAAAACTCTCCCTCCACCTGCAAAAATACTTCCCAACCCCAAACCCATAACCTTGTTTTCCCTTTTAAGTTAGCAACACATTTCTCCCTTACTGTGGTCTATACTCACTGAATCTGCTTTCTAATCTCATTCTCTTCTCTACCCACTATTGTTTTCTCAAATCTCATACAGCTCCATCAGGTTGCATATTTGACATCCTCTTTCCTTGGCTTTTGATATAACAGGAATAAGAAAAACAGGAATAAAGAGTACTTTTCTCCCCCTCCTGGTTCTTTTTTTTCTTTTATGTCCATCTTCACCCTCTGTCTCTGTCACTCTACCTATCCTTTAAGTACTGGTGTCCATGTAGTTCCTCATCCCATTTACTGGTTAACCTCCATTCTCTCCCATCCTCTGCTGCTTCTGCTACTCCTATTACTTCTAGTACTATCACCACTTCCACCATTAACTACTGCTAACTTTTTCCTCTCTCTCTCTCTCTTTCTTTCTTTCTTTGTTTTTTAAGAGAGAGCGCATACACATGGGTGGGGAAAGGGGAGGGGCAGAGAGGAGGGCGGAGAGGAGAGGAGAGGAGAGGAGAGGAGAGAATCCTAAGCAGGATCCATGCCCAGCATGCGGAGCCAATTCCACGACCCTGGGATCATGACCTGTGCCAAAATCAGGAATTGGATGCTTAACTGACTGAGCAATCCAGGTGCCCCTATTAACTTCTAAAACTACATTTCTAACCCTGACCTTTCACATGAATACCTGAGCTCCAGAATTTGAGGCTAATTTGTCAAAAAGCTTTTTATCTATAGGTTAGGACCCAAAAGTCCTCCCTCCTTCTCCCTTCCTTGCCAACTTCACCCCCACCGCCACACACACATACACAGACCCACTCCCGCATACACACATAGAGTCCCAGTCCTTTACTAAATCTGATTGCTTTTTTATTCTTTTTCTAGTTCCTTTGTCTCTCCTGTCTATAATTCGCACTTAAGTATTCCCCAAGGTTTGGTTTGCAACTCTATACTCTTCTCACTTTCCTACCCTACCTGGGTAATCTTTTTTCCAGGGCTTTAATTACTATTGAAATGCTGATGAGTTCTCCAAATCTAAGTCTCTAGATGTCAGGAGACATCCTTCTTGAGCTTCAGAACCAAGTTTCCAACTACCAGATGAATATCTCTACTTGGATGGTATCTAAAGACTCACACACGACCTTTAGAAATCTAAAACCACCTCTCTAAATCATTTTCATATATATTGTTTCATATTTCATTTTTATGTATACATACTTGATATACATGTAAAACCCTGAAATGCTATCTCTGAGCTCATTTTGTTCATAAAAGGGATGACATTCCATTTTTTAAAAAATTTTATTTATTTATTTAAGGTCCCAACATGGAGCCCAAAACGGGCCTGAGCTCATGACCATGAGATCATGACCTGAGCTGAGATCATGAGCCAGCTACCAAACCAACTGAACCACCCAGGTGCCCCTAAAGATTTTATTTTATTATTTTTTAATACTTTATTTTAAAGATTGTATTTATTTATTTGACAGACAGAGATCACAAGTAGGCAGAGAGGCAGGCAGGTGGTGGGGCTGGGTGGGGGGGAAGCAGGATCCCTGCTGAGCAGAGACCCTGATGCGGGGCTCGATCCCAGGACCCCAGGATCATGACCTGAGCTGAAGACAGAGGCTTTAACCCACTGAACCACTCAACCACTCAACCACCCCCAAAGATTTTATTTTTAAGTAATCTCTACACCCAACGTGGGGCTTGAACTCACAACCCTGAGATCAAGAGTCCCATGTTCTTCCAACTGAGCCAGCTAGGAGCCCAGGGATGACATTTCTGGTAGTTCTATGTGAATCCTCTTACCAATGGCCATTTAATCTCTAGGACACTTCTCCCTAATAATTAATTAGTGTAGTATGTGACACTGATCTTCAGTTTTCCCTTTAGCTCTCACTCAGACTCACCTTGTAGCAGTCATTAGCAATGAGCTGTAAGAGGCTAAACGACTCGCCAGAGGTTTCCATCTTAAGATAAAGTTCCCAGGCTAGTCTTGGTTTCTTGTTCATGATATCTACAAAAGGACGGAAAGATTTTTGCCTCTTAAATGTATAGGAAATCTAATTCTGCATCTTGCTATTCTTTGGCTTTGGTTTTAGTTTCCAAACAGACAAAGAAATGGTAAACATCACTCACGTAGAAAGTTTGCAATGTTAGCATGAAGCTGATTCTCCACCAGAACTCTACCATATGTACAATACTTAAGTTAGGATTTACATAATTATATCTTTCTAGACTGGGTTGATTTCCAGTTGGTCCCTTTGCTCATCTGCTTAACAGTCATGTATCATTCATTCAATCCTACTTATTTAGTTTCAGCCTCACTTAGAACACCAATTGCTGCTTGCTCCTGATTTTAAACACTCTGTGAACATTTGAAATGCAAGGGGAAAAAAAGAAGCAAGAAAAGATAATGAAGGGAGAGGGAAAGAGATCGTAGGTTCCATAATATACAAAATATTATGTTTTTGACATTTTATCACTTATCAGGCCTGCTTCATAACGAAAAGGTAAAATTAGCAACAGGATCACTTAACAAAGAACCCTGTAAACTGACATTCTGGAAACTTTAACAGGGCTGATAGAAAAACTTGGCATCTTTCAGGACTGTTCATGCTAGCTCAACATCGTATGGTAGAACTAATCACAAGGTAAATGTACATAATACATGAACAGGACCATCCTCACAGAGCAGCATGAACAATGCTCAATTTCAGTGTTTACTCATTCTACAAAACAAAATTAGAACTCTTCACTGTAATTTCCATCCAGAAGATTATGCAACAGAGAAGAAAAAGAGGATTCCTCTGTAACATTTAAAAGAAGACTCACAGCACCGAGCCAACCAACTGAGGTAAATGTAATCATTTTTCATCTTCTCACTTTGGATTAAAAGGAAAACCTGCAAGAAGAAGAAAGAAAAGAAATAAATATGAAGATATTTTTGTCGTAAAAATACCTTATCGGCTTGCCTTAGGTTAATACTTAGTGTTGCCTTCCAGATGGTCAAATTCTCCTCACGCTGCTAAGAAAAGGACAAAACTGTGGTGATGTTGACACACCACTCTCAGTTACTGATCTCAGAAGCTGGCTGAAGAAATTTGGTAAGGATAAAGAAGATATGAACAGAATAATTAACAACCACATAACACCTACTTTGTTCAAGGACACATAATCATGTTACTGGGCAGTAAAGCAAGTCTCAACAAATTTTGAAGGACTGGTGTAATACAGAGCACACTGGATGACCACAATATGATTAACTTATAAATCAAAATGAAATAGTCTGGGACACATTTGAAAATTATGACACACATTTTAAAATAAATCACAAAGAAGACATAATGTAAGGTAAAAATTAGAATTTGAATAATAAAAGGAACAACTTGCTAAATAATAACAAAATCTAATTGAATAATTCAATGGAATTGCTTTGAATGATTCAGGAAAATCAATTCATGGAGTTAGAAGTCATAGTGATTAGCCTTGGGAGAAAGGGATGGACTCAAACAGTAAGATGACAGGGTTTTTACAGGGTTAAGGTAATACTGTTTCATGATCTAAGGATGGATTATTTGGGTATGTTCACTTTAAAAATTCATCAAACTGTATACTTTGATTTGGATACTTTTCTCAATGTATGTTATGCTTTTATAAAATATAGCAGAAAAAGGAAAATAGTAATATGGTTAAAAAATCTATATGTCCCTCACACTGTATTTCTTAATGTAACCTAAGGACAAAGGAACTTTTCATAATCCTTTGCCCCTGAACATTTTATTTCAGTGAGAAAAAGATAAAAATGTTTTTATATTTTTTCAAGTTTTTATTTAAATTCCAGTTAGCTAATATGTGGTATAATATTACTTTCAGTTGTAGAATTTAGTGATTCAACACTTTACAACACTCAGTGCTCAGCACAAGTACACTCCGTAATTCCCATCACCCATTTAGCCCATCCCTCACCCCTCCCCTCCAGCAATCCCCAGTTTGTTCTTTATTGTTAAGACTGTTTTATGGTTTGCCTCTCTTTTTTCTTCTTTCCTCTATGTTCATCTATTTTGTTTCACTCTGGAAAACAGTATGGGAATTCCTCAAAAAGTTAAAGGATAATCATGTTTTTAAATAGAAACATTTGAATGCATCAAAAGCATGTACCCACCTCTTCACCCTCACTTGTGTTGCCTGTGGCAGCTTTGGCTTGGGCATAATTAAAGTTAAAGATGTCATCGTTGTAGAAGTAACTCTGAAAAACATCCCAAGAATAGGTCACATTGAATATTAACATACCAATATAACATATCAGTTATACTAGACAAACTCAAAAATAATTTTAAGGAATTAGCTAACACCATTGATGCCACTGAAGTAAAAGTGCCATCTCTAAAAGTTTAAGATTTTATTTATTTATTTATTTATTTTAAAGATTTCATTTATTTATTTGAAAGAGATCACAAGTAGGCAGAGAGGCAGGCAGAGAGAGAGAGGGAAGCAGGCTCCCCACTGAGCAGAGAGCCCGATGTGGGGCTCGATCCCAGGACCCTGAGACCACGACCTGAGCTGAAGGCAGAGGCTTTAACCCACTGAGCCACCCAGCCGCCCCTATTTATTTATTTATTTTTTAAGATTTTTATTTATCAGAGGGAGAGAGAGAGAGCACAAAGCAGGGGGAGCGGCAGGCAGAGGGAGAAGTAAGCTCCCTGCTAAGCAAGGATCCTAAATGTGGGACTTGATCCCAGGACTAATAATGACCTGAGCCGAAAGCAGACTCTTAACCAGCTGAATCACCCTGGCATCCCTCTAAAAATATCTTTTTTTTTTTTTTAAAGATTTTATTTATTTATTTGACAGTAGATGGAGAGGCAGACAGAGAGAGAGAAAGAGAGGGAAGCAGGCTCCCCACTGAGCAGAGAGCCCGACACGGGACTCGATCCCAGGACCCTGAGATCATGACCTGAGCTGAAGGCAGCGGCTTAACCCACTGAGCCACCCAGGCGCCCCCCCCTCTAAAAATGTCTTACTTCTGACACATTATATATAGTATTTTGTAGACAAACTCATCTAAAAAATTCTATACTGACCTTAAATGAGTTGAGGTAAATCAAGACATCATCAAATTGCTTCAGCAGAAAGAAACAGGAAGCCATGCACTGCCTCCCAGGTATTGTATCTGAAATGGAATGGGAAAAGAAACTTATTATTAAACTTACTCAGGTATATTCATGAAATTTAAAGTTCTCTTTGGCTGAAATTTTGGTTACTTTATAATTTAGAGATAGGAATGTACTACAAGACATCTTTCCAGATTCTGAAATTATAGATTCTATTCAGGGGACAAAACCTCAATATAATGGAGGTTACTGTACTTGAGAGTAACCAATAATCTCTCTCGGGGCTAACTCACAGACTCCAGAATGAACATACACCATGCAGGCTACAGTATTCCTCAGATGTTCTTCCAAGGCTTTGAGTCTCCCACCCACTCTGACACATGCACATTCAACTATCATGTCTTCGTCTCCATCATCACTCATCTAAGACAACCTAGCACTTCCAGTCTCAAATGGAGAAATCATTTGTCACGGAACCATCTGGTCCAACTTCCTGTCTGTTATTAGATTACTGTTTCAGATAGTAGAGAATGAGTATAGCCCCTCACCCTTGGCACTGGCACTCCTATTCATTCTTGCTCTGTTCAATTTTCCCCCCGTAGCACTTATCACAGTCAGATATACTATATAACCGCTTTCTTTATTGTATTTATTGTCTGTCCAACTGGACTGTATGTCTACAAGGATGGAAGACTTATTTTGTTTACTATATTCCCAACACTTCAATAAATTTTTGTTGTATGAATGAGTCAAATGAAGAAGGAAGTATTATTCAATAAATGGTTTTGGTGAAACATCTGAAAGAAAATGAATATCCAGGGGTGATAAAAATGTTTCACAACTAGTTCACCACAAATACTGTTCATCAGAATAGATGCTGGCCCTAGACAACTGGTACAAACAGTCATACCAGTTCATACTGGCTAACTATCAGCCCCTTTTTTTTTTTTTTAAAGATTTTATTTATTTATTTGACAGAGAGAAATTACAAGTACACTGAGAGGCAGGCAGAGAGAGAGAGAAGGAAGCAGGCTCCCTGCTGAGCAGAGAGCCCGATGTGGGACTCGATCCCAGGACCCTGAGATCATGACCTGAGCCGAAGGCAGCGGCTTAACCCACTGAGCCACCCAGGCGCCCCACTATCAGCCCTTTTAATAGCCTTTCCTGAAATCTTACACTCAATCTTGACTGATTAAATCAATACTTTAATAATAAAATAAAGCAACAAACTACTGATGGAAAATATAAGAGAAGATTATATAACTGTGGGGGCATGAAAGCACTTTCTAAAATAGATACCAATGTAAAATATCATTTTAAAAAGATAAGCTTTGGGGCGCCTGGGTGGCTCAGTGGGTTAAAGCCTCTGCCTTCGGCTCAGGTCATGATCCCAGGGTCCTGGGATTGAGCCCCACATCGGGCTCTCTGCTCCACGGGGAGCCTGCTTCCTCCTCTCTCTCTCTGCCTGCCTCTCTGCCTACTTGTGATCTCAGTCTGTCAAATAAATGAATAAAATCTTTAAAAAAAAAAAAAAAGATAAGCTTCAATAAGATTTAAATATTTTATATCTGAAAAGATAGCATAGGCAAAATTAAAAGGCAAATGACCCACGAAAAAATATTCATGACATGATGAAAGTTGAATATATAAAGAGCTCTTGAAAAATCAATAAAAGTAAAAAAATTTCAAATAAAAAACAGAATCAAATTTTAAAAACCCACATGAAGTAAAGATTACATTTATTCTCTTCTATTTATATAATCTCTCATCCCACTTGAGCTGAGATGTTGAGAAGAGCTAACCCAATTTTCTCTCCTCTGTCTCTCCCACAGAATTTCCTACTTGATACTTTGATACTTTGCTTTCAAGGCTGACACATGTAACCCTGAACAGAGATTCAGACTTCACCAGTCAATATATGACCAACTCCAATTATGAATCATGTGAATGAGTATTGATTTCAGACATACCACACTCACTCGCTGACCCTCCCACCAGCTGGAAGAATTGCTGGGCAATTTTCATATGGTCCCTCTGAAAAACAAAGCAGAGCTGAGATAGCTGACAGAAGCTGAAAATGTTTTATTTGTATCACACATTATAGTTTTAAAATATGTGCCAGGATTTAAGATACATCCTTGTCTTACATCCTCTCCCAAATAAACTCTTATTAGCATAAGAACTAGAGAATCATAACCTGAAACTAAATTAAAACCTACCCGGGGTCAGATTAAAAAAAAGAAGAAAAAAATATGTGATTCCCCAAACTCTATCCCAAAAAGTAACTTCATTAAAGGACTCAGTCATTTAGTCATTCATTCACACATTCAACAGATACTTATTGCTTTTTTTTTTTTTTTTTACTTACTGTTCTTTGTATGTATGTATGATCTGATCATACATCAGATCTTGTGGTAGGAGCCATGGTTGTAACAAGGACTATTAATTCAATACACTCATTCACTTATTCAGTAACTATTTAGTGCCTATCCATTATATGAGGCACTGCAGAGTGAGCAAAACATAAAAATATTTATTTATATCTACTTTGTTCCCAAAAGGACTTAATGTGCCATAGTCAGATGGATAAGAACTTAATTTTAAACAGCGTTTTAAAATATTTATAAAGTATTTGCCAAAGAAACAATTATCTCCATTTTACAGATGCCAAAATTATAGCTCAGGGATCTGCAAGGTTAACCAAACTCACTAAAAATAAGAATGAAGCTATGCAACGATTTTCAACTATTATTAGATATAAATGCTGCTTAAAATTTGGGCTTTTAAAAGATGAAGCAGCAATTCTTAGGGTTAAAGCTTTCTCTCTCTCTCTCTCTCTTTTTTGTCTTTAAATAACATAATTCTTTTTTTTTTTTTTAAAGATTTTATTTATTTATTTGACAGAGAGAAATCACAAGTAGAGGGAGAGGCAGGCAGAGAGAGAGGGAAGCAGGCTCCCCGCTGAGCAGTGAGCCCGATGCGGGACTCGATCTCAGGACCCCGAGATCATGACCTGAGCTGAAGGCAGCGGCTTAACCCACTGAGCCACCCAGGCGCCCCCATAATTCTTTTTATAATGGAACCTGGGTTGGGGAATATGAAGGAAGGAAAGGAACTGCAGATAAGCCTATTTGTAAGCTCACTGCTGATTAAATTTTAACATTTATCTTGATATTTTCCATACATTATAACTGCAACTATAGATTACCAGTGATTTCATACTCACCGAACCCATTTCCTGGCCAAGGGCCGCATTGACCACTCCTTTGAGGATATACTCCTGCCAACATAGAATAACACTAATTAATTCCCAAAGAATATGTAGTTATGAAATCTTTTTCAAATAAATTTCAACTTGCTGCTTTACATATATTATCAAAAGTTACCCAGAGTCACTTTTCTCTGATCCATCCCTGGCTTGAATGAAAGAATGAGGAGAATTTCATTTGGTTTTCAGGAAAGTGTCCATATAACAGAATTCGCCATATTTGTAAATTCACCACACTGGTAAATTTGTAAAGTCTTAAGCAGAAAAACTCAATGGAAACCTCGAGAAGTTAAGTTTTATTTCAACTCAATGGAAAAAATTAACAATAAAATATTTATGTAATAATTTTTATCACTTTATTAGCCACTGCCATTCTTTATAACCACATCATATATATCATTTTCCACTTCTAATCATATAATAACTTTGATTTGTTAATAATCCTTTTCCTAAAGAAAAAAAGTATCCTCTGATCTCCATTTGTAAGATATTATCTCTTTTGGAGCCCTGGAGTCTCACCTTTATTGCTTTCAGACTTGGCTCTATTCTTTAACAGACACCTTCCTTAGCAGCTTTATAAATTTTTTATGTAGGTACTGTTTTTATGTAAGAGGTTTCATAAAAAGAGCAGTACAAAAGATGCTGAAGCTTTTAATACACTTGAGAAATATATCTGTTTAGATTTCATGGGGTCTGGAAAATTTTCAGTCTTTCATTTAGTAAGTGCAATGTCTGTTACATGCTTAGTGTACACAGTGTTGGAAATACAGACACAGGCCCTGACTGCAAAGACTAACAATCTAGTAGGAGAGAAAGAGAAGCTGCAATTATACCAATGAGATAAGCTTTGATATCTTGTTGGTTCCATCAGCATTTTAGATTTCAGTTTTTTCAAACCTCAACGCTTCAGAGGAAATGACCACATATAAGGGAATTTAAAAACATGAAAAAGTGCAGAATGTTCATTCTCATATTGAAAGTCTCACAGGACATTCCTAAATCAATATATATGGTCTTTCTTGAGATTCTACAAGTCAGAATCTTCTCTAACATGCCTTCCTGATGTCCTTCTGAAATTGTACTTTCAACAGAAGTTGGTTAGCAACATGGTAACACATTTTCAATTACCTGAGGAGTAGTAGGTTCCAGATCCTTAATTAAGTTATAAGCTTCTTGTACATCATCTGAAATGCAAGAAATAAGTAGCTATACTAGTCTGTATTCCACAGCAAACCCTTCTGAAACAGTCCTGAAAAGATCCTTCAGCATTCAAACATTCATGGGAGGTATGATTTGTTTTATCTGTCCTCTAACTTTCCATCAAGGTCAATGTGGAATAATTATCCTAAAGATAACCAAGTATCTTAGGAAAACTGTAAGTCATGAAGTACCTAAAAAAATGTTCAAGCTAAGAATACGGTCTGAGTATTATAAAGCAATGGTGTTGTAGTTATATAAGTAAAACTATTGATTTTTAAAAAAGACAATATATATGAAGAATGCAGAAGTGAAATGACATGAAGTTTGGGATTTGCTCTAAGACATTTCAGCAGTAAAAAGGGACAGGCAGGATGGATGAGAGAATGGCAATATTGTGAAGACTGCTGAATCTGGAATGATTTATTTTGTGTGTTCATAGTATTTTGCTTAGTTTGAAAAATTTTTTATAATAATTAATTTCTGAAATATATAAAATATTTAACTCTGGTCCAAATGCCTATTTCTTTGTGCTTACATATCAAATAGAACTCTTTGCAAGTTCATGTTATTTTAATATACACTTACATTTTCCTCAATGAGGGCACCTAAAAAGGCCCACACTCTTAGTCCAGGGCCCACAACACAGTGCCACCACCAATGCATGTTAGCTCCTATCCTGTACTCAACACTGTTAGAGCCAAGACTGTTTAGGTGCATGTCTAACAATTTTAACCTTACTTGGGGGGAGTAAATATCCCAGTCTCTTTGAATCAGAGTATTTCTCATAAGAAGCCAGAAGTACAAAGAAACAGAAAGGCTTGGGACGCCTGGGTGGCTCAGTTGGTTAAGCAGCTGCTTTTGGCTCAGGTCATGATCCCAGCGTCCTGGGATCGAGTCCCACATCAGGCTCCTTGCTCCGCAGGCAGCCTGCTTCTCCCTCTCCCTCTGACTCTGCCTTCCACTCTGTCTGCCTGTGCTCGCTCTCGCTCTCTCTCTGACAAATAAATAAATAAAATCTTAAAAAAAAAAAAAAAGAAACAGAAAGGCAGACAATTAGAGCAAACACCATTAAAAAACAAAAACAAAAACTCAAGAAAATGTGGATATGCATTATACAAAGAAAAAGAACCACAAGGAAGGGGAAGGAAAAACAGTAGAAAAACTGAAATAGAATGGGTAGAGAACAAAGGACAGAAAAAGAAGAGGAAGAAAGAAAAACAATGAGGGAGAAGGTTGGAAGCAAAAGAAGAGGAGAGAGAGGATAAAGAGAAAAGACATAACAAATAAGCACCAATAAATTTGTTCTCTCCTACGAACCTGTTGCAAATATATTTTTGGAAGTATTATGGATTTTAAGTTAAGCAAGTAGTTCAGTTAGAGGTTAAATGCTCTAAAATATCTCATTATAAGCAAGACCAAGACAAATTTTTCGTACCTTGACGAAGGTAGTAAATCACTAAGTTTAACCGAGCTTCAGGAATGACATCAACCAGGGGAGGCAAAACCTGCAAAGCCCCTTCACCTCCTCGGAAAACAACCTAAAGATAGAGAAAGTCAGTTATTGTGGCAGTAAGTATGAATATATTAATTGGTGGAAAAGTTTAATTAAGGAATTGCCACTTATAACTGGGTACTCAGTTATATTTTCAATATATTTTTGAAGCTCTCAGTATACACACCACCTTGACCCCATTGAAAGCAGGCTATTATCTTAATTATAGTAAGTGTAAAAAACAGAACAAAGGCATAAGCCTACTGTATACATTTCCTTTTCATAAGAACTGCAGAAAACTCTTTAAAGTACCCCAAAATTAATAAAACATTTTTCTAGACAGATATTTTGTATCAAAAGCTCCAAGAATGGGGCACCTGGGTGGCTCAGTCAAACATCTAATTCTTCTTTTTTTTAAAATGGCTTTATTTATCTGAGAGAATGTGCCCGTGCATGCACAAGCAGGGTTAGAGGCAGAGGAAGAAGAGGCAGAAGCAGACTCCCTGCTGAGCAGAGAGCCTGATTCCAGCACCTTTAGATCATGACCTGAGCCAAAGGCAGAGGTTTAACCAACTGAACCACCCAGGCTCCCCATGTATCTAACTCTTGATTTTGCCTCAGGTCATGATTTCAAGGTTGTAGGATCAAGCCCGACGTCAGACTCCGCCTGGCATGGAGTCCAAGGATTCTCTCTCTCCCTCTCCCTCTGGCACTCCCTTCTCTCTTGTCTCTTTTTTTCTAAAGACAAATGAACAAACTCTATGAAGGAATTTATATAGCCTTTCTGAGCCTGTTTCCTCATCTCTAAATGGCATTAATGATGCCTACCTATCAGGATTATTAATGAGGGTTGAATGAGTTAAAGTGGGCTAAATGTGTGGTACATAGTAGGTAATATTTAATTAACACAGTAAACACTCATTAGCACCTACTGTATGCATGGGATTGTAGTAAGCATTGGGGTTACAGCAGGAATAATCACTCCTGTCACTATATAGGTTACACTCAAGTGGGGAGACAGCCTCAAACAGCAAACACATAAGTATTACTTCATTTGACAGTAAATGCTATAGAGAAAAGCTAAAACAAAATACCATTCAGTAAAGCAGGTTTGTGTGCTCTTGTATACCCAGAACCTAGGACAGTGTCTAGCACATAGCAAGTTTTTTCACAAGTAAATATACAGAAATCAAGGCCATCAGATATGAACTACCTAATCTCTCCTTTCTAACTAAAAAATATCCACTTGGTCAGCTTTCTTGATTCTTCTTTGTCTGAGATGTTTCCTTCGTTTGCTAAGGTTAATTTTTTTGTCTTCTTGATCTCCAGACTTAGAAAAAATTAATTCCAGTACAAATTAATATACAGTGCTCTATTAATTTCAGATGTACAATATAGTAATCAACAATCCTATCCATTACTCAGCGCTCATCATGCTAAGTGTAATCTTCATCCCCATTACCGACTTCCCCCTACCCCCATCCGCCTCCCTTCTGCTAATCACCAGCTTGTTCTCTATAGTTAAGAGTCTGTTTCTTGGTTTGTCTTTTTTAATTTTGTTTCTTAAATTCCATGTATGAGTGAAATCATATGGTATTTGTCTTTGTCTAACGGACTTATTTCACTTGGCATTATACTCTCTAGATCCATCCATGCTGTCCCAAATGGCAAGATTTCATTCATTTTTATGGGTGAATAGTATTCCAAGGTAGCCATTGGACTCTATTGTATCCATTCATCTATTGATGGACACTGGGTTGCTTCCATATTTGGCTATTGTAAATAATGCTGCAAAAAACATAAGGATGTATGTATTTTTTTGCATTAGTGTTTTCAAGTTCTTCAGGTAATTACCCAGTAGTGGAATTAGTGTATCACATGGTAATTCCATTTTTAATTTTCTGAGGAACCTCCTTACTGTTTTCCCAGAATGGCTGCACCAGTTTACATTCCCACCAATCGTGCACAAGGGTTCCTTTATTTCCACATCCTTGCCAACACTTGTTGTTTCTTGTGTTTTTGACTTTAGCCATTCTGACAGGTGTGAGGTATACCTCATTGTGGTTTTGATTTGCATTTCCCTGATGATCAGTGATGTTGCACATTTTTACATAGTCTGTTGGCTATCTCTATGTCTGTCTTCTTTGGAGAATGTTCATGTCTTCTGATCATTTTTAAATTAGATTATTCAGGAGTTTTGGTGTTGAGTTGTAGAAGTTCTTTTTCCCCTTTTTTTTTCTCCACACCCAGTGTAGAGCGCAGGGCAGGGATTGAACTCATGACTCTGAGATCCAGACCTGAACTGAGATCAAGAGCCAGACGCTTAATCAGCTGAGCCACCCAGGCACCCTGAGTTGTTTAAGTTCTTTTTTTTTTTTTTTTTAAGATTTTATTTATTTATTTGACAGAGAGAGATCACAAGTAGGCAGAGAGGCAGGCAGAGAAAGAGAGAGAGGAGGAATCAGGATCCCCGCTGAGCAGAGAGCCCGATGCGGGACTCGATCCCAGGACCCTGAGATCATGACCCGAGCCAAAGGCAGTGGCTTAACCCACTGAGCCACCCAGGCACCCTGTTTAAGTTCTTTATACATCTTGGATCCTAACCACTTATGGGATGTGTCATTTGCAAATATCTTCTCCCACTTAATAGGTTGTCTTTTTGTTTTGTTGACTGTTTCATTGGCTGTGCAGAAGTTTTTAATTTTGATGTAGCCCCAATATTATTTTTGCTTTTGTTGTGCTTGACTCAGAAGACAGATCTAGAAAAATGTTTCATGGCTGATGTCAGAAAGATTACTACCTGTGCTCTCTTCTAGGATATTTATGGTTCAGGTCTCACATTTAGGTTCTTAATCCATTTGGTATTTATTTTTGTGTATGTTATAAGAAAGTGTTTCAGTTTCATTCTTCTGCATGTTGTTGTCTAGTCCGCCCAAGACAATTTGTTGAAGAGAATTTTCCCCATTGCATATTCTTGCTTCCTAATTGACCATATAATTGTGTGTTTATTTCTGGGTTCTCTATTATGTTCTGTCTGTTCTTATGCCACTACCACAGTATTTTGATTACTATAGCTCTGTATTCTATCTTGAAATCTGGGATTGTGCTATCTCCAGTTTTGTTCTTTTTTCTTTTTCAAAATTGCTTTAGCTATCTGGGGTCTCTTATAGTTCCATACAAATTTAGGAATGTTTGCTCTAGTTCTGTGAAAAATGCTGTTGGTATTTTTATAGGCATTGCATTAAATCCCTATTTGGGATTTAATTGGGTATTAATTGGGTTAATTAATTAATTAATTAATTGGATATTGGGCTTGTACTACCCAATTGCTTTGAGTAATACAAACGTTTTGACAATGTTTGTTCTCCCAGTCCATGGATCTCATAACTTTTAACTCAATCTGGATCTTGTTTCTCTATTAATTATTCTATCTTCATTAGTCCTGGTCCTACTTCTCAGCTTTAAACATACACAAGCGTTTTTGCTTTCTTGAAAAATCTTTCTCTTGGTGTACTGTTCCCCCTGGAGAGTGCCCTATTTTTCTCTTTCCTTTTAATGCCACACTTCAAAATTTTGTGGCTTATTATTCTCTCACTGCTTAACTCCTATTCCCAGCACACTAGTCAACTTACTCGCTTTCTTCCATGTTTAGTTGTCAGGACTGTAGCTATCATTTCTCTTATAAAACTCCTAAATCTGCTCTCCATTCTTGATCTCTCTCCAAGCTTGATTTCCAGACTACTATCTCTAACACATCACTCTCCACAAAAATTTAAGTTGATAAACTAGATGAGAAGTGAAAGGAGGCAGAAGCTCATAATAGAAATTATCCAGAAAAAATTATATCTGTGATAGAGGCCTGAATTAGAGAAAGAATGGAATAAATATAAGACTTTGCCAAGAAAGAATCAACAGGATTAAGTGACCAAGCAGAAATCAGAGGGAAAGGGGAGGAGAGAGCCTAAAGCAGAACTGGTGCTAAAAAAAGAACAGAGAAATCAGAAGGAGCAGGTGTAGCTATTATTGATGCCATTCTCACATGAGGGATCTGAAACTCAGCAATATCATGGCATTTTCCCAGTGTCCCCAGGTGTCCGAGTTGAAAGAAGGGGCTCCGTATCCACAATATTGCATGATCAATTAAATTGAACTTGAATATGAACACTTTTTTTTTTAATCAATGGTCATCACAGTCCAGCTTTCAACCTGACCGCCTTTTTACTTCTCCATTAAGATTTTCCTTTTCACTATACTGCAGGCACACTTCCTGTTCTAGTAAACTTAGCCTGCTCATGACTTTTCTTTTATGTCATTTTTGTTCTAATTCCATATCCTTGTTTTCCGTGAACCCTCTAAATCTCAGCCATCCTTCAAAGGTGAACCCGAGTTGGACCTCACCAGAAAAATCCTTCCCATTTATTGTAGCCTACAAGCATACATGTTTCTTGGTCTTTGCCAACAAAATGAATACCTGGGCCCTGCACTGCCTTGCACTTCTAAACATTATGCATGTGTTACTGCCCTCCCAGTAAGGGTTTCCTTGAGCTAAGAACCTGATATCTGAAACTTATTTTTCTTTTCTCCATAGCAAGAGTTCACTTGGAGTAGAGAAGTATTTCTTGCAATATCTCCCTTCATTCCCCCTTCTAACTGCTGAGATATACCAAAACAGACTATAAGACTCAATTCAGTCAAGACAGGAAACTGCTATTCACCAGATTGTGCCTGATGAGTTCTTTAGCAAACTCAAAGGAAGAAGAAGCGTTGTCCATCAAGCTTTTGAGTTCTGCCTGAAATTAAAAAAGGAAAGGCTTAGGAAAATGACAAGTGTATAGTACTTATACCACATATTTGCACAATGTTTTATAGTTTACACAGAATTTAACATGCCATTTCATTCGTATTTCATTTGTTCCTCAGGACTCGAAGAGTCATGTGATTGTTAACCTCATTTTACAGATGAGAACATTGAGGTTTATAAACAATAAATGACTTGAAACTTACACAAAGCAGCAAGTTTGAAATGCGTGAGCTCATGTCTAAAGACTTCCACTTAATTTTTTCTTGCAGAGTCAAAGGTGATTAAGGAGCTAAACTTTTAAAACGGGCTGATTCTTCAATCTGACCATTCCACCCATCTCCCAAATTCTCTTAGTACTTCTTTTCAGTTGCACTGTTATATAGCACAATTAAAATAGCTTCTATCATTTATTAGACCTATCAGATCTCTTCTGTATTCTCTCACCCCCTTCACTCCCTGTAGAACAAATGGCCAGCCATTTCCAGCATCTTCGCTAATACCCTAGACTCACCTATCCTCCCTCAGCTTTTTGTTATTCCTACCTGCCAATCTATAATTTTGAGTTATCTTCCTTTCCTCCTTTTTCTACTTCCATCAGTTAGGTAGCTAAGTTTTTCAGGATAAAATAATTAAATTCTTGATTGTTCTCACTAACCACTACAAAGGTGTTCTATTTGATCACATATGGAATTGAGCATCTACCTCAGCAAACTTTTTATTTTTTAAATTTCTTTTTTTTTTTTTTAAGATTTTATTTATTTATTTGACAGGGAGAGAGAGATCACAAGTAGGCAGAGGCAGGTGGGGGTGGGGGAAGCAGTCTCCCCGCTGAGCAGAGAGCCTGATGTGGGGCTCGATCCCAGGACCCTGAGATTATGAATGGAGCTGAAGGCAGAGGCTTAACTCTGAGCCACCTAGGCGCCCCCTCAGCAAAATTTTCATTAATCCCTTCTCTTGTCCACAGCAGCAGTTCCAAAGTGTTTGGAAATATTAGGCTAGATCAGCAGTTTGCAAGCTTTTAGATCTCAGGATATCTTTTACAATCTTAAAAACTGTTAAGGATCCCGGGGCGCCTGGTGGCTCAGAGGGTTAAAGCCTCTATCTTCGGCTCAGGTCATGATCCCAGAGTTCTGGGATCAAGCCCCGCATCGGGCTCTCTGTTCGGCAGGGAGCCTGCTTCTTCCTCTCTCTCTCTCTCTGCCTGCCTCTCCGCCTACTTGTGATTTCTGTCAAAAAAAACAAAAACAAAAACAAACAAACAAAAAAAATTGTTAAGGATCCCAAAGAGCTTTTGTTTACGTGGCTTACAGCCCACATAAATAGCCCATAGTATAATATATATTGTATTAGAAGTTAAAAAAGAAATTTTAAAGTATTCAATTAATCAAACATAAGAAGCCCACTACACATTAACATAAATATTTTTCATTTAAGAAAACTGCATTTATGGAACAAAAACTTAGTGAGAAGAATAGTACTGTTTAAAAAAAATTTTTTTTTTTTTTAAGATTTTATTTATTTATTTGACAGAGAGAGATCACAAGTAGAGAGAGGTAGGCAGAGAGAGAGAGGGAAGCAGGCTCCCTGCTGAGCAGAGAACCCGATGCGGGTCTCGATCCCAGGAACCTGAGATCATGACCTGAGCGAAGGCAGCGGCTTAACCCACTGAGCCACCCAGGCACCCGAATAGTACTGTTTTATATTTTTGCAAATCTCTTTAATGTCTGGCTTAAAAGAGGACAGCTAGATTAGCATGTCTCTATCTGCATTTGATGTATTTTGAAATATGCTATCTCTGGAAAGCTTCACTGCACACTTGAGCAAAGGAAAGTGAAAAGGCAAAATCTTTTATATCATAAGGACAATTCTTATTTAAGGCAGGGCCAGCCGGAACTAGGGCTGGCCAAGTGAGAAGCCTAGGGCACAGAACTGAAAGCAGCACTCACTGTACATGAAAAGATGTTCAGCATCATTAGTCATCAGAGAAATGCAAATCAAAACCACAATGAGATTCCACTGCACATCCAACGGGATGGCCACAATAAAAAATGTCAGATAATAACTGCTGGCAAGGATGTAGAGAAATCAAAACTCTTATACACTGCTGGTGGGAATGTAAACTGGTGTAGCTACTCTGTAAAACAGCCTGGCAGTTCCTCAATTAAATACAGAACTCTATATAACCCACTGATTCCACTCCTAGGCATAAGACCAAGAGAAATGGAAACATGTTCAACTCATGCCCAAGAACATGTACACAAACGCTTATAACAGCATTATTCATAATAGGCCCAAAGTGAAAATGACCCAATGTCCATCAGCTGATGAATGGAAAAACAAAATGTACTGTATCTGCATAATAGAATATTATTTGGTCATAAAAACGAATGAAGTACAATATAGGCTACAACATGATGAAATTTATAAACATGCTAAGTAAAAGAAGACAGTCATAAAAGTTCACACGTTGTATATTACTTTTATATGAAATATCCAGAACTGGCAAATCTAGAGTCAAAAAGCAGATATGCAATTGCTTGGGCTGGGGGGATAGGGGGCCGGGGGTTGATGGAGTTCCTAAGGAGCATGGGGTTTCTTTTTGAGGTAATGCAAATGCTCTAAAACTGAGCTGATGATTGCACATATCTGTGAAAAGAATGAGAGCTTTGTGTGTGCACTGTGCCAGGTACCAGGATACACATGTCAAAAGACACAGTTTCAATACTCAATGAGCTTGTCTAGATGAAAGATAATTAGGCAACTATCAAATAGTACGCATGCTATTTTATGTATGTATATATACCTATATATATATACCTATATGTATCTATCTATCCATTCATCTATTTATATATAATCAGACATAAGAGAAAAGAAGAAAGTAGCCCTAAATTTGCAGTCAAGTCTGTGGACATAAGGTCACATAGACAAGGGTTTGAGATCTGAATTTGTCACTTGTTAGGTGTAAAGCTTTGGGCAAGTTATTTAAATTACCTCAAGAATTAAGTGAATCATTACACATTATGTCATGCTTACTACAGAAGGGCAGAGTGCTACTGGTGTTTATGGAGAGAAGGAGCCATAGAATATTGGATGTATTATACAAATTCCTGGAGGAATGCCTGACTTTTAAGTGGCTTAATAAAATTATGGGCAAACACAAACTATATTCTATTGCTAACACCCTCCCCCCCCAAAAAAAAGTTTGTCAGGGTACATTTGACATTGTTGTTGACTGCTAAAATACATCATAAAATTAATATGCAACCTGCACAGACACCATTTCAAATGAAAAAGCATGTCTTTTGGGTGACAGGTAATACAGTTTGGTGCCCTAACTTGCATCATGCTAGACCTCCAGAATATGGTTAACCATGCTACCCATATTAGACTATGGAAAGAACATGTGCAGACAAAATGTAAACATTTAATAGACTGGAAAAAATTTGGAAGAACTCCCAAGATTAACTCAAGATAGAAAGGCAAGAATATATTTCTTTTATTTGTTCTTACCAAAGGCCATAAACTCTACCAGTTTACTATTAAACTGCTGGAGCTAGAAACTAGCCAATTAGGCAGACCCGGGGGACTTTGTAGTTGCAGTGAGTACACCCAAGAATGTATTGTACATAACATATAAATGGACTGCTTGATTGCATACTAAGCAATTGAAGTGGTGGGCATTTGTATTGCCACAACAGATCACTTTTATCAACATAAGCCACAAAAAGTCAATCTGGGCCTATGCTAAGGGCACATGCTTTCCATGCCACCCCTCCCACAATTAATAAACACTGTTTCACTCAGGAGCTGAGTCTGCTGTCAGCTAAAATATGGAAATAATGTCCCTTGCTATGGCATTTACATAGTGAATTTTGCTTTGATAGAGTTAGTTTGCTGGTTTCAGTTCCTTTCCCTCCTCCCCCAGTGGCATGATACCAGCTGAAACTGTTTTTTGGACAAGGGTGGGATTTTAAAATTTTGACACATGCACAAATTTTACATCAAATTTTGATGGTTTCTGACATCAACTAAAATAATGGTTGAGGAAGTAATTTCCACGGCCCCTCTCACACTGTTAATCTAAAAATAGCCTACATAGGGCACCTGGTTGGCTCAGTTGGTGGTGTGGGTGACTCTTGATCTTGGGGTTATAAGATTGAGCCCCATGTCGGGTGCAGATAGTACTTAATAAAACCTTCTAAAAAATCACCTGTTTATCACATAAATAAATAAATAGCTATAAATACATATAGTATAGAATATGCCCTCCTTTTTTTCCTCTCTCTATATATGCTTATGTATGTGTGTGTGTGTGTATAACATTAAATAAAAGGGGGTCCCTTGTATGGCCTACTATGCACTCTCAGTTTCCTATATAAAGAGAGCTGTAGCAGAATTTATCCACAGAATTGCCAGAGAAACTAAATAATAGATACAAACCATTCTGCATATGCCTAGAAGTTAGCTAATTTCTAAGTATTTATAAAACGTTTACCACTATTGCCTCATGGGGTAACCCTAAAGAGATGCTGAATTGTACCAAGCAGAATGAGGCATTCCAGGAAATGAGAATGGTATACACAAAGCCACGATAGCAGGAAAGCATGGTGTGTGGAATAACATCAATGGCTAGACGGGAGAGGGCAGACTAGGGCAGGGAAATTATTTAAAGAACCAAAATAAAAGATGAGGAGTGCCCAGACTAGAGCAGTGGTAGAGAAGAAGAGATAGCTAAGATGCAGAACTGAGAGGAACTGGTAGATGTTTAGATGGGGCACTGAAGAAAAAGACAGATGGAAATCTTAGGTTTGTGATGGGATTTACATGCTGGTGACAATGAACTACAGAGCCACAAACCTATTTTAGAGGAAAAAGAACAACTGTCCACTTTCAACATATTTAAGGTAACGTAAAGCATCTAGGTAAAGATCGTCTCCAATACATTAGACACACAGAATTCAGAAATCAACATTTTTTAAGAATATCTAATCAATATAAATATTCATATATGGTTGGTTCTTACAGAATCACCCTGGCAATAACAAAGGGATATTGTATTAATTAGGAGATACAAATAATAGAGTCTTATGAATAACCCAAAAAGTATAGGATTATTCAAAGTGGAATTAAATAAATTAAAAAACACATTTCCATCACTACCTCAGCTGCTTTGCCATTGTAAAGGCGAAAATGATTACAGGCCTTAAGATTGAGTGCGATGGTGCTATCAGGAATTTGCTGAAGGTAAACTGCCAGAACTTCTTGAGACACATCATAGTAATCCAACTTGTAGTAACATAGGGCCACGTATACATTGAGGGCAAGGTATTCCCTATTAGATAAAGAATTAAGGTTAACAGTTTAAATCTACTTCATAGTAAGGTTGTCAAACTACAAAGACATCTTTAATGGCTCAAACTGACAGCCAGGTGAGGAGGACATGAACTTGCCTTTTGAATAAAGAAGGCAAGGTATCATCAGTGCAATATTTTTCTTTTGTATTATAGTATGTTGATGTTGTGATTTAAGTAGACAGAGAGATGACAGCTAAAGGAGAAAGGGAAGCTTTCAACTCCTACCAGTTCATGTTAAAAAGACCAAACTAACGCATGCTCTAACTGGGCGAAACTGTAAATAAGTATGTACCAGACAAAGGACAGACACACAAAGCAAGCAGACTCAATGACTAGGAAGGGGAATGGGTGGGGTGCAGGTAAGCAAAAGGGGACAAGGCAGGTGGATGAGATATTTTTGGGAAGTGGGAGAGATACCCAGTGGTCAGTGATAAAGTTGGAATGTTAGTTCTTCAGAATGTTTTATTTCTAATTTTGTCGGCAAGTTCCCTGCAACCTAATACAATGCGGAAATGACAAATTTAGACCATGCATTTTCAACAGGGGCCATATCATCCTCAAAGGGGTAAAGATCCTTATGAAGAAGTAGAAAACTGTATTCATTTTAAGTATAAAGCATAGATATACATTCAGTATATACATGGACATACAGTGTATCTGTGGTTTTAAAATTTCACAGGGTGGGGGGAAGACCAAAAAGACTCCTTGGAAGGGTGATAGTGAAATAAAAGTGGAGAAACCCTGATCTAGAGAATAAGGAGTTCTTAACTGGATCACATTATTAGCTAACCAGATTTGAACACATGGTGATAATAGGTTGAAAGAACACTAGGTCCTCAGCCAAATCAGATACAGAAAAAGCTAACAAAATGAGATCTGGAGTAGCCATGAAAGGACACAGACCTGTTATCTAGCAGTATTCGCTTATAAATATCAATAGCTTCTTGGTAGTGAGATCGCATATAGTGGATTGAGGCCAAACTGAGTTGATCTTCTGTGATATCCTGAAGATTCTGATGAAAGTTCATCAACTTCTTCTCATCATTAAACTAAAATTGACAGAGGGAAAAAGACATGTAAAGATTCATGAGAGTACAGTTAATCACCACCGACGGTACAGAGATTTTAACTCCTCTTTTAGCCGTTTTGGTCTCTCAGTTCTCCCTATTTTCCTTCAGTTCCTTGTCTTCTCTCCTGTCTCGCCTTCAGAGTAAGAATGAAAACAGCCTCTGGAGGCAAAGCCTTTGAGTCACAGCTAATATTAATTACTTGACCCCCCCTTCCTTTCTATATTTTCCCCTATGTCTTTTTATCATTCTTATATGCTGTTTTTAAGAGACACATTTTAAAAAATAAAGACACATTAAGGTAGAAAGTTTAAAAGTATGTGAAGAGAGGGGCACTAGGGCATCTCATCTTAAGTATATAAGGAGATATAATAGACAAACACCAAACAAAAGAGAGTGGTGTAGGTATACAAACATAACGAAGCAGACTTTATGTGAAGAGAAATTTTTAGAGATAGAGACATTGCACAATGATGTTTCAGTCCACTGGTGGATAGAACAATTCTAAATTTGTATGTACTTATTGATAGAGTCTGAAAAACATGTAATGCAAAAACTGAAAGAAGCAAACAGAGATGGATAATTACACTATGAAACTTTTAAATGTACTAAGAATGATCATTTTCATATACTGCCTATAGATGATTTGATAAAGTTTCCATAAAATAATTTAGAAATATCAATTAAAAGCTTTAAAAATAACATTTATTTTTAAAAATATTTTTAAAAATAATTTAAAAAATATTTTAATTTAAAATATTTAATTTAATTTCAAATAATTTTTTAAAAATATTTATTTATTTATTTAGAGTGAGAGGGAATCTGTGCATGTGTAAAAATGTGTGTGTATACATATGGATATATATATATGTATGTATGTTATATATATGGAATATAACTCAACCATGAAAAAGAATGAAATCTTGCCATTTGGGACAAAAGGATGGATCTAGAGAGTAAAATGCCAAGTGAAATAAATCAGTTAGAGAAAGTCAAATACCATATGATTTCACTCATATGTGGAATTTTATTTTCAAAATCTCTTTTTTTAAGATTTTATTTATTTATTTGACAGAGACACACAGAGATCACAAGTAGGCAGAGAGGCAGGCAGAGAGAAAGGAGGAAGCTGGCAGAGAGCCCGATGGCCTTGATCCCGGGACCGTGGGATTATGACCTGAGCCAAAAGCAGAGGCTTAACCCACTGAGACACCCAGGCGCCCACTCGTATGTAGAATTTAATAAATAAAACAAATAAGGAGAGAGAGACAGGCAAACCAAGAAACAAACTCTTAATGATGGTACCAGAGGGGAGGTGGGTAGGGGGATGGATTAAATACATGTAATGCAAAAACTGAAAGAAGCAAACAGAGATGGATAATTACACTATGAAACTTTTAAATGTACTAAGAATGATCATTTTCATATACTGCCTATAGATGATTTGATAAAGTTTCCATAAAATAATTTAGAAATATCAATTAAAAGCTTTAAAAATAATATTTATTTTTAAAAATATTTTTAAGTATTTTAAGTATTTTTAAGTATCGTAAGTATTAAAAAATTAAAAATAAACAAATAGACATATACATACATATGTACAATCTGAAAGTCAAATAACTAGGAAACATTAAATTATGATACACGCATACAATGAAATGTTATAAATGCCATTTTAAGATGTCACAGTCTTGGGGCACCTGGGTGGCTCAGTGGGTTAAGCCTCTGCCTTCAGCTCAGGTCATGATCTCACACTCCTGGGATTGAGCCCCGAATTGGGCTCTTTGCTTGGCAGGGAGCGTGCTTCCCCCTCCTCCTCTGCCTGCCTCTCTGCCTGCTTGTGATCGCTTTCTCTGTCAAAAAAATAAATAAAATCTTAAAAAAAAAAAAAGGCACAGTCTTAAAGACTATTTAGTGACTCAGGGATATGCTCATTGTATAAAGGTTAAGTTTAAAAAAAAAGGCAGAATACAAAAACATATATTTGGCATAAGGCTCATTCTTCAAAACAGAAAAATGAACAAAATATAAATATGTGTATAAAAATAATTATCTTTATTTATTTGAGAGAGAGAGAGCACAAGCAGGGGGAGAAGCAGAAAGAGAAGCAGAGAACTTGACCAGAGAACTTGATATGGGGCTCGATCCCAGGACCCCGGGATCACGACCTGAACTGAAGGCAGATGTTTAACCAATGGAGCTACCCAAGCACCCCTTAAAAATAATTATCTTAAATGGAGATATAAGGGACACCTGGGTGGCTCAGTTGGTTAAGCAGCTGCCTTCGGCTCAGGTCATGATCCCAGGGTCCTGGGATTGAGTCCCACATCGGGCTCCTTGCTCGGCAGGGAGCCTGCTTCTCCCTCAGCCTCTGCCTGCCTCTCTGTCTGCCTGTGCTCTCTCGCTCTCTCTCCCTCTGTCTCGGACAAATAAATAAACAAAATCTTAAAAAAAAAATAAATGGAGATATAAGATAACAAAAGACTGAAATGCAGTTTCCTTTATTATTTATTTTTTTAATTTAAATTTTAGGTAGTTAACATACAGTGCAATATTGGTTTCTGAAGCAGAATTCAGTGATTCATCACTTACTTAAAACACCCAGTGCTCATCGTAACAAGTGCCCCCTTTAAGGACCATCACCCATCTAGCCCATCCCCCACCCACCTCCCTCCATCAACCCTGTTTGTTCACTATGGTTAAGAGTTTCTTATGACTTATTTCCCTCTCTCCTTTTTTCCCCTCTTCCCCCTTCCCATATGTTCATCTGTTTTCTTTCTTAAATTCCACATATGAGTGAGATCATATGGTATTTGTCTTTCTCTATTTCACTTAGCATAATAGACTCTAGCTCCATCCATGTCATTACAAATGGCAAGATTTCACTCTATTTTTATGGCTGAGTTATAGCCCACTGTACATATACACCACATGTTCTTTATCCATGCCTCAGTCGATGGACATTTGGGCTCTCTTCATAGTTTGGCTACTCTTGATAATGCTGCTATAAACACTGGGGTGCAAATATTCCTTTGAATCTATATTTTTATATCCTTTGGGTAAATATCTAGTGGTGCAACTGCTGGATCATAGGGTAGTTCTATTTGTATTTTTAAAAAGATTTTATGTATTGATTTGAGAGGGGAGAGCGAGCATGAGCGGGGGAGGGGCTGTGAGAGGGGGAAAAGCAGACTCTCCATTGAGGGAGGAGCCTGACTCTAGGCTCTACCCCAGAACCCTGAGATCATGACCTGAGCCAAAGTCAGATGCCTAAGCAACTGAGCCACCCAGGTGCCGTTGGGCAGTTCAATTTGTAACATTTTGAGGAACCAGCATGCCATTCTCCAGAGTGGTTGCACCAGTTTGCATTTCCACCAACAGTGCAAGAGAATCCCCCCCCCTTTTTTTAAAAGATTTTATTTATTTATTTGACAGACAGAGATCACAAGTAGGCAGAGAGGCAGGCAGAGAGAGAGAGGAGGAAGTGGGCTCCCTGCTAAGCAGAGAGCCTGATGCAGGGCTCGATCCCAGGATCCTGGGATCATGACCTGAGCCGAAGGCAGAGGCTCCAACCCACTGAGCCACCCAGGCGCCCCGAGAATTCCCCTTTCTTTGCATCCTCACCAACCCCTGTTGCTTCTTATGTTGTTAATTTTAGCCATCCTGACATGTGAGATAGTATCTCATCATGGTTTTGAAATATATTTCCTTGATGATGAGTGATACTGAGCATCTTTTCATGTGTCTGTTAGCCATTTGGGTATCTTTTCTGGAAAGTGTCTACTCATGTCTTCTGCCCATTTCTCAATTGGGTTGTTTTTTGGGTATGGAGTTCGATTAAGCTCTTTGTAGATTTTGCAAATATTTTCTCCCATACTGTAGGCTGCCTTTTAGTTTCGTTGACTGTTTTCTTTGCTGTAGAAACTTTTTTATCTTGATGAAGTCCCAATAGTTCACTTTGGCTTTTGTTTTCCTTGCTTCAGGAGAGGAATCTAGCAAGAAGTTGCTATGGCTGAGGTAAAAAAGGTTGCTGCCTATATTCTCAAGGATCACGATGGTTTCCTGTCTCACATTAAGTTCTTTTTTTTTTTTTTTTTTTAAAGATTTTATTTATTTACTTGAGAGAGAGCATGAACGAGGAGAAGGTCAGAGAGAGAAGCAGACTCCCCATGGAGCTGGGAGGCCAATGCGGGACTCGATCCCGGGACTCCAGGATCATGACCTGAGCCAAAGGCAGTCGTCCAACCAACTGAGCCACCCAGGCGTCCCTTACATTAAGGTCTTTCACCCATTTTGAATTTATTTTTGTGTATGATGTAAGAAAGTGGTCTAGTTTCATTCTTCTGCATGATGCTGTCCAGTTTTCCCAACACCATTTGAAGAGAATGATTTTTTTCCATTGGATATTCTTTCCTGCTTTGTCAAATATTAGTTGACCATACAATTATGGGTCCATTTCTGGGTTCTCTATTCTGTTCCACTGATCTGTGTGTCTGTTTTTGTTCCCATACCATACTGTCTTGATCACCATAGCTTTGTAATAAAGCTTGAAATCTGGAATCATGATGCCTTCAAGTTTGTTCTTCTTTTTCAGAATTGCTTTGGCTATTCAGGGTGTTTTGTGGCTCCATACAAATTTTAGGACTATTTGTTCTAGCTCTGTGAAAAATGCTGGTGGTATTTTGATGGGGATTACATCAAATGTGTAGATGACTTTGGGTAGTACAGACACTTTAACAATGTTTGTTCTTCCAATCCATGAGCATAGAATGCTCTTCCACTTCTTTGTGCCCTCTTCAATTTCTTTCGTAAGTGCTCTATAGTTTCCAGAGTACAGATGTTTTATTTCTTTAGTTAGATTTACTCCTAGGTATCTTATTGTTTTTGATATAATTGCAAATGGGATGGATTCCTTAATTTCTTTGGTGTATAGAAATGCCAACAGATTTTTGCACATTGACTTTATATCTTATGATTTTGCTGAACTCATGTATCAGTTCTAGCAATTGTTTGGCAGAGTCTTTCAGGTTTTCTTTTATGTAGAGTATAATGTCATCTGCAAATAGTGAAAGTTTCTCTTCTCCCTTGCCAATGTGGAGGTCTTTTATTCTTTTTGTTGTCTAACTGCTGAGGCTAAGACTTCCAGTACCATGTTAATTAGTAATGGTAAGAGTGGACATCCTTGTCTTCTTCCTGACCATAGAGGAAAGGGTCTCAATTTTTCCTTACTGAGGATAGTATTAGCTGTGGGTCTTTTGTATATGGCTTTTATGATGTTGAGGTATGTTCTATCTATTCCTACTTTGTTAAGTTTTTTTTTTTTTTAATCAATAAAGGATGCTATATTTTGTCAAATGCTTTTTTTGTATCTATTGACAGGATCATATGGTTTTTATCCTTTTATTAATAAATCGTATCACATTGATTGATTTACAAATTCCACCCTTGTAGCCCAGGAATAAATCCCACTGGATGGTGGTGAATAATTCTTTTAATGTAGTATTGAATTCAATTTATTAGTATTTTATTGAGAATTTTTGCATTTATGTTCATTAGGGATATTGGCCTGTAATTCTCCTTTTTAGTGGGTATAGATTTTATTTTCTCTTTCAACTTTTGCTTACTTATATTTTATTTAATAGAATTAATGTGTAACTTCTATAATATGGAAAATTATTTTTAAGAAACCATTTTATAAGCCGGGGTGCCTGATTGGTTCAGAAGGTACAGAATGTGACTCTTGATCTTGAGATCATGAGTTCAAGCCCCATTGAGTGTAGAGCTTACTATAAAAAAAGAAAAGAAAATTTGGGGTGCCTTGCTGGCTCAGTTGGAAGAACCTGTGACTCTTGATCACAGGGTTGTGAGTTCGAGTCTCCTGTTGGGTACAGAGATTTACTTAAATGAATAAACAAAAACTTAAAAAGGGGGTACCTGAGTGGCTCAGTCAGTTAAGCATCTGACTCTTGATTTTAGCTCAGGTCATGACCTTAGGGTTGTGAGATCGAGCCCTGCATCAGGCTCCACACCAGATATGGAGCCTGCTCGAGATGCTCTCTCTCACTCCCCCACCCTACGCTAGTGTGTTCTCTCTCTTAAAAACAAAACAAAACAAAACTTGCTGCTATAAGGCAATTCTGAAAAGTGTGTGTTTCTAGGAGTTAAGGTGTCTTAGAGTCTGCTTCCAAGAGACAATAGGATCATTGAAACAAACTAATCTGAAATGACTACTACTTAAAAAAAACCTAAAATCTAACATCTCTTATTAGTAAAGAACACTCAGAAAAGAAAATCCTATAAAGTCAATACCTATATTCTACTTGTTCTAGAAATACTATTAATAAGCATTTCTAGTTCATTATCTTTCACCATTGTTCTTAATAAGAAGTATGAAAAAATATTTTAAAACAAAAAATGTGATATGAGAACATAAATACCTTATGAGCCAAGTGGAAAAGGAGGCGGTTTTGAAGTCGGCTTTTTGGAGCTGTAAAAAAGACGTTCAAGCTGCTTATTAATTGTCTAAGGCACTTAGTCCTTTACAAGAATAATATGAGACTCAGATAATGTTCCCAAATCCTTATCTATGTGACCCTGATATGTCCCGACTATAATATATATTATTTTCATCTGGTCTCTACCTGCAGAAGCAGCAACTGCATCAGGAACCAGAAAAAAAAAGTTCGCTCCTTCCCCAGCACTTGTTCTACTAGCTTCTATCATGGTGACCCACAGCACAGGACGCCACACACACAGTTCTGGTAGCGGCCCACCACCATGCTACTCACACACTGACCAAACACTGAAAATAAAGTTATATTTATCCCAATTCATGTAGAAATCCCTGTCATTAGCTATTCTTCCAAGTATTCTTTGTCAATTCCTTCTGAAATCTCCTTTTCTACAGTTACACAGCCATATTTCCTTAGATACTAGCTCAATCTCTACTCCACAGATCTTCGAGCATGATCATCGGCCACAGTTAAACACTCAACCAGGTGAAAAGGTTAACACTTCAAGTTCCAAATCCCGTTTGAACTGCTAAAGAATTTTCTGGATGCCTAACCTTACATTTTTTTAAAGATTTTATTTATTGATTCATTTATTTGAGGGACAGAGATCACAAGCAGGCAGAGAGGCAGGCAGAGAGAAAGGAGGAAGCAGCCCCCCTTCCCCTTCCCGCGCTGAGCAGAGAGCCCAACATGGGGCTTGATCCCAGGACCCTGGGATCATGACCTGAGCAGAAGGCAGAGGCTTTAACCCACTGAGCCACCCAGGCGCCCCCATTTATTTATTTATTTTTTCTTACAGAAAAAACTCATACTTCAAAGCATAAAAAAGAAAAAAAAATTATATGGCAAGATAGGTAGCTACTGTGATCACTTTCTGTGTGTCTGACAATTTCATAGGCACAGACACAGTCTAGAAACATAAGAAAAATAAGTAACTTACAGGCCTATATAACTACATTAAGAAAAACTGTATCAGAACATGGACACAGTTTGGGTACAAATCAAGAAAGGGGGCGCCTGGGTGGCTCAGTGGGTTAAGCCACTGCCTTCGGCTCAGGTCATGATCTCAGGGTCCTGGGATCGAGTCCTGCATCGGGCTCTCTGCTCAGCAGGGAGCCTGCTTCCTCCTCTCTCTCTCTCTGCCTGCCTCTCTGCCTACTTGTGATCTCTCTCTGTCAAATAAATAAATAAAATCTTTAAAAAAAAAAAAAAAAGAAAGGGTCCAAGTTTCATGTGATCCCTGAATTTGAACTGGAATAGTTCCTAAATATGTATGAATCTGTTAATTCTCTAAGAATTCTATCCTGGAATATATTCTTCACTAACAAATTTCCTAACAAACAGTCCCTTGCCAGTTTCTCTACATTTCTGTGAATTTAATTTGATGCACACTCTCATTATTTTTAATCCTTCCTCCCCTGTTTCTCTTTGCCCTGTTCTTATTTGCAAGTTGATGTCCAGTTCTTAGACAGCTGTCAGGACAAGAAAAGCAAACGACAACTAGTCTGGATTTTTCAAGCCGAAATTACTTGGTTTCTCATTCAGAAGCAGGGGAAACAGCTATAACATCCACATCCCTAGGGCTTAGACAGCTACCTCCAACTCCTACAACAGCATGAATATCCTACACCATGAGGGGGCCTAAGAAAGAGAACTTGCTCTTTTGCTTCTTTCATTCTGCTTATCTGCTGTAGCTTCTGGGAAGGCGGGGTGGGGACAGAAAGCAGCACAGAGATTAACACTCTCTTTAAATGTAAAATTGCTCAGATTCAATGTTCTTTGAAGATTAAATCTATTTTTTAGTTTTTTTTTTTTTTAAGATTTTATTTATTTATTTGACAGAGAGAGAGATCACAAATAGGCAGAGAGACAGACAGAGAGAGAGATGAGGAGAAGCAGGCTCCCTGCTGAGCAGAGAGCCCAATGCGGGACTCGATCCCAGGCCCCTGGGATCATGACCTGAGCCGAAGGTAGAGGCTCAACCCACTGAGCCACCCAGGCTATTTTTTAGTTTTTTAAAAAATTTTATTTTAAAGTAATTTCTACACCCAACATGGGGCTTGAACTTACAAACCCCAAGATCAAAAGTCACATGCTCTACCGAGTGAGCCAGCCAGGTGTCCCTATTTTCTAGTTTTCTAATTATACTTGGTTTTTCCTCAGTAAAAAAAAGGAATTAAATATGTTTTAAAATCTACGAAATAACTCATACCATTAGTGACAAATCCTGGATATTAAAGGGGCCATTTTACCTTTAAATCCAGCGGCTTCAGCTTGTTTATACATTCCAAGAAAAAAGTAGGTACAGGCTAGGTTCACCCAGACTTCAGGATTGCAATTTTCCTCTTTGGTCGCATTTTCATATTCCTGAAATATATATTAAGCAGGGATCTCACTTCCGCAGTAAAGCAATCAAGGACCCATTCCTCTATAATGGAACAGAATTTCTTACCGAGATTGGGCAACTTCACATTTAGGGAATCCTGTAAGCTCCACTATCCTGTACCTTTAAGGTTAAATACTAAAGTTACAAATCAATTCTACCCATGGTGGGTGGGGGAGTGGGGCTGTTGTCCACAAAACCTTTTTTTTTTTTCCTTATGATTTACTTATTTATTTGAGAAAGAGAGAGAGAGAGAGAGAGCGCGCAATGCACACCCAGGGGGAAGGGCAAAAGGAGAAGAGAATCAAGCAGACAGCAAGCTGAGTGCAGACTTGGACGCTGGGCTCGATCTCACAACCCTGAGATCATGACCTGAAACACAGCCTGACCCTTAACTGACTGCGCCACCCAGGCACCTGTTTTCCACGCTGAACTTGTTCCCGCACCCTCCTTTTAACAGTGATATGGGCTAATAAACTGCAGAAATGAAAAGTAACTGAAATATTTTATTTTTGCTAACTTAAAGAGATAAACAAGGGGTGCCTGAGTGGCTCAGTCAGTTAAACCTCCATTTTTGGTTTTGGGATGGAGCCCCGCATCTGTCTTTGAGCTCAGTATGGAGCCTGCTTAGGATTCTCTCTCCTTCTCCCTCTCCACCCCATCCCCTCAAATAAATAAATAAAATCTTAAAAAATAAATAAATAAAAGGAGGGATGCCTGGGTGGCTCAGTTGTTAAGCGTCTGCCTTGGGCTGGGGTCATGACCCCAGGATCCTAGGATGGAGCCCCAGGTTGGGCTCCCGGCTCACAGGGAGTTTGCTTCCTTCTCCCTCTCCTCCCTGTTGGTGCTCTCTCTCGCTATTTCTCTCTCTCTCAGATAAATAAACAAAATCTTTACTTCTTTTTTTTTTTTTTAAGATTTTATTTATTTATCAGAGAGGGGGGGGGAGAGAGTGAGCACAGGCAGACAGAATGGCAGGCAGAGGCAGAAGCAGGCTCCCTGCCGAGCAAGGAGCCTGATGTGGGACTTGATCCCAGGACGCTGGGATCATGACCTGAGCCGAAGGCAGCTGCTTAACCAACTGAGCCACCCAGGTGTCCCACAAAATCTTTACTTCTTAAAGTTTTTAAAAGATTTTATTTATTTATTTGACAAAGAGAGTGAGGGTGCAGGTAGAGGAAGAGGGAGAAGCAGGCTCCCTATGGAGCCAGGAGTCCCATGCGGGGCTCCATCCCAAGACCCTGGGACCATGACCTGAGCTGAAGGCAGACGCTTAAGTGACTGAGCCACCCAGGCACCCCATAAACAAAATCTTTAAAAAAATTTTTTTTAATTAAAGAAAAAAAGGAAAGCAGGATACCTCACAAGAAATGCATAGGTTCAGTTAACTTAAAATCTAATAACCTTAATATACTATAAATATCACTTCATTCTAATTGTTTTCTGGCTTTATTTATTTGGCTTTACATTTTAAAAAGACATTTTCTTCCTGCCAAGAACACCTTCTGAGATTCCCTTTGTCAACTATGTTTTCCATATACTCTTATTATTTACCAGTCCATACCAAATAGCTTTGTTTCTTTTTCTTACTACATTGGGGCTCTCTCCTCTATATCTTTCACAAATTCTACCAGCTTCTATTCTGTCCTCACATCTTCTCTTTGCCCTCACAGATTTTGCTGTTTTTGCTCTTCGTCATACCTCCTCATTACGTGATCTTGGACACTTTCATTTTGGTTATGCATGCTCTATAAATATCCTTGGATTACAGTTGGGGGTAAGGATACGTGGAAATGTTTAAACAACTTCATCCATGCTTTAAAAACTGTTGGACAAAAGGGAACTATAATTTTATCTAGATTCATATTCCTATAGGTTGCTCATTACATAGGTGCTGTTTACAACAACAAAGAAAAACAACTTTCAAAACTCAACTTGCACAAACATAAAGATAACATTTCCTATGCATAAAATTAATCAAGCAAAATGAAAATGAACTTCTTTTGAGAGAAGCATCATGGAAATTTTATCAAGAGGGTTTATTTCTATTCTTCTGAAAATTTCCCTAAGAAATGCTAATATATATATTTTGAACAATCTCATTAGTATATATCTAAAAGCAAAGAGTAAACAAGATATATAAGATATTGATATATATGTATATATCTATATATATATTTGAACTTATAGAGAAGATTTCTGAAGCAAGACATCAAACAAGAGCCAGTGGTTGCCTCTGTTAACAAAGAAATAGGATTGTGGAAGGCAAAGAGGGGATGTTTTACTTTTTACTTTGTTCCCTTCTGCATTGTTTGAATTTTACCAGGAGCACGTATCATTATAATACAAAGCTTAATAACTTTCAAAATCCTTGTGTTGCAATTTTTTTTTTTTTTTTTTAACTAACCTCCAAAGCTCTCTTGTAGTCACCCAGGTGAAAAGCACAGTATCCGATCCACAGATTAGTATCCTCTTCTTGTTCCCCAACGTGACGTTTGAACTTCAGGTTAAAATTTCAGAAAGAAAAAGAGTGAGAGAGAGAGGAGGAAGAAAGAAAGAAAGAAGGAAAGAAAGAAAGAAAGAAGGAAGGGGGGGTAGAAAGGGAGGGCGGGAGGAAAGGAAGAAAGACAGAAAGAAAGAAGGAGGGAAGGAAAAAAGAAGGAAGGAGCGAGCGAGGACGGGAGGGAGGGAAAGACAGACAGACGTTGAATAAACCATCTATTTAAAAAACTGCTATGTTGGGGCACCTGGTTGGCTCAGTCAGTGGCGTGTGTGACTCTTGATCTTGGAGTTGTGAGTTTGCATCCCACACTGGGTGTAGAGATTACTTAAAAATAAAATTTTTTAAAAAATTAAAAACAAACAAATAACACTGCTATGTTAAACTACCGATAAATCAGCAAGGAAATTGCAAGTAACAGAAGTAAAACAATACTGTTTAATTAAGCCTATACCTAGGGAACTCAGCACAATTACTACCCCTCCCAAACTTTTTTTTAAGTAGACTCCACACGCAGTATGGAGCCCAACTTGAACTCACGGGGCTTGAAATCATGACCCTGCAATCAAGACCTGGCCTGAGATCGAGTCTGATGTTTAACTGACTGAGTCATCAGGCGCCCCAGCACAATTTCCTTCTAATGGTCACAGAAACGTTTATTTTTTTTGAATGCTGCAAAAACTAACAGAATATACATTCCACTTATTCCAGGAAGTATCATCAAATGCTAGAAGAATGGCTGCTGAAGAGCAACTGAAACAGGCTATACTGAAACAATGTGTGTAACTGTACCGATGGTCTCAATTCTTTTCAATGTTAGGAATGAAAAGAATTTCAATGTTTGCTTTGTACATTACTCAAGAAAACTATAGCACAGACAGATTATTTCTTAGATATTCACAAGATGAAAAATCTAGTTCACTTAATATTTCCAGTTGAAAGAAACATATATTTTCAAATATTTCACCTTTGTTTTCCTGGATTAACGGACATCTTATTCCAGAAAGTATTTAAGAGTTATCCCCATAACAATTCCGGGGGCTATTAAGAAACTCAAGATTTATGCAAAGTTTCTGATGCCAAATACCTGAAGGTTAGAGAGATTAAGCAATGAACTCAAGACCACCACAGCCAGGGAGGGCAGTAGCAGGGACCACCACAGTCCACTGACTCCATCACCTGTGTTCTCACCCTCCATGCTCTACTGCCTTCCAACGCACACATCACACCTGTCCCATTAGCGCACACATACATTTACTCATAGGTACCTTTCACTGAGAATAAGCCATTAAATCATTCTGTTACTCTTAAAGAGGCTTACCAGGGCCTATAAGAATTAAGGATATTGAGAAGACTGGCCTCATTTATGTGCATTGTGAAAAAATATCCCAGCCAACGGAAGTCCTGTTTTGGAGGAAAGCGATGAGGCCTTGAAGGACGAGTTTGAACTCCCATGATAAGGTGAGAGTTTTCCATTCTACAGGCTGATACACAAAAAACTGGTTAAAAAGAAAATTAAGTGGGAGGGTGCCTAGGTGGCGCGGTTATTAAGCATCTGCTCAGGTCATGAGCCCAGGGTCCTGGGATCGAGGCCCACATCGGGCTCCCTGCTTGGCAGGAAGCCTGCTTCTCCCTCTCCCACGCCCCCTGCTTGTGTTTCCTCTCTCACTATCTCTCTCTCTGTCAAATAAATAAATAAAATCTTTAAAAAAAATTAAATAGGGAGTGAACACCTATTTATAGAGCATTCCTACAGAACACTGGTGCCTTGACTGTTACAAGATGAAGACAACCATTAATACTTCCTGCTCTAGGATAAGAACTTACTCCTAAAGTTAACACCGTAACATTACAAGACTTCCTTACACAAAACGCTGTGGATCTGAGGACAGTGCCTTAAGTCTGAAGAAATTCTTATTCAAAGTCTCCCTGAATTTGCTTCAGGAATTGCCTGGAACCACAGGAAAGCTCATGAGGCCCCCCTCCCCCAAAGCACAGTAGTACCCATTCCTACTCCTGTACACCATGGCTCTTTAACCACTCACCTAAGAATAAGCATAGAACAGAGCCTCCCTGATAACTTAAAAGCAGTGTGGGATTACACAGTAAGGAAAATGTGGTCATCGTCTCAAAGACAAGAGAGAAGAGAAAGGGGACTGATACAAATTAGATATATAACGACCACTTAGTCCACTGATTTACAGAGCTAGAAGGTCTTTCCAAGTCAACTTCCCCACTTTATTTATTTCTTTAAGATTTTATTTATTTATTTATTTATTTGAGAGAGTGAGGGAGCGTGCGCACGCGAGCATGAGTTGGGAGGGGGCAAAGGAGGGGAAAGAGGGAGAGGGAGAAGAAAACACCCTGTCAAGCACGAAGTCCGACATGGGGTTCCATCCCAGGACCCTGAGATCATGACCTGAGCCAAAGGCAGACTCTTAACCGACTGAGCCACCCAGGTGCCCCCAACTTCCCCACTTTGAAGATGAGAATGCTGACACCAAAAAAGTCAAACAAAGTTCTCGATAGCAGAGCTAATGAGAAACAGAAGACTGTACATGGAAGACTGAGGAATATATAAAACTAATTAAAACAATTATTATTGATAGATTACAAGTACTGAGATTACATATAGCCAGAGTAGTGCTTTGGAGAAATGACTGGCACCACACAACCAGACTGTCCTGTCAAAACTCTTCTCTTCATTCCTTGGTGTGCCCCTTCATCCTCCAACAACGTGTGATTCCCACAAGGCAGCTTCTCAAAGCGTAGTATCCTTGGATCACCTACATCAGAAGCCCTTGGGCCACTTGTCAAAAATGCAGGTTCCTGAGCACCACTGCAGACCGATTTGGAAAGAATGAGAATCCCTAAGGCAGGAGTCCGGGAATATACATTTTAATAAGCAGCCTAGGTGGTCCTGATGTGTATCAGAAGTTGAGAACTACTGCCATAGAGATTTGAAGTATTTTCTGAAGAAACAGTGCTCTAGACAAGAAGCATGAAGCATGGTGGTATTATATAAATGATCCAGACTTTATAACATATAATAGGAATAAACAAAAGTTGGTCAGCACTCGGGATAGCATCAGTCCGGCCATAGTTTTAGCTGAATTCACCATAGTGGGACTAGAGGTAACCCAAAGTGTCCTTCAAGAAGTAAGTCTGTCTTCTTAGTTCATCTTTTTTTTTTTTTCTTTAAAGATTTTATTTATTTATTTGACAGAGAGAGAGAAATCACAAGTAGGCAGAGAGGCAGGCAGAGAGAGGGGGAAGCAGGCTCACTGCTGAGCAGAGAGCCAGATGTGGGGCTCGATCCCAGGACCCTGAGATCATGACCTGAGCCGAAGGCAGAGGCTTAACCCACTGAGCCACCCAGGCGCCCCATCTTTTTTTTTTTTTTTTAAGATTTTATTTACTTATTTTTTTTTAAAGATTTTATTTATTTATTTGACAGAGAGAGATCACAAGTAGGCAGAGAGGCAGGCAGAGAGAGAGAGGAGGAAGCAGGCTCCCCGCTGAGCAGAGAGCCCGATGCGGGACTCGATCCAAGGACCCTGGGATCATGACCTGAGCCAAAGGCAGAGGCTTTAACCCACTGAGCCACCCAGGCGCCCCTTCTTAGTTCATCTTTAATCAGGTCTATCATTAACACGGAATCAGCAGTCTGTGCCTGACTAAATTTACAGGAAGCCCACCCCCCACCCCCTCCAAAGCGCCCACCTGTTCCAAGAGCACAACAAGCGGCATTCGCCCGAGCATTCACCCCCTTTTAAGAAGCAACCTTCTTTGCACATTACCTCCAGTAGGGTAATAGCTCCAGTGAAATCTCTTTGCGAAAGTAGTTCCTCTAGTTTCGGAATCTTCCTCCCTTTCTTCTTTCTTTTGTCGGTGTGCGGTAGGTCCCCGCCTACAGCCGGTTTGGCCCTTGAGAGCATCTGTGAAGGAAGCAACGAAGACAGCTGTGACATCGAACTCCGACCGTCAGTTTTAAACTTGGAGCGACAGCCCCAGAATCTGCAAGTCAAACTTTTACCAACGGAACCCCAGGGAAACCCGTTCAAGCTCTCGGGATCACGTATTTTACCGAAAAGGGCCGTCACCCTGCGCTCGAGCGGAACCCAACGGCTACCACACCTAATCTTCTTGACCAATTCATTCGCGCGGGCCAAGCGAGGCTTTCGCGCAGCTTCTGTCATCTCCGCCCTTCCTCGATCTGCTTTCCACCCCCGCGCGGAGACCGAGAAGCAGAGGGAAGAAAGCTGCGAGGTGTTTACAGTTGCATCCCGGTCTCCCGTGAGAACCGGGGCAAGGCGGGGAAAGCATCCTCCGCTGACACTCCTAGACTTCACCCAGACGTGTGCTGGGAACCTCCGATCTCCGGTCCTAGGTTCCACTCAAGGTTCTCCCTCACTGTTCAGAGCCACTAACCATCTTGGCGTTGGTTCGGGGAGCCCCTTCCCGGGACCGACAGACAGGAGAGGCCCAGCCTCAGCGCCTCATGGCAGGCACACAGCTCTCCTCGTCTCCACGGCAACCCTGCGAGGGTGGGGTTTGGTTCGTCGACGAGAAGCACTCTCAGGAGAACCGGTGCCCGCGGCTATTTGGTTCCGCCCGACTCCGTCGCTGAAGCAGTGGAAGTTCTTCTCATGAAGGAGGAGAGGCGTCTTTCTGGGTTCTGGGAGGGAAAGTTTGTTTCTCTACTTACGGGTTTACTTTAAGAAAAAACGAATTCGAACGGCATTCCTTTTTTCAAATACGAGTTCCCGGGGAAAGTTATTTTGAAAGACCACTTCCGATTTGGACCGCGTTGGGCTCCATAGCAACACCCGGCGCTGACTGGCACGTGATCCTGGGCGTCGGGACTCGGAGCAGCTTAGAAAGTATCGCTGAACCGAGGAGTTGGCGTTTATAGGCGGGAGTTCACCAAAATGCAATTCCTTATCTACCTACGTAAACATAATAAGGAACTGTAGTAAATACATGTTGATTGGACGACTTAATTTATCGGCTTTATTCCTGAACCGCGTTCATACGGTTGCAGGAGGACGAAACCATCGCATCGTGGAATGCCAGAGCTGGAAGGAATCTTAAAGGACCTGCAGTGCGAACTTTGTAACGCGACCGAACGAGAGCTCGTCCACCCGACCTGCAGCAAGCCAGGAACAACGGACACGGAGCTTCTGCAGAAGTGAAGAAAGGCTATTTATTGATGGGGCGCCACCCCGGAGAAGGAGGGAATTGATGCTCAAAAGTCCCCAACTCCACAGTAGTTTACAAGCAGGGGTTTTTTAAAGGGCGAGAATCCAGGGTAAGGGTCTCAGGGCCTTGGGTCATGGTGGTTGATTACGGGTTAGGCCAGCTATAATATTTCCCTTCTTTTTTTTTTTTTTTTAAAGATTTTATTTATTTATTTGACAGAGAGAGATCACAAGTAGGCAGAGAGGCAGGCAGAGAGAGAGAGAGGGAAGCAGGCTCCCTGCTGAGCAGAGAGCCCGACGCGGGACTCGATCCCAGGACCCTGAGATCATGACCTGAGCCGAAGGCAGCGGCTTAACCCACTGAGCCACCCAGGCGCCCTAATATTTCCCTTCTTGATCATCTTATCCCTTCTGGCGTCTCCCAGTCTGGTTTCGGTGTGATTGTAGCGAGGTGGTCGTTCTGCTTCAGGGGCCTGGTCGTTCTGCTTTAGGGGCTTGGAACTGCGAGACATTCTGAGCAGATTGCATTGGTGATGTCATCTCTAGAGTACAAAGGCGAAAGTTCTACATCCCGTAACTTCGGCTAAGCTGCAAATTATTGTTTTTCTTCTTGCATACATGTCACATTATGTTTGTTATCTCAGGCAGAGCAGTATCCCACTGACCTTTTGGGAGGCAACTTTACATTATTTCCTGAGGCAATTTTACAGTGCCTAAGGACTACATGACTCTAGTCAGAGGCAGCTGGGAGCAATATGTCTGAACTGTGGGGTCTGTCAGCGCTTGCATCCCACGTTTCACCCTGAAAATTAGCAGACTAAGGAACTAACATCTGGAGTATTCTCCCAAGTGTATAGGTTGTTGTGGCATAGCTGAATTACATCACAGACCACTCTATACAACTGGCCCTGTGGAGACTCCTATATACCTTAAGCTCAAAAAGGCCACATGGGGTTTCCTAGATTTTTTTGCATCCTCCTCATGCTCCAGCCCTTGTCTCCTACCACACATCACTTGGAGAATAAGTAAATGACTACATGCCATAATTCACTGATACATACACTCTTGTATAGGTCCTTATATTCAGAGATAGGAACATGCGTAGATTTAAGAAATGCACAAATTCACCAGCACTATACTTATATTTCTTTTGGTTCCAAATGTTAGAAATATGTCTACTTTTGGTTGATTTAAAGCAAAATTATTATTTTTTTAATTATTTTTTTAAAAGAATTTATTTATTTTTTTGACAGACAGAGATCACATGTAGGCAGAGAGGCAGGCAGAGAGAGAGGGGGAAGCAGGCTCCCTGCCCAGCAAAGGGCACGATGTGGGGCTTGATCCTAGAACCCTGGGATCATGACCTGAGCGGAAGACAGAGGCTTTAACCCGCTGAGCCACCCAGGTGCCCCTGAAGCAAAATTATTTTTAAGCTCTTCTTTAAAGAAGTCTACATATTTTTGTAATTGCTTTATTCCACTGTCATTCAAATATTGAACTCATCCTTTTAAAGCACATAATTCCCTGACTTTAAGCACAAATATTCCCTGCTTTTTGGAAGTTGAAGTTTGGCTCCTTTGCTTTTATGGAAAAGCTGCATTAGTAGTTGCTTTTGCCAACTGAAAGAAATCTGAAGAGTGTTTTCACTTTTACAAAGAAAAGGGGAACTAGCATGCAGCATTTATTTTGCATCTAGAGGGGCAGCTCACGCTTGAGCAGTGAAGAGTGGCACTGTCAGTTTCCTTTCCTGGGAACCACACTCAGCATCCCAGCAATAAGCCATCTGAGCTTTGAATTGTGTCTATAAGCATCTGTGCTTTATCTAGATTTATTCTGTGCATCTGTTAGCAAAGTATCAGAAAGGCCTGAGAGGTGATTATTTGGATCTGGCAGAACTCAAAATTTTCCCATATAAATTAATAGTAATTGCTTTTTCATATTTTAGATTTATTTATTTTAGAGGGAGAGACCCTGAGATCATGACCTGAGCCAAAGGCAGTGGCTTAACCCACTGAGCCACCCAGGCGCCCTAGCACTTTTTTTTTTAAAGTCTGTTTTTACCTTTTACTTTTTTAAAAAATTTAATTTATTTTATTTTTTAAAGATTTTATTCATTTATTTGACAGAGATCACAAGTAGGCAGAGAGAGAAGAAAGGAAGCAGGCTTCCCACTGAGCAGAGAGCCCAATGTGGGGCTTGATCCCAGAACCCTGGGATCATGACCTGAGCCGAAGGCAGAGGCCCCAACCCACTGAGCCACCCAGGTGCCCAGCCTTTTACTTTTTATTTTTAAATTAAACTCTGCACCTAACATGGGGCTTGAACTTATGACCCCAAGATCAAGAGCTGCACGCTCTAGCAACTGAGCCAGCCAGGCGCCCTTTCATGTAGCATGTTTTCAAGGCTCATCCATATTATAACATGTAGTAGTACTTCACTCCTCCTGACAGCTGAATAATATTCCTTTGTATGGACTTGCCACATTTGTTTAAGCCTTCATATTATTTCAAGCACATAACACATAATAAAGGCTTAGAACCTGGTGGTCTTATCACTCAGTGCCTTGGGATTCAGGGCATTGCCTCAATCATGTTCCATCCCTGGTGGACTTGTACCCAAGGAAGAAGCCAGGCCATTAAAGGTACCCACATACAGCCTAGTGCTGGGCCTCTCTTTGCCTGCCATGCACAGTCCTGCCTTGAACTTCTGTACGTGGGTCTCAGAAACCTCAGGTTGACCCGTCCACCTGTACCTACAGCCCATCCCTCCCAGTTCAGGGAACTCCCCTCTGCTTGCTCCATACCTTTGCCCTCCCCTGTCTGGCTGACTAATGCCTCCCTTGACTTCCTACATCTCCTAGAGAACATCTGTTTGCCATGGACTTTGGACATTCCACCTGACTCAGCCCTCTGATGTTTATGCACTTTTCATTTCTATGACTTAGCACAGCTGACTCATCGCTGCCTGGTGTATGTTTTGCTTCCCTCTCTGCTTGGTGTTCAAATGCTTCACGTAGCCTGATATCACGCTAATATGCCCCGGCAACTGCAGCTTTGCACTCTCCCCAGATTTAGTTCTTTGAAATGTTCACATCTACCCAGATCTTCCAGGAAGACAGCAGCAATAAACAAGTCAATAGACAAACAAAAAATCTCTCTCTCGGGCTACCTGAGTGATTTCTCACTCCCCCCCCATCTCCTCCCAACTTCTTTCTTCTTTCCTGTCAATCCTCTAAAAAGAGCTATCTAGGGGTGCCTGCGTGGCTCAGTTGGTAGAGCGTCCAACTCTTGGTTTTTGCTCTGGTATCTGGGATCAAGCCCTGTACGGGCTCTGTACTTAGCATGGTCTACCAGAGATTCTCTCTCCCGCTCCCTCTGGCCTTCCACCCACTTGCACTCTAAATAAATAATCAAATAAATAAATCTTTAAATAACTAATAAAATGAGCTCTCTGTCTCTGTTTTTTTTAAAATAAAGATTTTTATTTATTTGACAGAGATCACAAGTAGGCAGAGAGAGAGAGAGAAGCAGGCTCCCCACAGAGCAAAGAGCCCGATGCGGGGCTCGACTCCAGGACACTGAGATCATGACCTGAGCCGAAGGCAGCGGCTTAATCCACTGAGCCACCCAGGCGCCCCTGTTTTTTGTTTTTTTTTTTTTTTTTTAGAGAGCATGCACTTGCAAGCTTGCAGGGAGGAAAGTGATAGCCCATGAAGAGTGATGTTGACATGCCTAAATTTTCGTGGCATACAATAGATAAAAGGATTGAAAGAGTCAGAAAAGTGGGGCATCTGGCTGGCTCGGCTGGTGAAGCATGTGACTCTTGATCTCAGGGTTGTGAGTTAGAGTCCCACGTTGAATGTAAAGATTAGTTAAATAAAAGATTACTTAAATAAAAGTAAAGATTACTTTAAATAAAATCTTTAAAAAAATTCAGAGAAATAGACATTCCAGAATAGATCCATTGTGTTAGGTCAGCAGAAGACCCAGCAGATGATTAGACTCAGAGGACATTGCGGTGGAATCCCATTTATCAGGGCTACTGGGAATGCACTGGTGAGAGGGACACTAACATCACTAAGAAGCTCAGTGGTGCTTTCCCCATAGGACATGAGTGATGGAAGGAGGGGCTGTTCTAGGACTTGGCTTACTGATAGTAATGGGGATGATATGACCTTGATATAAAATACCCCCACTTGATGGCCTTTAATGGCAGAAGCCAAAGGTTTATAAATTCAGAGTGGCATCCAGTGGCCCCGACTGGTGGAGAACTTCAGAGACTTTGAACAGAATGGAATTTCTGATGACAAGGATTAATAAGCAAGACAGGGAGGAAGACAGTCATCCCAATAAAAGGTAACAATTCCTTGCCCAGTTTCCATCCCTGAATGGTGTTCACACACAGGAGCCAGTGACTAAAGACGTGGCCCCATCCCCAGGGAGAAGAACCTATAAAAACTACGGCAAGGATGAACTATAATCCAATCCTTCCCCAAAGAGATCTCAACATTTATGTGGGTGACAGAACACTGGGGGAGACTGTGAAGAGTGGAGGAACCCTGAAGTGACCTCCAAACTTTAAGACCAAAACATGAAGCAGGCAACCCCGTATGGTTCACAGAGTAGCATGCATGCTAACTTGCAGACGAGGGGTCGGGCTGCTGGGGATCCGAGGCTGAGCAGCTGTTCTCTGTGAAGTTGAGGTTTAATTCACAGGTTTTATAAAGAGAGAGGATGTGAGGGAAAGCATAGCAGTAAGATCAAATTGAATACATGAAGATGATTAACTGCTTACAGTAATTATGCTCCTGGCATCTTCTGCGCTTCAAGAGGGGGGAATTAGGTTATCGAAGTTTGTATCTCTGTTAATGAGCAGGGGACCATGACAGATATCCCAGTGCTCTCCGGCAGGATGTGATCACATAATGTACATCATTCTGTAGAGGGCCAGAAACAAGGGGTGCTGGAGTGGCCATTGAACTGGCCTAGTTAAGATCACAGGCCAAAGGTAGAGTCACTCTGGCCATAGCAGACACTGGGATGACTTTTTTTTCCCTTCTTTTTTAAAGATTTTATTTACTTGACAAAGATCACAAGTAGGCAGAGAGAAAGAGAGAAAGGGAAGCAGGCTCACCGCCGAGCAGAGAGCCCGATGTGGGGCTCGATCTCAGGACCCTGAGATCATGATCTGAGCCCAAGGCAGAGGCTTAACCCACTGAGCCACCCAGGCGCCCAACACTGGGATGACTTTTGTGCACAAGATCAGAGGTCGACTGATACCTGGGGACCTCAAGGCCCCTCTGTTAGAATGGGAGCAAATGGATTCCTGAAAAGAACCAACTCGTGATGAGTTCTCTGGGCCCCTAGACTCATTGGTTGCCATTTCCCTCATCCCTAAATGTGTAGTTGGGATTGATATTCCTGGAAGTTGGACTAACCCTCACATTACTTCCTTGTCATGTAGCTTAAGAGTTATCACAGAAGGGAAGGTGAAGAGGAAGCAGCTGACACCACACCTCGCTCAACACCTCTCCCACACCAGGTTAATATGGTATCTACAAAATAGCCTGCATTCCAGGAGTGGGGGGCGGCAGAGATTAGGGCCACTCTTAAATATTGCTAAGATGAAGAAATGTTGTTGCTCTCTTATCTCTATTTAGCTGCCCAGTGTTGACCCTGCAGCAACCAGACGGACCCCAGAGAATGACTGCAGGCTACTGGGAGGAAGAAATCCCAGTCCATACCAGCTGTGCCAGGTGTGGGGTCTTAACTGGAGCAGAGCTTTGCAGCCTCAGATACATGGTTTGTGGCCATTGATATGGCAAATGTCTTCTTTCCATCCCATTCAGGGGGAGAGGATCAGTAATAGTTCCTGTTCCCAGGACCCCTGGGTAGCTCAGTCAGTTAAGCTTCCAACTCCCTAGTTTCGGCTCAGGTTGTGATCTCAGGGTGGTGAGATCGAGCCCCTTGTGGGGCTCTGCACTCTGCATGGAGTCTGCTTGAAGATTCTCTCTCCTTCTGCCCCTCCCCCTGCTCACGTGTGTTCTCTCTCTCACTCAAATAAATAAATAATATATATATATTAAAAAAAAATAGTTCCCATTCCCTCAGAATGGATTAACAAGCATTTGCAGTTTGCCATGGAGCTGCGTTCACTCTTCAGACCTCTGTTGTGATACAGCCTGAAGAGAACTAGAGCATTTGGACTTCCCATGTAACATCATGTTGACAGATTACATAGATGATACCATGCTGCTCAGGCAGGATGATCCTACAAGATTTGGTGACCTGCCACTTCCCCAAAGATTCTAGAAGCCTGACGGTCAGCAGCATGCTGGGACATGTCCTAAGTCAAAGACAAGTTGCTGCCTCTCCTATCCCTTCCTGGAAGGGAGGAAGCCCAAAGCCTCTTAGGAATGTTTGAATTCTTGAGGAAACACGTTCCACACCTAAGAAAACTCTTGCTGCCCACATGCTGGGTTCCATGAAAAGCCGTTGGCTCTAAGTGGACCCAGAGCAGGAAGAAGCCCCACAGTAGATCCAGGCTGTGATACAAACATCTCTTCGATTTGAACTGTATCATCTAGCATAGCCTGTAATGTTGGAGGGGTCCGTGATGGAGTAAGTGTGGCATTTATAAAGTCCCAGTAGAAGAATCACCAGGTAGAGCCCTTGGGTTATGGAACAAGCTCATACCAGCTGCGGTGAAGAATTACACTCCTTCAGAAAAGCAGCTCCTAGTTTGGCACTGGGCCCTGGAAGAGATAAGAAATGATCATGGGTTCAGAGGGCATTGTCACCAGCTAGGTCCTCATGGACACGACGAGTCATAAAGTCAGGCAGGCCTAGCATTGAAGCCATCATCAGAGAAAGCTGGCCTCTCTGGGACTGAGCTCAAGCAGGACCAGAGGGCACAGGCGAGCTGCATGAGTCCATAGCCCTCATAGCCCTCCTGTCCAGTTGCTCGCTGTGCCTGGCCCGGCACCCCACTCCTAGCTTACACCTGTGATCACATGAGGAGGTCCCACATAACCAGCTAAAGGAAGAGGGGAAAAGCCCAAGTTGGAGGTTATGAATGAATCATCTCAGGATTCAGTACAAGCTGGAAATGGTGGCTGTGGTGTTGTCTCGCTTTGGGGGAGGTCTTGAGAAATAGCGGTGAAGGAAATTCTCTCCAGTGGGAGGAGCTTTGAGATGTGCGCCTAGTCATTCACTTTGTGTGGCAGGAAAATAGCCCAAGGTTAGAACAGGTGTGTGGTCATGAGTCCACCCACCTGGCTGGTGGGTGGAGCATCACAATGAAAGACATTGAAGGGGTGCCTGGGTGGCTCAGTCCTTAAGCATCTGCCTGTGGCTTGGGTCATGATCTCAGGATCCTGGGATCGAGCCCTGCATCAGGCTCTCTGCTCCGTGGGGAGTCTGCTTCTTCCTCTCCCAATCCCCCTGCTTGTGTTCCCTCTCTTGCTGTCAAATGAATAAAAAAAAGTCTTAAAAAAAAAAAAAAAGACAGACCTTGGAAAATCTGAGACAAGAAAACCTGGAATAGAGGTATGTGGATGAACATGTAGGAGTGGACACAAATGGGAAGTTGTTTGTATCACATGTTGAGGCCCATAGGTAAGTATCTATACAGAAGATGGGCCAACTAGATAAAATTATTTGGCCAGTTAATCTAGGTCACCTTTTTCGGAGCCCCTCTACCCTCACTGTTGCATATTGGCCCCTGAACAGAGAAACCATGATGGCAGAGATGGAGATGATACAAAAACCTAACAGGATGGATGGTCATTTACCAAAATATAGCTACTGCTACCATTGAATGTCTAATCAGCCAGCTGTAAAAACCAATGCGAAGCTGTATTCCTTCAGGAAACCAAGAGGATGCTTGGTGACCGGCTGACTACATGGGGCCCCTTTTCTTCTGGAAGGTCCAGCTCTCCCAGAAATAGACACTCTTTCTAGGTATGTGGTTGCCTTTCCTGGCTGCAGGCACTCACCGGCAACATTCTCTGGGGGCTTAAATATCACCTGATCTACACACATGCAATCCCACATAGCTTCACATCTGACCAGAGGACACTCTTCATGGCATAGGAGTTCGCGGAGTGGGCCCATGTACATGGAGTCCACTGGTCATATTATATCCCTTACCAACCCAGAAGCTGCTGGATAGATAAATTATTGGAATGGCCAATTAAAGATGTAGTCACAGCTCCAGCTGCAATAATGACGTTTCCCCCAGGACATCATCATGGTGTGTGCCTTCCATCAGACAACTTAGTATGTTGCTGTGTCTTCAACAGAAAGAATGCATAGGTTGGGAAACAAGGAATGGAATCCATGTGTGGCCCCAGTTAGCATCATTCCAATGACCCAGTGGGCTTCTCTGTCCCTACAACTCTGGGTTCTGTAGAGTTAGAGGACTTGGTCGCCAAAAGGGGCACGTTCTTACCTGGGGCACAGCAAGTTCCCATTGGACTACAAGTTATGGCTGCTACCAAGCACTCTGGCCTCCTAACGGTCAGAGACTAGCAGGTAAAACAAAGAATCCCTGCCTCATCAGAGGTCATTGACCTCATCAGCGGGAGGCTGGGCAACCATTAGACAGTGGGAACAAAGAGGATTTTGTGTGGACTCTGATGAATTTTCTGGGTGTCATTTGGCACACGTTGGCCCACCTATGACTGTGAATGAGGACAAAAATAGTAACTGTGGCCTGAGAAGGTGCTTGGACCCCTTAGGCATTGGGACTTGGGGTACTTGCCCAGGGAAGCTAAGGTGGGAGCGAAGGATGAGGAGAATTAGAATAGATAGTTGTGGAGAGCTATGATGAGGACCAGTTGTGGCCTTGTAGCTAGAGGCTAGAGTTCATCCCATGAAATTCCCTCTTCTAAGTTCCCTCACTGGGAGGGTGGCCTCTGAGAGCCCTGAGAGAGATGTTCCCTGATAGGGACAGAGAAATATATCCATGCAGTATGCAAGGTAGACTAGAGTGGACATGGTGTGTCACTCAGATGCCCCCATCAAGTCAGGGCTTGTTGCCCAACTGCCAGAAGATGTGTTTAACAGAAAGCCTCCAGTTTTAGCTCCTTCAGGATCTGCTGCAGGGTTTGAGCTCAAGTCATGCACTTTTCAGTGGCCCCTGGCCATGACTGAGCAGGACTGTGGTACAAGGCTGTAGGCTTCTCTGCCCAGTGCTAAACTCCTGCTTCCAGGCAGGCTGGCCAACTTTGTCAGGCCTGTATCCTTGGCTGACTGCTCTCTGGGACAAATTCTGCTTTTCCCCTTGACTTTCTCCAGTGTTATATCCCAGGGATCATCTGTACTCTTAATTCCTTATCAGTATCTTCCTTCTGGGAAACCCAAACTGTGACAGCACGCATTTTAAAATTTCCCCAGAAGTCTCCCTTGTCCCTTCTCATGATCTCTTATATTGTTTTTCATGGATTCAAATTCAGTAAAATTTTAGACCTCTCTTCCCAAACATTTGAGCCAAACCTACCTTCTCCATTCTTCCAAAATCTTCCTTCTCCACTCTCCTATATACCCACTGCAGCATTTAACCACTGATTCCCTTATGTTTTACTATTTTTTGTATCTTCCCAAATAAAAGTTCTGGGGGCACAGGAGAAATATATATATAAAATTTAACTTCTGCATGTTCAGAGTGACTACCTAACGTAGAGACCATATGGAAAATGCTATGTTGAACTTATTTGAAAATGATATCCCAGGCCTGGGAACCTGTTAGAACTCAAATAAGGGGGGCGCCTGGGTGGCTCAGAGGGCTAAGCCTTTGCCTTCAGCTCAAGTCATGATCTCAGGCCCTGGGATCGAGCCCTGAATTGGGCTCTCTGCTCATCAGGGAGCCTGCTTCCCCCGCCCCCTGCCTGTTTCTATGCCTACTTGTGATTTCTCTGTCAAATTAAAAAAAAAAAAAAAAAAGAACACAAATAAGGCCAAGTGGATTAAAGGCAATTATGGAAGTAATAGCTAAAGGGAACAAAAAGTCAGATTATCCTGTGAGGGCTGCATGTTTGGCTGACTTTCATGTCAAAGTATTCTATTCCTGAGAAACACTATTCATCTATCATGAATTACCAAGCAGAGTTTCTGTTGATCATTTTCAAGAATTTCTTCTTTTTAAGATTTTATTTATTTATGTAATCTTTACACCCATTGTGGGAATCAAACTCACCACCAGGGATCAAGAGTTGTGTGCTTGGCTCACACAGATGATATGAGAGTTTATGTGGAAAACCCAAATGACTCCACTTCAAAACTGCTAGAACTCATATAGAAATTCAGTAAAGTGTCAGGATATAAAATCAATGCACAGAAATCAATTGCATTTCTATATACCACCAATGAGACAGAAGAAAGAGAAATTAAGGAGTTGATGCCATTTACAGTTGTACCCAAAACCTTAGGGAATAAGCCTAAGGAATACGTTATAGGGAATAACCTATTAGGGAATAACCTTAGGAATAAACCTAACCAAAGAGGCAAAGAATCTGTACTCAGAAAACTATAAAGTACTCATGAAAGAAATTGAGGAAGTCACAAAGAAATGGAAAAATGTTCCATGCTCATGGAATGGAAAAACAAATATTGTGAAAATGTCTATGCTACCTTAAGCAATCTACACATTTAATGCAATCCCTATCAAAATACAATCAATTTTTTTCAAAGAAATGCAACAAATAATCCTAAAACATAAATGGAACCAGAAAAGACCCCGAATAGCCAGAGGAATGTTGAAAAAGAAAACCAAAGTTGGCAGCATCACAGTTCCATACTTCAAGCTCTATTGCAAAGCTGTAATCATCAAGACAGTATGGTACCGGAAAAACAGACACATGGATCAATGGAACAGAGTAGAGAGTCCAGAAATAGACCCTCAACTCTACAGTCAACTAATCTGTACAGTCAAAGCTGGAAAGAATGTCTAATGGAAAAAAGACAGTCTCTTCAACAAATGGTGTTGAGAAAATTGGACATCCCCTTGCAAAAGAATGAAACTGGACCATTTCCTTACATCACACACAAAAATAGACTCTAAATGGATGAAAGACCTCAATGTGAGATAGGAATCCATCAAAATCCTTGAGGAGAACACAGGCAGCACAACCTCTTTGACCTCAGGCGCAGCAACTTCTTCCTAGAAACATCACCAAAGGCAAGGGAAACAAGGGCAAAATAAACTGTTGGGATTTCATCAAGATCAAAAGCTTTTCACATCAAAGGAAACAGTCAACAAAACCAAAAGACAACCAACAGAATGGGAGAAGATATTTGCAAATGACATATCAGATAAATGGCTAGTATTCGGAATCTACAAAGAACTTATCAAACTCAAAACCCAAAGAACAAATAATCCAATCAAGAAATGGGCAGAAGACATGAATAGACATTTCTGCAAAGAAGATACGCAAATGGCCAACAGACACATGAAAAAGTGCTCCACATCACTCGGCATCAGGGAAATACAAATCAAAACCACAGTGAGATACCACCTCACACCAGTCAGAATGGCTAAAATTAACAAGTCAATAAATGACAGCTGTTGGCAAGGATGTGGAGAAAGAGGATCTTTCCTACACTGTTGGTGGGAATGCAAGCTGGTGCAGCCACCCTGGAAAACAGTATGGAGGTTCTTCAAAAAGTTGAAAATAGAGTTACCCTACAACCCAGCAATCACACTACTGGGTATTTACCCTAAAGATTAAAATGTGGTGATCCCCATACACAAAGATAAACTCAAAATGGATAAAAGACCTCAACATGAGACAGGAATCCATCAGAATCCTAGAGGAGAACATAAGCAGTAACCTCCTCGATATCAGCCACAGCAACTTCTTTCAAGATATGTCTCCATAGACAAAGGAAACAAAAGCGAAAATGAACTTTTGGGACTTTATCAAGATCAAAAGCTTCTGCACAGCAAAGGAAACAGTCAACAAAACAAAGACGCAACCCACGGAATGGGAGAAGATATTTGCAAATGACAGTACAGACAAAAGGTTGATATTCAGGATCTATAAAGAATTATTCAAACTCAACACACACAAAACAGATAATCATATCAAAAAATGGGCAGAAGATACGAACAGACACTTCTCCAATGAAGACATACAAATGGCTATCAGACACATGAAAAAATGTTCATCATCACTAGCCATCAGGGAGATTCAAATTAAAACCACATTGAGATACCACCTTACACCAGTTAGAATGGCCAAAATTAGCAAGACAGAACACAACATGTGTTGGAGAGGATGTGGAGAAAGAGGAACCGTCTTACACTGTTGGTGGGAATGCAAGTTGGTGCAGCCACTTTGGAGAACAGTGTGGAGATTCCTCAAGAAATTAAAAATAGAGCTTCCCTATGACCCTGCCATTGCACTACTGGGTATTTACCCCAAAGATACAAATGTTGTGAAAAGAAGGGCCATCTGTACCCCAATGTTTATAGCAGCAATGGCCATGGTTGCCAAACTGTGGAAAGAACCAAGATGCCCTTCAACAGACGAATGGATAAGGAAGATGTGGTCCATATACACTATGGAGTATTATGCCTCCATCAGAAAGGACGAATACCCAACTTTTGTAGCAACATGGACGGGACTGGAAGAGATTATGCTGAGTGAAATAAGTCAAGCAGAGAGAGTCAATTATCATATGGTTTCACTTATTTGTGGAGCATAACAAAAAGCATGGAGGACACGGGGAGTTAGAGAGAAGGGGGTTGGGGTAAATTGGAAGGGGAGGTGAACCATGAGAGACTATGGACTCTGAAAAACAACCTGAGGGTCTTGAAGGGGTGGGGGGTGGGAGGTTGGGGAAACCAGATGGAGGGTATTCGGGAGGGCACATACTGCATGGAGCACTGGGTGTGGTGCAAAAACAATGAATACTGTTACACTGAAAAAAAAAAATATGTACATAACTAAATTAATTAGTACTTATCATTGCGGTAAGGACAATAAAAGAGACAAACATGAAAAAAAAATGCAGTGATCCTAAGGGGCATGTGTACCTGAATGTTTATAGCAGCAATGTCCACAATAGCCAAACTATGGAAAGAACCTAGATGTCCATCAACAGATGAATGGATAAAGAGGTGAGATAGATCTATATCTATATCTATATCTTTATCTATATCTATATCATCTATGTGTATATATATATCAATCACACAATGGAATACTATGCAGCCATCAAAAATCTGAAATCCTGCCATTTACAATGACATGGATGGAACTAGAGGGTGTTATGCTAAGTGAAATAAGTCAATCAGAGAAGACAATTATCATATGATCTCCCTGTTATGAGGAATTTGAGAGGCAGGGCAGGTGGGTCGTGGGGGGTAGGGATGGAAAAATGAAATAAAATGGGATTGGAAGACTCTTAATCTCACGAAACAAACTGAGGATTGCTGGGGGTCAGGGGGAGGGATAGGGTGGCTGGGTGATGGACATTGGGGATGGTATTTGCTATGGTGAGTGCTGTGAATTGTGTTAAGTCTGATGAGTCACAGACCTGTACCCCTGAAGCAAATAATACATTATATGTTTAAAAAAAAAAAAAAAGAGTTGCATGCTTGGGGTACCTTGGTGGCTCAGTCAGTTAAGCATCTGCCTTTGGCTCTGGTCATGAACCCAGGACAAGATCCAAGGCCCCATTGGTCTCCCTGCTCAGTGAGGAGTCTGCTTCTCTCTCTCCCTCTGACCCTCCTCCCCACTTGTACTCTCTGTCTCAAATAAATAAATAAAATATTAAAAGAAAAAAAGAAAAGAAAGTTGTATGTTCCTCCAACTGAGCCAGCCAGGCACTCCCATTTTTAAGAATTTCTAAGTTGACAATCAAATGTATCATTAAAAAAACACAACTATCTGATCAATGACCCATTTATTTTACCTGGGAGTGTTGGGAGGAAAACCTTTTTCTTCTTCCAACTTGGATAGGGTGGTTGGGGATCTGCAAATTAACTAACAATAGACAGATCAACAGGGAAAGGAAGAGGTTTATTTTCACTTTGGGAGCTGGGAGGAGCTCCCAGTAATGGAAAAGTCCTGGAATAGCTGAAGTTTATATACCTCAATTTATAGTTAATAAGTCAATTTATTTTAATTTTTAATAAGTTTAATAAGTTTAATAAACTTTAATAAGTTTAATAAGTCAATTTATTTAAGTCAATTTAATAAAAGAGTTTATTGGGGCGCCTGGGTGGCTCAGTGGGTTAAAGCCTCTGCCTTCGGCTCAGGTCATGATCCCAGGGTCCTGGGATGGAGCCCCACACGGGCTCTCTGCTCCAAGGGGAGCCTGATTCCTCCTCTGTCTCTCTCTGCCCGCCACTTGTGATTTCTCTCTCTCTGTCAAATAAATAAAATCTTAAATATATATATATTAATATATATATATATAATAAAAGAGTTTATTTTAGGGCTTCAATGGGAGAGTATAGAAAGTTCTATTGGGCTTTCTGAGGCTAATGGAATGGGCCAGTCTGTCTCTTCCGGGCAGCTGAATTAGCAGGAAGCTCCCTTTGAAGGAGGTTAATGGTAGCGGTGTCTTCGGGAGGCTCCGCTTTCAGATTAAGAGAATTTCAGATAAAATTTCTTTTTGCGTCTTCTGTAGCTCAAATGTCTTCTTTTTAAAATAATCTTTATACCCATCCTGGGAGTCCAAGAGGGTCTCCGCAAGGGATAAGGCCTTGTCCAAATATCTGAAGAGAGAGAGACCTACCTGAGATCTTGGCATACGTCTAAGCACGCCTGTGACCATTTGCTTTTGGGAATTAAGCGGTGCCTGCGGCCCCCCTGTTACCGATCCACGGCAGGCAAGAAAACATCAAGAAGTGTCTCTTCTAAAAGCCCTTGAAAAGGCAAAAAACAAAAACAAAAACGAACGAGGAAGAGCACTCGTCGCTGTTCTTTAAGAGGGCATGGTGCTGGGGGAGAAAGAGCACATAGGTCCTGGCTGGGTGGATCACGATCTGGGGTGTGGGGGCCCGATATGGGGAACCTCGGGTAGCCTGCAGGTTCCACCCTGATGGCTGTGTTTGCTCAAGTTACTTCCCCAAGTACAGATCGAGGATCGCAGCATTACTTCCCCAAGTACAGATCGAGGATCGCAGCATTACTTCCCCAAGTACAGATCGAGGATCGCAGCATTACTTCCCCAAGTACAGATCGAGGATCGCAGCATTACTTCCCCAAGTACAGATCGAGGATCGCAGCATTACTTCCCCAAGTACAGATCGAGGATCGCAGCATTACTTCCCCAAGTACAGATCGAGGATCGCAGCATTACTTCCCCAAGTACAGATCGAGGATCGCAGCATTACTTCCCCAAGTACAGATCGAGGATCGTAGCATCGAAGCTTTGGAGTCGTAGAGAAGATTGGCTTCTAACGGAGGTAGGGTGCCCAGCCCTGCGCGCTGCGTTCTGTGCTTTCCCGGAATGGGTGGGGTGGAGAACAGAAACCTCCTCAAGGGGGCTCCCAAGACGCGCGTCATTCGCCACTTGGGCTGGCTTATAAAAACTCCACCAGAGCCCCAGATCACTTTTAGTTTCTCTTCTTTCGGAAGAAGCCTCGCGGGCTCCAGCTGGGGAACGTCATCCTCGCGGAGCCCAGAAGCGATCGAGGGGTCGGTCAGTCGCGGCGGTGGCCCGCATATCGGCGCGCGCCGTCCACTCTCTTCGCATTCGGCGGCCGTCGCGGGTGACCTGCAGCCTGCCACCGGGCTCGGGTGGGTGAGTTCTGGCCTCTCGACCCGGGGCCGAGCAGGAAAGCGAAAGCGCCTGGTTCGACTAACGGCGGCGAGGAGCGCGCGCTCGCTGGCCCGGGGCGCGCCCGCCCGAGCACCGCCCGCGCACCGCCCGCGCCCGCCCCCGGATTCCAGTAAGTTTCGATTCTCCCCGGAGCAGAGTCCGGCGTCTCGGCCGGAGAGCGCAGCGCGCCATGGCGGACCCGGAGGTGTGCTGCTTCATCACCAAAGTCCTGTGCGCCCACGGGGGCCGCATGGCCCTGGACGCGCTGCTCGAAGAGATAAGGCTCCCGGAGGGGCAGCTCCTCGAGGTGCTGGAGGAGGCTGGGCCCGACCGCTTCGTGCTGTTGGAGACGGGCGGCAGGGAAGGGATCACCCGGTCCGTGGTGGCCACCACGCGAGCCCGGGTCTGCCGTCGCAAGTTCTGCCAGAGACCCTGCGAAGACCTGCACCTCTGCAAGCTCAACCTGCTGGGTCGGTGCAACTATACGCAGACGGATCGGTGAGTGCACGAGAGGGAGGGGGTGGCGGCTTCGCAAGGCTCAGGTCTGGGAGCACTCTCAGGGGCGCTGCTCCGCGAGGGGCGCGCCCTCGTGGGGACCTCGTACCGCCAGTCTCGCGCCTGTGCTTCCCCGGCCCCGCCAGCGCTCCTGCACTTGGCGGTTCCTTTGCGCCCAGCGCCTCCACACCTGTCCTCGATTTGGCTAACTCCCCATCGCCCCGGGGAAGACCACGCTCATCTCCCCACCCCCAGAGGAATACAGTAGTTTTGGGTCAGCCTGGGTCTAGAGCATTCAGAGGCAGGTTTGGGAAGGAAGGGAAACGCCTCCCCTGTGTGGAATCGTGAGTCTTTCCCTCTGTGCTACCGTCGTCCCTTTCCGCGCCCGGATTGTCTGTGCCGCAGCGAGCTGGCCCTGCTTGGCCTTCGGTTCCCAGCCCCCTCCATGCCCCTCATTATTACCTCCCTGATCTCTGAGGCTAGTCCGCACCACCTGGCCAGAATGGTCCTCTTCGAGGTTACCGACGAAGTAGTGTCTTCTCCCAGCGCTCCTGCCCCAAGTTCTCCGTGGTGGCTTGAGCGGGTGACTGCCCGCTCTTGGGACCGCTTTGAAAGAGTGCGGCGGCTCTCCCGGGCAGCTGCTTCTGGGTTTCCACTTGTTCATTTGTTGCCTCTTTAGTATAGTGTGCCCCGAGGTTTTGGGTTAAGCCTTTTGACCTGTCTTCCCAGTCTCTCCCGAGGAGAGCTCACTCCCTTGGGTTCAGCTGTCACATCTACAAAGATGGCTCCCATGAGTATATGGGCTGCCTCCGCCTTCCTGCTACCTCTGGGTTCTTCTTTCCCCAGTGTCCGAGCAACATCTGTACCTGGATGTGCTGCCAGCCGGTTACACTCATCCTCTTTCCTCCAGGGCAGGGTGTCTGGCACTGCCCCAATCCCTTCTTCACCCTTCACAGTACCTTCATCACCGAGCCCTTTCCTTGAGGGCTCCTATCCCCTTCCAGCTGGGTCTGCCTCATCCATCCCACTTGTGATTGAATGCTTGTTCAATTAGTGAATGATTCTCTCTGACCATAGTCGTTCTCCCCATCTTTTCTGTCCCTGTGCACTCTTGCTCAATTATTTTTCTTGATATACCACTTTCTACACTTGGCCCCTCCTTAAAAACTTTAAGTGGTGTCTTGGTGTCCAAAATGGTGGCCATCACTCTTTTGATCTTGTGCTTGTTAGCAAAAACCTTTGGATTACTCACCCCAGTATGTGTGTAGGAAAGCATACAAAAGACCGGTGTTTTATTTGTTTGTTTGTTTATTTATTTTCAAAGATTTTATTTATTTATCCAACAGACAGAAATCACAAGTAGGCAGAGAGGCAGGCAGAGAGAGAGGGGGAGGCAGGCTCTCTGCCAAGCAGAAAACCCCATGCGGGGCTTGACCCCAGGACCCTGAGATCATGACCCCAGCCGAGGGCACAGGGTTTAACCCACTGAGCCACCCAGGCGCCCCAAGACTGGTGTTTTAAATGGATGAGGTAGATGAGATAAAACATTTTTTTTTTTTTTTAGGACAAAATGGTGAAACTTCTTAAAAAGTGCTGAATGTGCTCCATTATTAAAAAAAACATATATTTATTGAATATGTTGGGAAGCACCAAATTGAAAGTTGGTTTCTAAGTTTTGGTAAATTATGAATGAGTATAGAGGGAATCCGCCAAATCACAGCGACCCAGGAAATCTGGGAGGTGGAAGAAGGGCAGGGGGTGGAGGATAGAAAGGGAAGGAACATTCTAGTACTATCCTGAATAACAGCAGAGTTGAAGGGATTTATCTTCTTCCTTTTTTTTTTTTTTTGGTGCTTTTCTGATCTGTTACTAAAAATTCAACGAGGTTGGCTTTTAGTTTTAAATATATATATCTGTTATATTTTAATTTTTTACTCTAGATAGTTTCAAAATATATTACAGAAAAGAGAATGATGACGTGCTTGGTACCCATCATTTCAAGTCAACAGTTTTCAAAATATGGTCAGTCTTGTTTCATTTATTTCTTCCCCTCCATCCCTGTCCCCAGCGCCTAATGTGTTATCTTCAACCAAATCCCGGAGATTATGTGTTCCGTAAATTCTTTAGTGTCTCTACAGCGTAAGGACTCTGTTTTATTATTAACATAACTATAGTATAACAATCACAAATTTTTGCAATTACAATTTTAATATAATCTGATATATGGTTGGCATTCAAATTTCCCTGATGGTTTTATGATAGGACTTGCATTTTCAGGAAGAAACCTACAAAGATATAATCCATAATTGTTTAAATATGTTACATACCCATATGTAAAGAAACTTGCAATTTCTTATACACAATATGTTTAGACACTTTATTTTTTTTTTTAGAAACTTTAGTTTTTTGTTTTATGGATATTATTGTATTTTTGTGTGTGTGGTTTGAAACATCAAAACCATTTTAAACTCCTATATTGGGTTGTTAACCAGGACTTTTATGTATTTTAAAAGGAGAGATAGGATACAGGGCTAATTCGGTCTTTCAAATTTGGATGGCTCCTCTGGGGAATTCATTAAAGTTTTTTTTTTTTCTTTTAGTGAAGCGATAAATTTTCACTTCTTAAATATATTCGTCTAGTTGTATTTTTTTATTTCCTTTTTCATCACTTTTGAATTAGAGAGAATTACAAATTTTTATCCATTAAAGTGTATTTTGTCCTCATAATAGGGCCCTTGGGAGAACTTTTTTTTTAAACTCAAAACTTAAAAATGTGTTTTTTCCCCAAGTGTGTTTTAGAAATATTCCCCCTTCTGAGAAATTTATAAAATCTAAAACTTGACATGTAGGAGTCTAAGGACTTCCTGCAGGTTAATGGGATCTGCTGACCAAGTGATACTTCTATCAGTTGCCTGAGGACAGTTTGCATTTTGCTGGACTTATAAAATCTCCTCTATACTGCTTTATATAAAAATTCCTTTATATTCATAGATAGGACTTCTCCTATCTATCCTGTAGTTCTAGTCTTTCTTACATGGGTCTTATTTTTTTTTTAAATTTTTAAAAATATTTTATTTATTCATTTGATAGAGAGCACAAGCAGGAGGAGCAGCAGGCAGAGGGAGAGAGAGAAGCAGGCTCCCTGCTGTGCAGGGAGCCTGAAGCGGGGGCTCGATCCCAGGACCCTGGGATCATGCATGACCTGAACCACCCAAGTGCCCCTCTCACAATGCTTTTAGCTGTACACCTTAGTGAACATGCTTGCTTCAGTGTTGGGTATTTCCTTGTTTTGGTACATCAGTTGGGATGTTTCCATTTGCTTTGCCAAAATATATGCCCACATATATGTGGAGTTCTGATCCCAGTTCTGATGCAAACAGTTAACTACCATTTATTGAACAAATAACTACGTATCAAGCATGATGGCAAGCAGTTTAGAGATGGTGTCCAAGATGGTCTTTTCCATGACTCCGGAAGTAGATATTATAAATCCTTTCTTAATAGAAGTCAATTCAGACCCAGAGCTGTTAGAAATTTCCAGAAGGCCACAGAGCAGATAGCTGGCAGAGTTGTTGAACCCAGATCCAACAGCACGATTACTTAACAAGCTACTTAACGTGGGGAAGTAACTCTGTGAAGTAGGATCTTCCATTAATTCAAGTTGAGTGGGTTTTTTGTTTTCTGGGTTTGTTTTTTTTTTGTTTGTTTGTTTGTATTTTTTTGTTTTTTTCTTCCAAGCATGACCGTTTAACTGTGTGAAGCAGGCTCTCTAGTGTTTTCAACTAGCTTTGCGGTTTTTGCCAATGTGGGTGTTTCCTTTGGGCTCTTTCCTGTTTGTATGCCTTTCCTGTTTGGTTAATTGTAACTTTGGGTGGGGTAGTTAGATGGAAGAGGTTTAATTGACTATTTAATAGATTGGGGGGGGGAAGCAGATTGCAAAGAATAATATTCTTTTTAAAAAATTATTTATGTATTTGACAGAGAGAGAGAGAAAGAGCGAGCCAGAGAGCATAGGCTGAGGGAATGGCAGAGAGAGAAAGAGAAGGCTTCCTGCTGAGCAGGGAGCTGGATATGGGGCTCGATCCCAGGACCCTGAGATCATGACCTGAGCCAAAGTCAGACGCTTAACTGACTGAGCTGCCTAGGTGCCCTGCAAAGAATAATATAACAAGCATCAGAGTATTAATCTATATTCTAAAAACATAACAAAAGTTATATAAAAGAAAATACAAGATAAATAAGCTTACCACTCACCTCCCAGAATAAGAAATACTTAGGCTTTTCATTTTGCTTTTCTTTTAAGATACAATAAAAGCCATAACAGGCCAAACATTATTTTCTATTTCCTAGTCTCATTCCTTTCTCTCCCCAGAAGCAACCTCTATCAGGATTTATGGTGTGTCTTCTGCCCCTCCATGAATTCTATGATTTCCTCATGTACATGTTTGTATCCTTGTACAAAATGCAGTATTGTTTTATATTTTTGAGAATTTTTTTCAATGTTATGCTTTGGAGATATATCCCTAGTAATACATAAGGATCTAATTTATTCATCTTAACGGCTGTATAGTATTTCATTCTGTGATTTCTGGCATAGTTCAGTACCTGTGACCCCAGGAACAGTCATTTGGGATATTTCCAGTTTTTTTGCTGTAGAAAATCCTGCTGTCAAGAATATACATGTCCCTTGGTGCTTCTCCAGAGTAGCTAGGTCATGAGGAAATGGAATTGCTGGGCTGAATGGTCGCACAGCTTCAACTTTTCCAGATTCTGACAAAGAGTTTCCTGTTTTAGAGTCCCAGTTTCCCCATCTTATATAATAAGATAATATAATAAGATAATGCCGGCTGGCACTTGGCATTATCAGAATTTTTTTTAGTTTATCCAATTCCAAGGCCATAAAATGATATGTTAATGTTCCAATTTTTAAAAGAATTTTCTCTTTAAAGTTTTTATTATGTGATACTTAACTCTTATGAAAATATATAAAGCATCCAATGAGTTACCTGTGTACACATGAATCAGCTTCAGAAATACAATATTACTCATTTAACTGTCCCCCGAATTCTCTCTTTCTCTCTCTCTTTCTCTCTCTTTTTTAAAGATTTTATTTATTTATTTGACAGACAGAGATCACAAGTAGGCAAGAGAGGAGGCAGAGAGAGAGAAGGAAGCAGGCTCCCTGCTGAGCAGAGATCCCGATACAGGGCTTGATCAGGACCCTGGGATCATGACCTGAGCTGAAGGCAGAGGCTTTAACCCACTGATCCACCCAGGTGCCCCTCTCTCTCTCTTTTCTAAGTAGACTCCATGCCCAGTGTGGAGCCTGCCATGGGACTTGAACCCCGATATCAAGAGTCCAACATTTAACTGACTAAGCCACCCAGACACGCCTGAATTCCCTTTCTTGGTTATCTCCCTCATCTTAGAGGTGATAGAGATAAATACTGTTCTTTTTTTCTCTTCAGCTTCTATAAGGTACCATTGACTAAGAAACATTGTATATACTTAGGTATACAATGTGGTATTTTGTTTTTATTTTTAAAAGTAATCTGTACCCCCAAAGTGAGACTCAAACTCCAGATCTTGAGATCGAGAGCCTCATGCTGCATGGAGTGAGCCAGCCAGGTGCCCCTGTGATATTTTGATATATGTGTACATTGTAAAATAATGTCCTCAATCAAGCTAATTACCCTATCTATCTCCTCATCTGTTTATGCCTTTTTTTTTTTGATGATGATAACACTTAAGATCTAAGAAAGTAGCAGATTTCTTAGCAGATTTCAAGTATACAGTATTATCATCTATAGCCACCATGGTGTACCTTAGGTCTCTAGAATATATTCATTTTATAACTGAAGATTTGCATCCTTTGACCAGTATCCCTGTATTACTCCCCCTGCCATTTCCAAGTGCATAGTTCATACTTAATCTTGTTGAGTACTGAGTAAATGGATAGAACTGCTGAATCACTAAACAGACATCTGAAAGTAGTATAGCCCTGTGTATTAATTATGCTGGAATTAAAATTTAAAAAAAAAAAAAGAAGAATGACCTCCAGACTGGGTGGTGGCGGGGGGTGGGGTGGGAAGCATACAGTTCAATGGCGATAAGTATGTTCATGATATGCAATCATTGCCATTTTCTGGTTCCAGAACATTCTCCTCAGCCCACATAGAAACCCTACACCAATCAGCAGTCATCCTGTTCTCCCCTCTCCTGTCCACCCCTTTCTAATCTACCTGTCGTCTCCATGGATTTGCCTCATTCTGGATATTTCTTGCAAATGGAATCATACAGTATTTGTCCTACTGTGTCTAGCCAGACACAGTTTTGACACTTGTTTTGAAGGTTTGCCTTTTACTTTTGCATGTCACATGTCATCTGTGTGGTGTATTTGCAGAGCTGGAGTCTTCCTGGAAGTCCCTTCAGTTAGTTACTGAGTGTGCTCTGTCTGCCAAGTCTAGCTGTCAGGTTGATGGCGGTATCAGGGCCCAGAGGGGGGCGTGCCCCATCGGAATCATTTGGGAATTTCTATTCCCTTTTTAGATTTGCTTCATGTTTATTTTCACTTGGCTGATTCTGACTTTCAATTCCTGCCACTTTCTGCAGAAATTAAGCTAAGGGACGTAAGGACATTATGAGTGATAGGATAGTGTGAATCTTGATGAAATGTTGAGTAAGGGACAAGGAAGCATCTGCCAACAAAATACTTTCTACTTTTTACGTAATGGAGAGATGGCCAGAGTGAACAGAGAAAATGAATGCAGGGTTGTTTTCCTTCTGTAAAAGGGTTCTAATTTGCTTATAGTTCCTGGCCATATTTACTTCCAAACAGGTGTCTTTGATCTTTACCTATAGGCTACTCTGGGGTTGGCAAGGCCCCAGAATGAGGGTGAAAAGGAGTAAAAGAATCCAGGAAGACTTAGGATTTCAGGCCCAGTGAAGAGTCAGTTTCACTAAGTCAGAACAGAGGAGCTGGACTTGGGTTTTGAGGAGAGAGCAGAGCCCTGTTTTGCCATCTTTTTTGCTCCTCCTCCCTGAGAAAGTTTTTCATCTGTTTCATACCCACTCAGAGCATCAGGTCACCTAGGGGAATAGTTTTCAAACATTTTGATTCTAAAGCCCTCTCCGTAGAGAACATTTTGAGCATGTACTCTGATTATGTATGTATTTACTTAAAAATCACATAACTAACGTTAATTCTTAATTTGGATATTAAATATTGACTCACTTGTTTTCATCTTTTTTTTTTTTTTAAAGATTTTATTTATTTATTTGACAGACAGAGATCACAAGCAGGCAGAGAGAGAGAGAGAGAGGTGGAAGCAGGCTCCCCGCTGAGCAGAGAGCCTGATGCGGGACTCGATCCCAGGACCCTGAGATCATGACCTGAGCCGAAGGCAGCGGCTTAACCCACTGAGCCACCCAGGTGCCCCATTGTTTTCATCTTTTAAAAAACGTTTAAAATCAACTTTCTATGATTTACATACAGTAGAATGAACCCATTTAAAAGTACCCAGGCTGAAGAGTCTTTTTTTTTTTTTTTTAAGATTTTATTTATTTATTTGTCAGAGAGATAGAGAGTACAAGCAGGCAGAGTGACAGGCAGAGGCAGAGGGAGAAGCCGGCTCCCTGCGGAGCAAGGAGCCCGATGTGGGACTTGATCTGAGGACGCTGAGATCATGACCCAAGCCGAAGGCAGCTGCTTAACCGAATGAGACACCCCAGCATCTCCAGGCTGAAGAGTCTTGATGAATGGATATACCCCATTGGTTATACACCAATGGATACAGGCAATTTCTATTAGAAAAAGGAAGAAGAAAATTTCTGTTCTAAAGGTCATCTTGTGGACCTTCTGAGTTAACCGATTATCCTCCCTACTTCTCTGTCTCTTATAGCCCAGGCAATAATTTTTTACTTTTTTTAAGTAAAAATGTATATAAAGAGTTGTAACTTTTTTTTTTTTTTTTTTTTGGCTGTACCCTGAGGTATCAGTTTTGGATAGCTCCTAGGGTGTGGTAGGTAACCAGCTTTGGAGCAGTACGTCTCAGACTTTGATATATATCTGAATCACTTGGGGGAGAGCTTACTCAACGCAGATTTCCATGTCCCACATCAAAGATCCCGGTTTTGCGGCGGAGGCGGTGGGGGGTGGTTGCGGAGGGTGGATTGGGCCTGAGGATCTGCATTTTCGGCCTCGCCTAGGATTCTTTTGCAGGGGTGTGCTTCCTGGCAGATTGCAAAAGCGGGGTTATATGTGGCTTCGGACTCTGAGGGCATAAAAGAGAAGTGGGATGGATTCTTTCGTGCAGAGTAAACAGGAGTTGAAGAAAAGGATTGCTTTCTCCAAGGTTAGGGTGACCTGTTACTGGTCACACGGGGACGTGGGGCATTCTTGCCACTCCCTCAACAAATACTTATTGAGCACATGCTCTCTGTGGCAAACAGCCTGTTCTAGAGGCTTCTGCCCCTTTCTTTCCCGCGAAAGGAATCTTCAAACCAGTTTATTAGTCTTTCTCTCTAGTCTATTTGAATCTTTCTCTTTACTTCCAAAAGGATTCATGTTGAGGAGGAGAAGGGAAGGGACCTTTGTGAGGAGAGGATCTTGGGGGCTCCCTTTGTCTAATCATCAAGATTCTGGCAAAACCACCAGCACCCCGGAACCCTTTACTCTTCGCTTCCTACGCCTTTTCTCAGTCCTGATGTGGACTTAGGGAGATGGTTCCCAGACTCTGCTGCCCTTTGGAATGACTTGAGGAGTCTTTAAAAAGAATCCCGAAGCCCGGCTCCTCCCCCGCAACAGGTTCCAATTTATTGGGTCTGGAGTATGACTAGGGCACTGAGCTTTTTTAGAAGTCCCTAGGTGATTCTTTTTTTTTTTTTTAAAGATTTTATTTATTAATTTGACAGAGAGAGATCACAAGCAGGCAGAGAGGCAGGCAGAGAGAGAGAGGAGGAAGCAGGCTCCCTGCTGAGCAGAGAGCCCGATGTGGGGCTCCATCCCAGGACCCTGAGATCATGACCTGAGCCGAAGGCAGAGGCTTTAACCCAATGAGCCACCCAGGCGCCCCTCCCTAGGTGATTCTAATGGGCAACACTAACTTGGAGCACTGGGGATGGGAGGCATTCTCTGCAGTGACAGAGAGATGATTTCTGGGTGCCCCACTCTTGGTGCAGTAGACTACATGCAGGTCCTTGGTGCCCTCCAACCCCCATCCTCTGTAGGTGTGGTCCTCTCCTGTTGCCCTCTGCTGCCCAGAGTCTTGCAGCCAACGAGGTGCATTCCTGTCTGTAGCAGGTGCACCTGGAGTTCGCTCTGTGGCCGCAGTTGGCCGGCCTGCTCTTCTTTGCACCTTGTAGGTTCTGGATAGCGCAGTCGTGGCTAGAGTCATCTCCTTTCTTCAGCCCCACGCTTTCTCTTTCCCTACACGGTCCCTTATCCTGCTTCTGGTGCTCTCTATTGGCCCACTCCAATTCTCCCCAGGACTCCCAGATTCACAGAGCCACCCCTATCTCTAGTAGCCTGGCGGTTTAACCTTGAACATCAGCAGTACAGACATAGGGAACGGGAGTCTCATGGCTTTGAAATAATACTTCATTACGGTTGTTTTTGATCAGTGACATTTTCCTCTTTAGGCCAGCATTTGCTAGATTTTATCTTTTACACCTCCTGGTTCCTTTCCCCCCTGGTTTATAGCATGGTGAGCTGTTTCCTGTTTCCTATTTTCTGTACAAATCAACTCTATCTTTGTTTTTATCAGCCCCTGTCCACAAGGTGTTGGGGAGCAGAGGGAGTGAGTGGAGAAGGGGAGGGGTATTTTGAGACAAATTACTGTCAAACCCACCCCCCAAGATTGTTATCTTTTCCCAGTTGGTCTGGTTATGGAGCCCAGAGCTGGCTCTGTGTTGACCAGCTTGGGAAGCACAAGGGCTCCGAGGTGACCTTCTAGCTCCAGAACCGAGCTCAGACTCTGATCGGACGAGTCCAACTAGCAATTCTCAGTTCCCGCTGCACGGTGGAATCACCTGTCCCCCCTCTCCGATTAAGTCTGTCTTCGAGGGTTAGGCTTAGGTGTTTCTAAACACTCCCCAGTTGATTATTATGTGTAGCCAGGGATGAGAGCCACTCTGCCGCCCAGCCCTCCTCCAAGGTGTGGGGGAGGATTTATTGCCTGGGTTAAAATAACATTTTGTTCTGTGACTGGAAGAGAAATGTAAAAGGGTCATTTGTTTTTAGGTTTTGGCCAGAGATTCTTGAAAAGGAGACGATTATGTTCTTCCAAGGCCATCTTTGTTCCTTTTTTTTTAAGTTATCATCTCCTATCCCAGCTCATGCTGTTTGAAGTTTATCTGCTCCAAGTGCAGGCAGAATTCTGCAAACCCTTGTTTTCCCCTGGGCAGTTCATAATGGTTTGTTCTCTGTGTGAGGCTGGGGGCAGGTGTTGGGAGGGGATTGGGAAAGGGGGAGCCCCTGCCACTGTGCGCTCACTTGCCTTTCCCCGAGAAGGCAGCTCAAGTCTCCATCTTCCCAGGTGGAGCCCTGGTCCCGACATGCAGCAGCATCACCTGGGCGCTTGTCAGAAGTGCACATCCACAGTCCCCACCCCAGACCCACCCACCTATCAGAAACTCTGGGGGTGGAGCCCAGTAATCTATGTCCTAGCAAACTTTCTAGAAGATTCTGACGCACCCCAAGAGTTTGAGACCCAGCCAGTAGCTGAGATGGGGCTTGAGAATTTGATTTCTGACCCAGTGATGCTAGTCTGGGGACCTCACTTGGAGAACCACTGGCTTAGTGATGAGCAGGATGTGGGAAGGAAGCTTCTGCTGCCTTCAACCTAAGTCACGATCTCCGTCAAGCCCTAATAGTGGCGGGTTCTGCTGAACTTGTCTCCCCAACACCAGTCCTAAGAAGTAGTTTCTGTCGTGCCGTGTGCCTAGTCCCACCCTTCACAGATTCACGTGCATTGGGAACAGTGCTTTAAATAATCCAGATGGGCTTTTTTTTTTTTCCTTCTCCTCCCCCACCTTTTTGGTTTGGAAAAGTTTTGATCTGCTTTTGTTTTTCCAGATTCTGTGTTTTTGTTTTGTTTTGTTTTGAGATGGGGGTTCACTCATCAGATCTTCCTCTTATTTGAGTTACCTTGGAGTTCCTCATTTTATTTCATTTTTGATTTCTCATTTTATCAGCCTCAGTTTCCCAAAGTAAAAAGTAAACTGCTTCCTCATAGGCGTACCATGTTACTTATTAAATATCAGATGGAGAGTTCCTGTCACTTAGTAAACATGTAATAAACGTCAGTTTCGTCCTCCCTGGCTGACTCCGGAGGAGATGAGCACGAACTGCCCCACCCTCGTGGCAGACCAGTATGAAATTAGGCAAAGGGAAAATTAGGCAAAGAGAAAAGCCTCTGAGAAGTGGGGAGCAGCCCAGGGAATGTAGGAAAATGGAGCAGGGTTTCCCCAGGAGGACACTGTTGGTTAGAGACCAAGGCTAGACGTGGTTGTTGCCGACTGAAGCTGGGTACAGAGTGAGTGTCCCAGAGGACATTAGAGGAGTAAGCAGTTTGCCTGAGGGTAGAGGTGAAAAGTGATGGTGAAACTGAGCCTCCTTCCGACAGGCTGCAGCAAGGACCCGGCCAGCTCAGTGCCAGACGTGATTGTCTTGGGTGAGCACGGAAAGTCTGGAGACTCAGGGTTCTGGATAGAACCATTAGGCTGCCTGGTGGCCTCTAGTTATTTACAGGAAATGTTGACTTCGGGGAACTTGGAAGTACCCTACTTCTTCTCAGCTAGGACAGGTAGGACCATTGCTGCATCTAGCTGTGACCTGGAGAGGGGCTGGGTCCTCTTCCGTGATTCTGATTTTGCCATAAGAGAGGGGCCATCGTCTTGGCAAGGGTGGTCGGACAACGTCTGCATTAGAGATTAAAGAGAAAGCAAAGATTCTCAGTTCCTTTCCAGGAACAGTTGTCATGTATCTCAGAGACAGAAGGTGAAACCTGTCCAGGGATGGGGTGTTTATTTCACCGAGGTCATTTTCAGCTCCACAGCAAGGGGATCATTTTTTTTTTTTATTAAATTCAATCAGTTAACATACAGTGTATTATTAGTTTCAGAGGTAGAGTTCTGTGATTCATCAGTAGCAAGGGGGGGGATCATTAATGGCTCTGGCCAGTGGAGTGAGGGGCCTTCTAGCTAAGGAGTCTCCCATTCATCTGGTGATAGCGCGGTTTTCTGCCTGGACTGGAGGCCGAGGACCCCCTCCCCCTCAATGTCGATTCTCTCCAGATTCCCCCCTCCCATGGCGGGTGGGAGGAGTGATAAGGTGGAGTTGTAGCCCAGCTGCAGAGGGTCCTGGTGGGGACTGCTGGGAGCAGTTTTATCGGAAACCACAGAACCCCAACGCAAGCTGAGAGAGCTGAAGTCAGCTTTATCAAGGAGTGCCAGAGACGCAGAAGGCCCACCTGAGGAAATGGCTAGAATAGAGGCTGTCACCGGAGCCTGCTCAGCTGCCCTGGACTTCTCTATGAAGCAAAGTGCATGGGAGGGCCGGTTGGTTCTTGAGGGCTTAGAGGGTAGCAGACACAATCATTGTTTCTGTGATTTTTTTTTTTTTTTTTTTTCTGAAGGCAGTTCCATAGCTAGATCTGAAGGCAACTCCAGAGGGTTTCAGAAACGCCTTACACCCAGACCAGCATTTGAATAGTGCCCCCCCCAACTTTTTAGTAATCTCTATACTCAACATGGGCTCAAATGTGCTCTACTGAGTGAGCGCCCCAGTCAGGCACCCCAGAATAAGTGACTTTTAGAGATTAATTTTTAGAGAATAACTTTTATCTAGATGGTCACATTAAAACTATTATCAGCTTCATGGGGCTCCTGGGTGGCTCAGTGGGTTAAAGCCTCTGCCTTCGGCTCAGGTCATGATTCCAGGGTCCTGGGATTGAGCCCCGCATCGGTCTCTCTGCTCAGCAGGGAGTGTGCTTCCCCCGCCCCCTGCCTGCCTTTCTGCCTACTTGTGATCTCTGTCTGTAAAAAAAAAAAATTATCAGCTTCATTAAGATGGTTTTGCAAAGTTGTTTGCATTTCTGCTTATGGGTGACAAACAACTAAAAAATAGTGGCAATAGATGAATGTTTAATATTTGGGAAATGAAAGAAAACTATTAAAAGAAAGATTGTAATTCTCCATAAGAAAAATAAAACTTGAGGGGCGCCTGGGTGGCTCAGTGGGTTAAGGCCTCTGCTTTCAGCTCAGGTCATGATCTCAGGGTCCTGGGATTAAGCCCCACATCAGGCTCTCTGCACAGTGGGGAGCCTGCTCCCCGCCTACACCCCCCCCCCCCCCGCCCCGCCGCCTGCCTGCCTCTCTGCCTACTTGTGATCTCTCTCTCTGTTACATAAAGAAAAAAAAATCTTAAAAAAAAGAAAAAGAAAACTTGAATAAATGGAGAGAGTGTTTCTGTTTTGGAACCAGAAGATTAACGTAGTTAAGATGACATAATATCTGATCTAATTTAAGGAGTTAACACAAATTAGATTCTCAATATGATATTTGTATGGAAATTGACAAAACCTTAGTAAAATTTATATAGAGAAAATAGCAGGTAAGCACACTAAAGAGTTTTTGGAAAAGGAGTAAGCCAATGATGTGATAAATTATTCCTTTAATATTTAAAATATGGCACAAAGGAGATTTAAGTTGTATTAGATTTAAAGCAGAACTATAGATTGATAAAATCCCAATAGAGATTCCAAGAGTTCTAAATTACAAGATTAACACAAAATAGTCCAGAATTACAGAATAATACGAGAGGAATCCTATTTAATACGATTATCATTGAGAGGCACCTGGATGGCTCAGTCTGTTAAGTATCTGATTCTTGATTTTGGTTCAGGTCATGATCTTAGGATTGTGAGTTCAAGCCCTGAATGGGGCTCCATGCTGGGCATGGCACCTGCTTAAGATTTTCTCTCTCCTTCTCCCTCTGTCACTTCCTACCTCCCTCCCTCTTAAAAAAAAAAAAAAAAAAGAATAGGATTATTATTCAGAAAAGTTGATATAAAGCATTTCTCTCCCTTTCTGACACAATTTGTCATAATAAGCTCCAGATGTTTTAAAGAATTATAGTTGAAGATATCTCTTTTACAAGTGAAACAAAATGGTTTACTATAGTTATTCTACTATAGTGGAGGAATTAAGACCTCAAGTATTAAAATTATGAAAGAGAGGGGCCCTTGGGTGGCTCAGTTGTTAAGCATCTGCTTTCAGCTTGGGTCATGATCACAGGGTCCTGTGGTTGAGTCCTGCGTCAGGCTCCCTGCTCAGTGGGAAGCCTGCTTCTCCCTCTCCCACTCCCCTTGCTTGTGTTCCCTCTCTCTCTGTCTCTCTCTCTCCCTGTCAAATAAATAAATAAAAATTCTTTAAAAAAATTATTAGGACCATGAAAGAAAATTGGAAGGGTCTGATCACATAAAAATTTAGCAACAGCAACCTTAATTAAAGTTCTTGGTAAAAAGAGAAAAAATTCAAAACTATTTGAAATAAACAAGCTGGTAATAATTTTTAAAAGTATAAAGAACAGTTACAAACCTGTAGGTCAGTAACCGTTCCCTACTACAGACAGTTAAAAAATATGAACAAATAGTAAGGAAGTAAGGGAAAGGAACTATAAACATCAAGCCAACATTTGGTAATATTTCAGTCTTTTAAATAAATAAATTTCAAATTTAAAGCACAAGTCTATTTTATACCTACTGAACTAGCAAAGGTGATAAAACTCCTTGTTAATGTGCTTGCAGGAAATAGAGACACTCACAGATTGCTGGTATGTTTCCTGGAGAGCAGTAGATCAAAGTGAAACAAGCTGCCAAGAAAATTATTTTGTCCTTTGAGGCAATAGTCCCAAAGGAATAAAAAGAATAAATCCCAGGAGAATATTGTAGAAGATGGGAAGTTATTTGTACAAAGGTAATTGTAGCCATGCTATTTATATAGTGAAAACCAGCCATACTTAACCACCTGATAATTTGATGATGGTTGTACAAACTAGAAAATATTAATATCTGTCATATTAATAACTATTAAAACCATAAAGCTGAGGACTTTGGCTATAATTGTGGGTAGTGTATGTAAGTCAAAAACTGGAATCATTTTGTTATGTGGACACTGATAACTGCCCAATTACTTTTGTCTAATGAAAACAACATGACTATCAGGGTTTCTCAATGATCTAAGGACCTTAATGTCATTAAGTCATTTGGGGATGTTGTTGAAAGGCAGATTTTGATTCAGTGTAACTAGGGTGGGGCCTGAAACTCTGGATTTCTGACAAGCTCTGTGGCCATGGTGATACTACTGGTTCTCCCACTACACTTTGAACACCGAAGACCTAGGTCTCTGCCATTGGGATGCTAGTCACTAGTTCCAGGTGGCTATTCGAGTTTAAATTAATTAAAATAAGGTAAAATGGAAAATTTAGTTCTGAAGCATTGCTAGCTGTGTTTCAAATGCTTGATAGCCATATTCGGAGAGCTCAGATTACAGAACAATTCCATGATCATAGAGTGTGCTCTCCTGGACAGTGCGGAGCTAGGCTGTTGATGACTTAAAGTGCAGGGATTTCTATTTCTTTTTCTGTAGAGTTGTTTTGAAACATGCAACTAAGAGCTTGTTCCATTTCTTTGTAGTCACAGATCATATAAGTATACACTGGTATATAAGACATAGGAGAAAGAAAGCAATGGATAATTTTGTATCATTAAAACATTTGATAAGTAGGGGCGCCTGGGCGGCTCAGTTGGTTAAGCAAGTGCCTTCAGCTCAGGTCACAATCCTGGAGTCCCAGGATCGAGTCCCACATTGGGCTCACTGCTCAATGGGGAGTCTGCTCCCTCTGACCCTTCCCCCTCTCATGCTGTCTCTTTCTTTCTCTCTCTGTTAAACAAACAGACAAACAAACAAACAAACAAACAAATAAAATCTTTAAAAGGTCTGCCTTGAGCTCAGGTCATGATACCAGGGGTCTGGGATCAAGCCCCGCATTGGGCTTCTTCTTCAGTGGTGAGTCTGCTTCTCCCTCTCCCTCTGCCCACCCTCCCCATTCATGCTCTCTCTCTCTCAAATAAATAAAATATTAAAAAACTGATAAATGGAATCTCGTTTCTCATTCACTTTTATTGTCAGTCCATACACGTATTTTTTTTTAAGATTCTATTTTTAAGTAATCTCTGCAGCCAACGTGGGACTCAGATTCACAGCCCTGAGATCAAGAGTCATATGCCTTATGGACTGAACCAGCCCAGGTGCCCCAAGTCCATAGATGTATTCCCTAATTCATCTCTGTCCCTCAGTGGGCAATCATTTCCAATAAATTGATTTTCGTTTCTTTGTCAGTTTTTCCCCCTAATAATGTATATTGGAGGAGATACTGTTTAAAGAAGCATTGCAGCAATTTGAAATACAGATGTGTATAATTTGTGGAAAAAATACAGTGTTGGGGAACCTGGTGGCTCGTTCAGTTGAGCGTCTGACTCTTGGTTTTTGCTCAGGTTGTGATCTTGGGGTTGTGGGATCGAGCCCCCATGTCTTCCTCCCTGAGTGTGCACACACACGCACTCTCTCCCTCTCTCTCAAACAAATAAATAAAATCTTTAAAAAATACATCCCCTGTACCCCCACTGTTTCATCAATTTATATTTTTAAAATGTGTTCTCTAAGCAGGATTAGTTACCAAAGGATGTGGGCACCAATAGCTGAGAGTTCCCTGGATGATTTGGTTTTCTTTACTTCTGTGTCATGGAAACACTGACGATTTTTGTCTTTTTCCAGGAATTTGTGCAAATATTCTCACAACGTTCTCTCAGAAGAGAACTTCAAGGTCTTGAAAAACCATGAGCTCTCTGGACTGAACCAAAAGGAATTAGCTGTGCTCCTCCTCCAAAGTGACCCATTTTTTATGCCTGAGGTAAGTTACGATTCCTTAGTTGAAGCAGCAAGGAGGGTCTGAGCGGCCGTGTTGGGTCATGGATGTGTTGGAATAGGAACACAAAGGACTCAAAGTTACCACCAGGCTCTGCAGAGAGCAGTCAACAGGTGACTGTTGCTCAGTGACCTAAAGATTCCAGCAATTTCCTTCCTATTTGAAGTGACCTGAAGATAAAGGACTAGGGGATGCTGTCCATCTAGGTGGCTTCCTGGAAGGAGATGGTCTTTGAATTGAGGTGTTGGAAGACAATAGGGTATATTGGTTGAGGATTATAGGCAAAGCTGTTGCACCAGTGAAACCTCAAAATGGAGTGATTCAAATGAAATGTCATTTTATTTCTCTGTCACTTGACAGTCTAGATCCAAGTTCATCAAAGTATGGCCTAGGGGCCAAATTTGGCCTGCCACCTGGTTTTCGAATGAGGTTTTATTGGAACCCAGCCACACTCATTCATCTGCATATTGTCCATACATATTTTCTTAACAAGAGTAAGCGGAGTAGTTTCACGGTCCTGACTCTGTGTGATCTGGTACAAAGCAGGGACTCCTTCTGGGTCTCAACGTCATTTGCGGTTGTGCATTCGTTCGACTGACATTTAGGAGCCTGCAAATGGTGGGCACTGAATTAAATGTTGGAGGCAGCAGTAGACAAGACCTCTGAGAGTTCACACTTCCTCACTGTGCCTTGCCTTGTGAGAACATAAAAGCATCCGGTAAACCTGACTTCCTGGTTTATAAGCTTGTAAAATGTCAATGTGCTTATTAAACGTAGAAATGCTGTCATTGGTCCTGTCCTAATCAAGGCCAGGAGCATTCTTACCTACTCATTAGAACCGTCCTAGGATCGTTAACCAAGGTGTCATTTGTGAAGTTGTGAATCGTTCTTTTTCTGCCAGAGCCTTGAGGACGCTGGTTCTCAAACTGTAGTGAGCCTCAGAATCACCTGGTTTGTTACATCAGAGTGCTGAACCCCACCTCGGGCGGTCTTGACTGTAGACGTGGGGATGGGTCTGGGGATTTGCATTTCCAGCAAGTTTCCAGGGACCCCACTTAGAACCCTGCTGGTCTAGAGTCTAAAATCTGAATACTAGGCATGAGAGCAGTGATAGCTACTTGAATCAGGTTTTCGAAATTGTCTGCGTACCTAAATTGTCGTTGCTAGAGTCTGAAGGCCCTTGCCTCCCAGAGAGATCGCAGCGAACCAGGAGGATCCGGCCTGCTCCATCTGTTGGAACAGTTTATAAATGTTCTGATCTTTGGGATTCTTTTGTGTAACGATTCAAACATGGGCAGTGCATTTTATATTTTGGACATTTACATATTTTATTATGTAATCCACTCAATACCTTGGGTTAGGAGGACAGAGCAAATATTTTGCTCCTTCACAGCAAAGGAGACAGAGGCGCGGGGAGTAGGTAATTCAGGTGACGTCACAGAGCTGGGTCCAGGGCTGGGGCTTCGGACTTTGGACTTTGAAATCCGCTGCTTCCTGTTTCGTAGGGTCCAGCCTCCATAACAATACCTCAGCAAGAAATCCGTATGCCCTCTTTTCAGTAAGAACTCCATGTCTGCAGGGCTATTTACATAGAAATAGAAAAATTACCTTCTTTAGTTGACCTTTTGAGAACCCTGGTCATGTTCTGCCTTGCAGGGACAACAGCTGCAAGGGAGACCCACAGGTCCTTTTCTTTTTTTTTTCCTAAAAATTTTTATTTTTTAAGTAATCTCCACACCCAATGTGGGGCTCGAACTCACAACCCTGAGATCAAGAGTCACATGCTCTACCATCTGAGCTAGCCAGGTCTTCCCCTCAATTGCAGAATGACTTGATAACCTTCCTCTTTGGGGTTCCTTTGTAATGTAGGGCTCCTTTTGGGTCTTGTTTGGGCCTCTCTGCAGCTGGCCATGGCCATATCTTACTTTGATTCTTCCAAAGGGTGATTAAATTCACGGCTCGTTTAGCCAGCTGGCAGTCCTCTTCTACCCCAAATTAATTATTGGTTGAATACAACTAATCTAATGAGTGCGAAAGACCCCTGTATTTTTTTCCTTCGGTGTACCTCTGCTCCCCGCCAACATTTTTGTTGACTTAGGCTTTCCTTAATGACTGTGGTAGATGCGGGAAGGGGTTAATGTCCCTGGCTATTGTCTGTTTCTTTCTCTGCAGATATGCAAAAATTACAAGGGAGAGGGTCGAAAAGTGACTTGCAACAAATATCCACAGTGTGAAAGGCTCCACATCTGCGAGCACTTCACCCGAGGGAACTGTGGCTACCCCAACTGCCTCAGGTCCCATAACCTGATGGACAGAAGGGTGCTGGCCATCATGAGGGAGCACGGGCTCAGCTCCAGCGTGGTCCAGAACATCCAGGACATCTGCAACAGCAAACACAGCCCAAAGAAACACTCCGGGCACAGAGGTAACTGCTTTCCACTTTTCACATTTCCATTAACAGAGGAAACAGAAACAAACTGAAATCACAAGGGAAGTGTGACTTTGCCTAGAATCATTCTACCTCCCCACGTGAGACTGTTGTTGCTTTCAGACCTTGTCTGTACGTATGCATACTTTTACTGCGTTATAATCATAGCATATATGCAATTCTGCAACTTGATTTGAATGCTAAGCATTCTCCACCCCCCAGTTTGCTCAAATGTTTATCATCTTTCTTTTCTTTTTTTAAAGAGATTTTATTTGTTTGTTTGTCAGAGAGAGAGAAAGCACAAGTAGGCGGAGTGGCAGGCAGAGGGAAAAGAGAAGCAGGCTCCCTGCTGAGCAGGGAACCCAATGCGGGACTCCATCCCAGGATCCTAGGATCCTGACCCAAGTCAAAGGCAGCCACTTAATGGACTGAGCCACCCTATTGTTTTTCAAAAGCTTCCCCCCCACCCCAGCTATTATCATTTTGTCCCAGTAGCGTTTTGTGGCCATTGTTTTGTCACTTTCTTTCCATCTTTGTGCACCTGTCAACACTGACACGCACACACATAACATTTTTGTGGGCAGAGCGTTTGAGTACGCTGCTTTCAGGAGCCATCACACCTGTGTATAGAAGCATGTACACCTGTGTATAGAAGCATGCACTTCCTTAAAACAGAGCCACTCTTTTCCATAACCACAGTACAATTAATACAGGAAGTCTAGCATTAATGCAAAGCAAACACAATTTAATTCACAGTCCTTAATACTATTTCTTTAAAAATGTATTTATTTTTACCTTTTAAGTTGTGATAAGAGAACATAAAATTGACCTCTTTAACCATTTTTTTAAAAAGATTTTATTTATTTATTTATTTATTTGACAGAGAGAGAGATCACAAGTAGGCAGAGAGGTAGGCAGAGAAAGAGAGGAGGAACCAGGCTCCCCGCTGAGGGGCTCTATCCCAGGACCTTGAGATCATGACCTGAGCTGAAGGCAGAGGTTTTAACCCACTGAGCCACCCAGGCGCCCCCCCCACCTCTTTAGCCATTTTTAAGTGTACATCATGGTATTATGTTCACACTGTTGTTGGCCATCGCCACATCGATCCCTGGAACTTTTCCATCTTCCGGAACTGAAACTCTGTACACAGTAAACAATAACCCCATTCCTTCCCGTGCCTGCGCCTAGCAACTTGCCATTCTGTTTTCCGTCTCTATGAATTTGACCTCTCCAACATTTTCATAGAAGGGGAGTTATATAGGATATATACTTTGTGATGGGCTCATTTCATTTCATTTCATTTCATTTCATTTCATGTCTTCGATGTTCGTCCAACCCATGTTCTAGTATGTCCTTCCTTTTCAAAAAAAGGAATATATATATATATATATATATATATATATATTTATATATATATAAATTATATATAATTTAAGAATTGCAGTAAAAATATACCTAGCAAAATTTACCATATGAACCATTTTTAAAATAGAAGATTTAATTTATTTATTTGATAGAGAGAGACACAGCAAGAGAGGGAACACAAGGTGGGGGAGGGGCAGGCTTCCTACTGAGCAGGGCACAGGATGTGGGGCTCAATCCTAGGACCCTGAGCCAAAGGCAGACGCTTAGTGACTGAGCCACCCAGGTGCCCCCCCATCTGAACCTTTTTTTTTTTAAAGATAAAAATGTTTATTGGACAGCATTATATAAAAGTAAAAAATTATAAATTGCATCTTTTTGCTGTAAGTGATATCAGACAAGAGTGAATACAACCTATGTTTCAAAGAACAGGAAATGTATGAACCATTATTAAGTGTTCCGCAGCATTAAGTCCACTCACATTGTTTTGCAGCCAATCTCTAAGACTCCGTTCATCTTGCAGAACTGAAACTGCATACCTGTGAAGCAACACCTCCTTCCTCCTCTGCCCAGCCCCTGGGAACCACCATTCTGCTTTCTGTTTCCATGAATAGGACTACTCTAGGGACCAATATAAATAGAATCGTATGTGGTTTGTCTTTTTGAGACACTGGCTTATTTTGCTTTGTGTAACGCTCCACACTGTATGTATATGCCCCATTTTGTTTGTCCCTTCATCCCTGGTTGGATACTCG
>NC_139031.1:14002604-14203258 GCF_964662115.1 Mustela nivalis
GCTACAATCTCACCACGTTCTATGTATTTGCTCTTTTGTCCCCAAATTCCTTCTAGATGGCTTTTCTTCCAGAGAGGCAAGCGGTCGCTGCCCACATTCTCTTCATTTCTACCCTCTTGTTTTGCCCTTCTACTTTTCTTTTCTCTGCAATACCCTCTTCTCTCTCTTTCTCTCTCTCTCTTTCTTTAACAGATATTTTCCCTCATTCCCATTGTTCAAGACCCAGCTAAGCCTCACCCGGTCTGTGAAACCTTCCCTACCTACTGTAGTTCATGCCGATCTTTTCCTTTTTTGGGTTTTCACACTTCCAAGTCCAAATCCTGTCATCTAACACTGAGACGTCTGCTGTTGGAAGAATGAGAAATCGCTTTGGAGACCACCTAAAACCTCCATCGTGACCCAGTATCATCTTCTCTTGGAGGAAGACATTCCCAACATTTTTTATGGAAAAGACAAATCCATCAACAACCTCAAAGGGTCACATGCTCATAATCCTTACGTTACCGCAACAATCTCAAATGTTGCACAATTCCTTTCTAGTCCTTTATATTAACACACAAACCATTTTATATTTCGTTTTGGTCCCATTTAACGTTATAACCCAAACACGCCCTACGTGTCTTCACAGTCATTGTAACAGAAGCACACATTCCCTCCTTACTGGAATATGATTCCATCAAGCCGCTCTCCTCATACTGGACATAGGGTCACTGGCCCTGTCTTTTCAAAAGACGTACATGTTGCTCTTGAGTCCGTCTCCTCTAAGCTCTGAGAATGGACTCAATGAACCTTCTCTTGCACTTTGTCGTCTCACCGTCTTCAGGCATCTTCTCTTCTCTTGGCAGGGATGCTTAGTCTTCCCTGTCCTAAAATAGGTCTCAAGCCTACTGGGTACCATTCTCTTTGGCAGCCAGCATTTCACAAGCAGCTCTTTCTTTCCCTTTGTTTGCCTCTCACCCTCGCCATCTCAGTGGAAAGTCTCTTTTTAATGACCAGTCATCAAGTCCAAAGAGATTTTCTCAGTCCTTGTCATCCCTGACACCGACCTTTCCCTTTGGAAGCTTCCCTCCAGGCCTTTGAAGACACTACACGTCCCTTGTTCTCCTCAAAGTCTCTCTGCCTTTTTCCACTCCCTTTCAGCTCTTCTGTGATGAAATTCTTCCGTGAGGGCCTGTCCTCAGCCCTCTTCTGTTCTTCTCTCCTTTCTTCCCAGACACAGTCATGTACCCTCACATCTGCAGCTAACAGCTTTGAGCAAATGATTTCTGTGTCTGTGTTTTGAGCCCCACCTGCCTTATTTCCCAAGCTGGCGCTCTTACCCTCACCGCACTCTGTGTTAACGTTGCTCCCTGGGTGCTGGCCGGGCTCCCACAGCCGACCACTCTGACCTCAAGGATCTTGCCTTCTAACCTGGACCCTCCAACCGACTTGCCTTTATCTATCCTGACATATACGGCCTCAGATTCTCTGCACTTGATCTTCACCAAAAGGCCGAGAAGTAATGACCTCAGAGCCTCTGAGTTGTCAATCCTTTATTTTTTTCTCCCCTTGTATTTATCAGTTGATTTAAGATCCAGAATATGTCTCATCTATTTTCTAATTTCCATTCCAACCCACAAAGTTTTTATTAAAAAAATTTAAATACATGGGGCGCCTGGGTGGCACAGTCAGTTAAGCATCTGACTCTTGGTTTCCACTCAGGTCATGACCTCAGGGTCGTGAGATCAAGCCCACTGTGGGGCTCTGTGCTGAGTGTGGAGCCTGCTTAAGATTCTCTCTCTCCCTCTCCCTCTGTCCCTGCCCTGCTCCATGCTTGCTTGTGCTTTTTCTCTCTCAAAAAATTTTAAATACAAAAGTAGTACACGCCTGTGTTAAAAATGCAAATGATATAATATTACTATAATCATATGGATTAATATAGGGGTAAAAAACAAGTGATCCTCTTCATAAAAGTGAACATTCCCTTTCATGTATTTGCTCCCCAACCCTCTCTCCAAATTCTGTTTCTTCACCCAGTGATACACTTATACTTTTTTTTTTTTATAAAGATTGTTATTTATTTGTCAGAGACAGAGGGAGAGAGAGTGAGCGAGCACAGGCAGACAGAGAGGCAGGCAGAGGCAGAGGGAGAAGCAGGTTCCCTGCTGAGCAAGGAGCCCGATGTGGGACTCGATCCCAAGACCCTGGGATCATGACCTGAGCCAAAGGCAGCTGCTTAACCAACTGAGCCACCCAGGCGTCCCACACTTATACTTTTTTATTTTTATTTATTTATTTATTTGTTTGTTTGTTTTTTAAAATATTTTATTTATTTGTCAGAGAGAGCGAGCGAGAGCGAGCACAGGCAGACAGAGTGGAAGGCAGAGTCAGACGGAGAAGCAGTCTCCCTGCGGAGCAAGGAGCCCGATATGGGACTCGATCCCAGGACGTTGGGATCATGACCTGAGTCGAAGGCAGCTGCTTAACCAACTGAGCCACCCAGGCGTCCCACACTTATACTTTTTTAAAGCAGTGGATTTATAATCACATTTTTTCTCATTAATGGGATTACACAATACAGTGTCTTGCTTTCTCTCACATGTAATACATAGATCTTCCATGGAACAGAGTAGGAAGTCCAGAAATAGACCTACACGAACATAGCAATTAATTTTGAGAAAGTGTAAAGTCAGTTCAGTGGAGAAAGGAGTCTTTTCAACCAGTGGTGTTGTAACAACTGACATATACAAAAAAAAATTAACTGAAACCCTTATCTCACAAAAATATAAAAGTTGACTCAGATGGACCATAGAGCTAAACATAAGAGCTAAAAATTACATATCTAGAGGGAAACATAGAAGAAAATATCTGTGACCTTGGGTTAGGTAAAATTTCTTATGTAGGACTCAAAAAAGCAAGAGTCAAAAAAATAAAGAAGAAAAAAATAAAAACTGGGTTTCATCAAATTTAAAAACTTCTGTTTTTTTTTAGGATACCATCAAGAGAATGAAAAGATAAATTACGGAATATGAGCAATTATTTTCAAGATATTATCTGCAAAATGATTTGGTATGCAGGATTTTTAATGATGCTTACAACTTCATACTAAGGAGACAAACAATCCAATTATAAAATGAGTAAAAGATTTGAAGAGACACTTCACCAAAAAAGAAATATCACTGGTAAATAAGCACATGAATAGATGCTCAATGTTATTAGTCATTAGGAAAATGCAAAATAAGACCACAAGGAGATAGCACTGCATACCTACTAGAACTGTTCAAATTAAACTGACAAAAGCAAGTGCTGACAGTTACGTGGAGCAACTGGAACTCTTATACACTGCTGATGAGAATGTGAAGTATTACATTCACTTCGGAAGACAATTGGGCAGTTTCTTATAAAGTCAAATATACAGTTGTTACATAATTTTGGAGTTTAATTCCTATTTACCCAAGAAAAATGAAAACATATATTCACACAGAAGCAAACATTTATAGAAGCTGAATTCATGATAGCCCCCAAACAAGCAAAACAACCCCCCAAAACAATAAACTGAAATCAGCCAACATGTCCATCAGCTGGCGAATAGATAAACAAATTGTGGTACATCCATTAAATGGAATGCTAGTTAACAGTAGAAAGGAACAAATTATGGATACATGTAACAAGGCGGATGAATCTTAGAGACACAATAGGTAAAAGAAAGTGGACACAAAAGGCTACATACTGTATCATTCCATTTATGGGAGATTCTGGGAATGGCAAAGCTATAGAGACAGAAATTATATCAGTGGTTATCAAGGACTGGGGTAGAGGCAGGGGGTAAACTGCCAGCTGGCATAAAGGAACATTTGAAGGTGATGGAAACATTCTATATATTGAACATTGTGGGGGCTTTAGGATTTTTCATACATTTTCCAAAACCCACTGAAGTGTAAATTTTAAAAACAGTGAATTTTATCTGATGGAATTACTGGACTGAATTTACCTGTCTGAAGTAAGCCTAACTAAAGAACAATAATAATAAAAGAAGAAACACCAAGGAAGAAAGAAAGAGAGACACGCAAAAGCATATCTACATATAGAATTTTCTTACCAGATGGTGAGCTGATTTTAAATTTGGATAGATAAGGCCAAATTGTCCTCCAAAATGGCTATACCAATTTATACCTCCATGAGTAGAATCCAAGAGTGCCTATTTCCCCATGCTATGGCACAAATGGATATAATCAATTTTTTAAAAGTTCTGTCTATTTGATGGTGAAAAATGTTATGATCCTGACACTTCAGGCACACACAGTTAAGATCTTGTCCTAATTGGTCTCTCCACTCGCAGTCTATTCTCTCCAAATCATCTTATATAATGTTAATAGAGTAATCCTTCTTGTGCCTGGTTCTAATAATATCTCACAAAAATTATTAACGATACCCCACTGCCTAGAAAATTATGTCCAGACCCTTTATCCAGATATTTGAGTCCTTGTTCTACCCCAGCTCCTACTTTCTCTCTTCTCTATGACTGTCTTCTTATTTTTAGCAGAAAATGTTGACTTACACCTCTAGTTCAATGGTTCTTACTCCCTTTTCTTTCCAGCCTTTTTGGAGGTAGAGTTGACACATAACATTGTACAAGTTCAGGGTATACAATGTGATGATTTGCTACATGTATATTTTGGGCAAGGTGGGTATAATCAGGCCTATCATCAGAAAAGAAAAGACTGAGGTTTGAGAGTAAGTTTTCCCCAAGAAGACAAGGTTTTATGTGAGAGAGCAGAGCTCAGAACTCAGCTCTTCCCATTCCTAGTCCAGGGCTCTCTGTTCCATTTCCTCCTGCCTTCTGGCCATCTCCAACTTTCAGGCTGTCAGTCTGTCCTTTCTGTTTCTATTCTTCTCATCAGCATAAAGGGGCCTAGGTCAAAAATACAGCTGGAGGTTTACACGTATTTCGTTGAAATATTAGAAACTTATATGCCACACAAGCAACCTATTAAATATTACTCTCCTCCTTCCTTGACGAGCATACCTTCAAAATGACCTGGTAGGCGAGATTCAAAAGCAGAGGGGTTCCTGGGTGGCTAAGTTGGTTAAGCGGCTGCCTTTGGCTCAGGTGGTGATCTCAGGGTCCTGGGATCGAGCCCCGTGTCGGGCTCCCTGTTCAGTGGGGAGTCCGCTTCTTCCTCTGCCTCGGTGCTCTCTCTCTCAAGTAATCAGATAACATCTTTAAAAAGAAAAACAACAAACCAGAAGCAGAATTCCCAGGCTCTTTGAAATTCTGAGTAGTACGGCAGCCAAGCCATATGAGTATGAATATGGAGCTTGTTCCGCCCTCTCTGCCCACTCCTTGTTCTTGGCTTCATTCACTTGGGCTCTGTGGGCTCATCTCATCCTACCTGCACATCTCAGTTCCCTCACTCCCCGGCAAACAACTACCCATGGCTGCCTTGGGACCAGACATACCTTGGCCCACTCACCCTTTGGGAAGAAGAGGCCACAGGGGCCCTGAAAGTGAGCGTGGGGCCGACTGGTGGGGCATTCTGGGGGCCTGGGTACCAGACCATGGGGGAATGTGGGCTCCTGCTGGGGTGCTCCTTTGGCTTCTCGGACTCCTTCTCCTGTGGGGAGAGGTACAGTTGGAGGAAGCCCACTCTGGGGCCCTCCCGTAAACTGGGGCCCATTGTGCTTAGGTCTAAGGGTGGCACTGATCCTATCTCCCTCCCCAAATCAGACAGCAAACCTTTTGAGGACCCAGGCTAATTCTCCCCTCACCCCACCCCAGAGACTGTATTTTACTGGAAAACAGGAGATGGGGATTCTACTTGAGGGTCAGCCCTAGGTAAATAAACTCACCTGCCTGGTTGGTTTCTTTCTCCATACAATGAAAATTGCACGAGATAATATTCAAAATCACTATTTTAATCTTCTTTTATATCTCCCCCCACCCCCAGCACTAACTTGTTATAGTATGGTGCTCAGAAGAATTTGCTGGATTTATTCTGCCTCATTTGGTATGAATGCCCTGAGGCCTTGTCTTGATCTCTTCTCAGGCACAAGTGTGCATGGGTGTGTGTGTGATTACACACGTAAGTGCCCCTACCACCCGGTTGGCCTTGGACTTCCAAGTCACAGAAACTTCTAGCTGGATGATTAGAGCCCCAGGAGACTTTTTCTTAGACACTCAGGCAGAATGCATTAAATCCTAACAGAGGTAACATTCAGTTTTATGCCTTCAGAGCTTGGAATCTAGGAGACCCTAGGGGTCTTTCTATAGAGAGTTGGTGACCTTGAGTCATTTCTAATATCTCTAAGTTGCAATTTTTATATCCCACTGATGTCAAACCCTTCTTAATGGCTCGGCAACCATTTTATTTTCTTTAAATTGGCTGAGAACGGAGAGGGAGACTTCTTTCTCTAACAACCCCAGTACTAGTGTAGGTGGGAGCTCTCTGGAGGCTGGGGCCAAATCTGAAAGCTTGAATCGCTTCCCTGGGCCCGTAGATACTCTGGTTCAAGACCACAAATGTATAATGAGGACTTACTGGTGCTATGGGGATCCCTAAGCTAGATAACATCATCTTGGAACTTCATACTAATTTGATTAGAGAGCAAAGGATACATTTATAAAAGATAAACTAATACTTGAGGACAAGACGATTTAAGAACCACCCCAAGGCAGTGGTCTGTAGTCCAATGACGTGTTTACACAGTGAGTTCAGAGGGTGAAGAAAGACATTGAACAAGAGATCCTAGATCTCGGGCCAAGGTATCCCGGGCCAGACATGCCTGAATAGGCAGTGTTTTCCCAGAGGAACTCACCTGGAGATTGTGAGCTGAAGGCAAGGTATGCAGAACCCTCTGGAAGCTGGTGGGGAATCAATTGTTACCAACATAGCACTGTTTACGATTGGAGGCATAATGAAGTACAAAACAAATTAGGAACATCAACAAAAGCTAACTTTATCCTTTATTCTCAATTATCTTCCTCGAAAGTAACAGGTAGGTACTTCTAGAAGGGTGCCTCAGCCTTCTTCAGAGGAAGGACTACTACTGATTCTCCAGTCATCTCGCCAGGGGGAAAGGTGCCCAGGTGGGTTGGAGTCGCCAGGCTGGGTCTAGCAGGGGAGCCAGACTGGAGAGCAACCGGGATCCTTTTATCAATGGAGATGAGTCACATTTTCCACTAACCACTACAGTTTCCTAGGCAATGAGATAGTGTCTCCAACTCACACCTTTAGTCCCCTGCCTGGTGCAAGCCTTCTAAAAGGATGCAAAGATGCAAAATTGCCAAGTTCACATTCCAAGACCTTTACAGCAGGTGTGTTCGGAGTTAGACGCTTGGCCCGTAGCAGCTATTTGACCGATGTTAACTCCCCTCTTGGCTTTCCACGTTTCCCCTCATCCCCAAACTCTGACTCCGCAAACGCTTATCTTCCGACCTTCTCTCCCCTGCCCAAGATAGCTGCTTTCCCTAAGAGGGCCTGGACGGGCGCGCTTCTCTCCAGCGCTGCGGCGGTTCGGTTCAGCAGGCGCCTTCTGAAGGCCTACTACGTGCGGGGTTTGCGGGCCTCCCAGGCCCACAGCGTCCTGTCGTTCCGGAACGACCCACACAGGAGGCAGAACCTCTGGAGGGAGAAAGGATGCGTGGAGCTGTGTGCGCGCGTTTCCCGCCTCCTCGACTGCACGTCGGGCTCTCGGGAAGGGAGCCCGACCTTTGCTTCGCTTTGTCCCCTCCGCAGCCCCGAAGGCTGTCCTCCGAGCGCAGGCGCCCCGCTCACACCTGCTGCCCCGCACGGAACGGAGCAGAGCGAAGCCAGGCGCGGGAGGAGGAGCGTGAGGCCCGCCGCTCTCGGGGCCGGCCAGGTTTCCCGGCTCTCACCCCTCCTCGCGGTCCTCCCTCCCTCCCGGCGCCCCCGGGAGTGGAACGCGCGGGGCTACCCGGGCGGCGGGCCCCGGGGTTCCGTGCGAGGCGGCGCGGCACCGGCCGCCGGCCCGGCCCAGGCCTCCCGCGCCTCCCCCGCGCCCCCCGGAGTCCCCCTCCAGGGAGGCGGGACCTGGGGGAGACCCGGCCCCGGCCCCGCGCGGCGCAGCCCCGGCGCGCCCGAGCCCCGCGCTCGCCGCCTGGCAGCCCCGCAGGCAGGCGCCGGGCCGGCCGGGAGGTGGTGCTAGCCTCCCCGCGCCCGGGCCCGCGCGTTGCCGAGCAGCCGCTCGGAGGCTCCGAAGGGGGCGGAGCGGCGAGGCCGGCGTGCGGCTGGCGGCCCCTGTCCGCGGTTCCGGCCCCCGGCCCGCCCCCGCCTCGCCGGCCTCCCTCCGCGCCGGTGCGCGGCGCCCCGTCCCAGCCGCAGCCGCAGCGGCCGCCCCTCCCGGGCCCGACAGCGCCGAGCCCCGAGGCCGGGCCGGGGCGCCGGCCGGGACTGCCGGGGGCGCGGCGCCGACGCCGAGGCGCGGCCATGGAGGGGAAGACCCGCGCCGGGGTCGCGCTGGTCCCGGGGCCGAGCGGCCGCGGGCCTTCCGCCCGCCGCGCCCGCCGCCTCCGCCGCCGCCCGGGGCTGCTGCTCCCCGGCCTCTGGCTGCTGCTGCTGGCTCGGCCGGCCTCGTGCGCCCCAGGTAAGCACCGCCGAGACCCTCGGGCCGCGACCCTGCCTTTTTTTATTGCTGTTATTTTCCAAAAAAGAAAAAAAAAATCCTGCTTTCCCCGCCCACCCTCTTTTATTCTCCACGGCTCCCTAGCCCTCCTTTCTTGAGATGCTTTTCCGTTCTTCTCGGGCCCGGCCAATAAAAGGCACGGCGAAAATGCACCGAGAAAGCGAACGGATTCTGGCCAGTCTTGCCAAAGGTCTGCAAAGCCCCCCTGTTATCCACGGAGCCCGAGGCGGGTCTGTGGCTTCTCCAAAGGTGCCTTTATTTTCTCTGCAAAACGCAGGCACTGGAATTGTATTTGTTCATGGCTGTGCCAGTGTGGCGTGTCAGATGTTCGGGAATACTTCATTGTAGGGGCGAAGGGGTAGCCTGGGTGTGTGGGCTTTAAAACAGTGTTGCGTTACTCCGAGCGGCCCGGCGTCCCCCAGATGCAGGCAGGCTGGCGGTGTCCCCCAGTGCACCAGGACACAAAGAACATTCAAAGAAAATCTCTTGGAAAGCGCCCTGGCCATGGATCTTTCCAGGGAAATAGCTAGTGCTATTACTTCTGCAAAGGCATCAGTACAATAGAGGGGGAAAATATTGTGATTCTTCAGTGTCGGGGCATGAGAGGAGGAAGGGTTGTTTTATAATAGATGCAGTTTACTGACTGTTCGTCACCCTGGAATTAAGAGGCATCATTTATGAAGGAGCATGTGGGCGGGTTTTGTTGCTGAAATGATTTAATTCATACTGCTTCTCTGAAATGTTTACTTGTCCACACGGAGCACACACACAGGATGCTCTGGAAAGCTTCTCTGAGCTGACACCCGGTAAACCAGTGGTTGCCCCAGCACACACCCTCCACCACTTTGGGGCAGAGAAGGAGAGGTGGAATGAGCAGCTCTGGGTGGAGAGCGGCTGCACAGTGAACACAAACAGAGCCATGGAAGCTCCTGCAAACGCTCCCTTGGCGGGGGCAGGGCCGAAGGACTGCCAAGTGGCTTTGGAAGGAAATGGAACACATTTGAAGGTGTCCCTGGGACATCACTGTCAGAATTATAACCAGTGTCCCCCAGGGGATGGTACAATAGAAACACAAGAAGGGACTTTGGGGATCACAGAGTGAAACCTCTCCTCTTACTACAGGGGAGAGTGATAGAAAATTGGCTTGGTCAAGGTCACTGGCTAGTTGGTGCAGACTCATTGCTTTTCCGTTATCCCCTGCTGCCCTGTGACCTGTAGGCTTATAGGCACCTGAGGCTACTGCAAAGATTTCCCGTGGCTGGGTGGAACCCTGGCTCAGGGAGCCCTGCCAGAGCTGGGGCGACAAAACAGGTCTCTTGCAGGCAGTATACAGAGTGCAAACAACTTTCCTAACCTAGCGGCTCAGGTCCCAGTCCCGCCCTCTGTCTGTTCCAGCCCTGCGTGTCCAGAGGAGAGGAGCATCAGGGCTTTCTGTGAGAAGAGATAATCATGAAGAGTGCCCTTGGCTTTCATCTGCAAAGAAAGCCCATCTGATACTAATGGACTCATCTGTGAAGGGACCCGACGTTAATCATTTCCATTTACTGAGTGCTTTCTCGGTGCCAGGTGCTGCATTTTATAGACACGATCCAGTCCCGTTGCAAGTTGGGCGGGATTAGCCCCATTTTACAGATGAGGAAACTAAGACTTCAGGAGTTTAGGTTAGTTTGATTCCAGACTCTATGCATTTAACTTCTGCGCAGCTTCCCCATGTGCATATACCACAGATGTTGTGCAGAGAATAAGTAATTCTTTTGATAAACTTAAAGTATATAGCGGAGATGTTTGCACTGTCCCTCTGTAAGTTTCTTCTCTTAGTCCTTCCTGTTTCCCATCAACCCCTGATACAAATATTCACCCTGGACACATGAAATTCAGTGTATTTCTGTGCTGGAGCTGACATCACAGAGGTGTCACAGTCTTCCTTTGAGTAATTTGTGTTTTGGGCTCCACCAGTTTGTACAATTACTTCTAGACCAGGTGATAGAATAGCAGCTGAAGAAGTAGAGGACCCTGGGTCTGTCCCCAGAGTTCCAGTTGGAAACTCAAAGCAGGTGCAGATCCGTGCATGGACTGTTCCTTCGAGAAAAAACATCTTTAAGGTAGCCCCTCACCCACTTCTCGAAGGCTGTGACAATCCACAGTGGTGGAGGGTCCCTTCCTGATGTAGAAGACATGGGCTGGTGCGTGCTGATTGGTGCTAGGAAGAGACTGCATTTCAGTTGGCCGGTGTCTCCTCTCTGCAACTAGGACTCTCTGGCTCCCAGTCCTGAGTGTTTCCTTTTCACCATCGGAGTGGGGATGGGGGAGGCTTTGCCGAACCCTGCCGCAGTCGTTCTGTTTCTAAAGAGCCTGATTCAGAAAATGGCATGTCTTAATCCTGTGTGGGATTTCCTGGGTTAGGCAGCAGTCCCTTTCAAGGCTGATGGAAAATGATCTCCTTCGGCAGGCTTCTCTTTCCTTGTTAACTTCTGTTAAATGGAGTCCACCTTTCAGTGGGTCCCCTTATTTCAGTCTTTATTTAAATTTCTGTGTTTTATTGATTTCTTGTCTCTTTCTGTCTCATTCAGAATCTTGAATGTGCCCTTTTTTGTTTGTTTAAACATTTATAAATTTGGTCTTGACTGTTCACGGTTGTGGAAACAATGTGAAGTACTTTGGACTTGCTTTTGATTGCATTTTTTAGGCGATCCTATATCTACAATATAAAAAGAAAGAATTACACTCCATTTATTCATCTTATTCATGGATAAGTCTTTCTTAAAAATAATGGTTACTATGAAATTGATAACTTTGCAGAGATTTTGGAAATTACTAGAAGATACAGAAAACAGGTACCCATGACCCTGCAGCCCACAGATAGCACTGTAAATAGTCTTTTCTTTGTTAACATTCAAAAGGTGAAAATGAAATTATAGGCATCATTACATTTATTACTTTTTTCACTCAATATTTAACTTAAGCATTTTCCTATTCATTAAATATTGTTTGGAAACTGTTTCATCCTAATAATTTCCTTAATTATTCTTTTATTATTTCGAGCTTTTTTGGCTGTTATAAATAATGCTACGATGAATAGCTATGTAGATAAGGTTTTATAGTTGTGTGTGTGTGTGTGTGTGTTTAGAATATGTTTCTAAAGGGAGAATTAGAATGCAATTTAAATCTAAGACCCACCAGGCTGAATCTTTGCGTGTTCAGTGTGCTGGGTGCCTAATAGGTGCTCTGTAAGTGGTTGTTGAATGAATTGACTTGTTCTGTATGGCCGTGATGCTGAAATAAACCTTAATAACTTACACAGTGGCCTGTTTCACTTCATCATCATCAGCATTGGATATTATTTTTAAAATTCTTATAGAGGGGAACCTGGATGGCTCAGTGGGTTAAGCCTCTGCCTTTGGCTCAGGCCCTGATCTCAGGGTCCTGGAATTGAGCCCTACGTGGGGCTCTCTGCTCAGTGGGGAGCCTGCTTCCCCGCCTCCCCCTCTCTGCCTGCCTCTCTGCCTACTTGTGATCTCTGTCAAATTAATAAATAAAATCTTAAAAAAAAAAAACTCTCATAGAATAAATTTGTAACCCACCGCTTAAGTTTTTTTTTATTTTGGGTTGGCTATTTTTGGTTTATTTTGTATTTGTATTCTGTGAATTCTCTCTGTTTTTGCTCACATGTATGTTGTTGGTATATATTTAAATCTTTTTATGTTAAGGATAGCAACCATTTCTCTCCTGCTGGTTGCCTTTTCTCCCTTCCAATGGGTTTTCTTTTCCATTTTATACAATTTAGAAATTCAGAAGTTTTGATTATTTTGATTAGCAAAATCTGCTGTTCTGCTTTTCTTTTTGTAACTTTTTTTCATTGCATTTATTCTCGACGTGTTAAATTTTTATCTTAATGTACTTATTATTAGCCATTTTGAGGTGAATATTTGTTGTACTTTTTGGTTTAGTATCTTATAAACAAAGACTTGAAATGATTCAAAAGTGTGATTCTCCAGCCCCCTGCTTCAGTATCACTAAGGGATGTGGGGGTGCTTGTTAAGAAGGTAGATTTCTGGGTCTCACCTTTGACCTATATTAGAGTCTTCAGTGGTGGTGCCTGGGAATCTTCATTTTTTAACAAGGTCATAGTCCTTTAAACTTTGGAACCACTGATCCAGAGACTGTACACCCAGTAATTGGAAGTTTTGGGGACACACTGCTTAATATCTCACAATTGTCTTTTCATGATTAGAACAGTTGATTCAAAATTGTGACGTTGCAATTTTGTTGTTGTTGTTGTTCTATCTTGTTGGCTTGGTTTTCTTTTGGTTGGGAATCAAAGGGCGTAGAGGACTTCATTTTAAATTCTCAGTCTGTTCACTGGGGAACAGTGGCTGCCATCTTTGTCAGGAAATGCCTCCCTTCATCCTGAAAACAGAACCCAGCCAGGGAGTTGTTAAAACTCACCAGGGACCTAGGAGCCACAGGTTTTCTATCAGTGTGCCCTGGGTGCTAGAGGCAGCTAGTTACTGTAATTAAAATTACACTAAGTTGATTCAGATGGGAAGATGCTGCTGTAACCGATCCAATTTGTTTCACGTTGCGTAGCTCACAGTGACGTGGTTGCTTTCTTGGTCTTAAGCAGCATGATTTGTTGGGGGGAGCTCACTGAACTGTGAGCTCACAGACCCAAGTGAGTTCTTTTCTGCTGGTAACTTGCTTTTTGAGTATGGACGAGTTACCTTGCTCTGGGTTTCTTTGTCGGTGTCAGAAGAGGTCGCTGAGATGATCTCTGAATTCCTTTTACCTCTTATATTTCAAGTCCACATGTTGGATAACTTGGATTGCACTTGTTACAGACAGCGACAGTCCTGTTTCTGTTGAATGTTTGTGTCAATGTCTGCCTGTCCTGTAGATGTTCCAGCCCCGTGACTTGCCGAAGGCAGTTCATTCAATTCTTTTTTTTTTTTTTTTTAATATTTTATATATTTATTTCACAGACAGAGATAGGCAGAGAGGCAGGAAAAGAGAGAGGGAGGCAGGCTCCCTGCTGAGCAGAGAGCCTGATGCGGGCCTCGATCCTAGGACCCTGAGATCATGACCTGAGTCGAAGGCAGAGTCTTTATCCCACTGAGCCACCCAGGCGCCCCTCAATTCTTTTTGTTTTTAAAAATATCCTCCTCTGCTCTCCCCTCCTGCATCCCCACCCGTGGGACACATACTTTGCTCTCTTGTATTTTCTTTTTGTCTCTTCCTTTTTTATCCATTTTCACTGATAATGCTTCAGGTGCGCTAATGCTATGGCTTATGGCTTCAGGCATTGCTTCTCCTCGTTAGTGAAAATCTAAACTTTTTACTTATTCTGAAAGTGTCAGAAGAGGTTGTTAGAAATGCAGAATCTCAGGTCCTACCCCGAACCTCCTGAGTCCGAATCTGCATTTTCATAAGCTCCTCAGGTGATTTCAAACATGCACCTGAAGTTTGGGAAGCACTGGGCCAAGATGTGGTGCCTCCTGTTCCAACCATCTGGGAGCAAGTGGTATTGGATCCCCGGGGCCTGAGTCAGCCCGCACTACTCTGGAGCCCTTCCAGATCTTCAGGGACCTTGAGATGCACCTGCCTTAGGGACTGAGTCTGTGTGAATAGTGTGCAAGAGCCCTACTGCCTTTGACCAGGCAAATTCAGGACAAAATGATTCTCTAGATCCACCCTAATTTTTAACCCATTCATTCATTATGGCCATTTGGCTGGTTGTGAAAATACTGAAATTTGGCCATACCACTTGGTAGATGGCTGCTAATCCCCAGCTCTCCAAGTCCCTGGGGCCTCCCTGTCCTCCTCAGGCACTCAACTTTTGAAGACTGAGATGTACCCACCTCAGACGGAGGGTCAGCCCACACAGGTTTTTCAGCCTCAGGGTGTGCTTCCTGGTGACAGACCAGCAGCTGATTGCGGGCCATCTGTCACTTTGGGCCGGGATGGGGTGGTGGTGCTGCTGCTGTGTTTGTTCTAGGAGTGAAATAGGGCAGAATGTTAGGGGATGGTAAAAGAGGGTGTGGAAAGGTAGGGACCACTTGTGCAGTTGAGGAAGTAGAGAGGAGCACGGCAACACCGCGTGGGGCTCAAGGAGGTGGAAGGGGGGCAGGAGGGAGAAATGGGGGGGCTCACCTGCAGTCAGAAGAATTGAGGAGAGGGTAGTTTTGTAGAGAGAGGTAGACAAGATGGGAGGACGGCAAGCAGGGGAGGAACTGGGGGCTCGAGAAAATACAGCTGGTTTCCCGAGACAACTGAGACAACAGCCTCAGCTGTCAGGCGCCTGCTGTCTGCTTGCCCCCCAGCAGCCCCGGGTGGCCCAGAGCCTTGGCGGGCAGTGAGCGGGTGACTGGGCTCCTGGGTTACCTCCTGGCAAGTCTTGGTGCGAGGTCCGACTGGGGAGGCTCCTGCTCCTGATGATGGGGTGTGGGGGGGGGGTGCCCAGCCGTGCGGAGTCATTTAGAAAACTCCTTGCTTCTGTCTTTGTTCTCCTGTCTCTTGTTTGGGCCTGCGGAAGCGACCCTTCATCACTATGGTTTTGGGCGCTAGGATTAACTTCGGAGCCAGACAGCCTAAAGGGCTTTAAAACACTGGGTAAATACCGCTGGGGAGCTTTCAAAGGGGGAAGCCTCAAACATACAAAACAAACCATCTTCTGAAGCCAGCTTTGAGGCGAACTTGGGCAAAGCCTGGGAGACAGGTGTGAACTGGTGGCCAAGTTGAGAGGCCTCTGCTGCTCCAGGTGTGGTCCACAGACGAGCAGCATCAGCAGCCCCTGGGAGCTTGTTAGAAAGGCACAGAGTCTGGGCCCTCCCCACGTCTACCCAGAGTTCACCTCTGACCACCCCTCACCCGGGATTTGTGTGCGCACTAAGGTTTGAGATGCTCCGGCCTAGGCTGTGTCTCCTTGAGGCTGGGTGCATTTCAGAGATTTTAGGGTGTTACCCAGTTACTGAGGAGGCTTTTTTACCTTGTAAAAATCCACCCCAGATTTTAAGTTGATTGGGCAAACCGGGGGAAGGAGCAGGAGCAGAGTAGTCGGTTCAGAGCTGAGCTGGTGTCTGGCTGGACGTGCGAGTCAGAGCGCTGGTCCCACTCCGCCTCTCCCCACAGAACACCCCCCCCCAACCCCCATGGGGCCCGAGTGTGTTTGGGAGCCTTTTTTCTAGCCCTTAATTTCTCTGCCCCGATAGCAGGAGTCAGGGCGGCTGGCTGTGGAGGCCTGCGGGAACACGTGGAGCTCCTTGAGGCAAACAGGTGTCCAAGCTGAGGTGGAGGTGGAAGGGCCCCAGGTGTCTGTCAGGAGATGAACGGATTAACAAAATGCGGCTTATACACACAATGGAATTATTCCTTCTTAAAAAAGAAGGAAATTCGGACACACGCTATAGCATGGACGGACCACGACATTCCGCCAAGTGAAATAAGCCAGTCACCCAAAGACAAAACCTGCATGAGTCCTCTTAGCGAGGTATCTGGAGTTGTCAGCATCCCGGGGACATGGTGCTCTCCAGGGGCTGCGTGGAGGAGGGAATGGGGGCGTAGTGTGCGATGGGGACAGAGTTTCAGTTCCTCAAGACGAAACGTGTTCTGGAGATTGGTTGGTTGCACAACGGGTGTGAAGATACTTAATGTTACTGAGCTGTGCGCGCAGAAGTGGGAGGTCGATATGGTGAACTTTCGGTTATGTGTGTGTGTGTTTTTAACCACAATTATTAATCAAAACAAAGTGAAGCTGGGTGGGGGCTTGCTGGTTGGGTAGCAGAAGTGGACGCTTGGGAGAGCTGGGAGCCACAGTCTGGGGACAGGGCAGGAGCACACGACAGGTGTTCCGTGGGCTCAGGTGAGAGGCGGGAAGCAAGGGCTTCTGCAGACCATCAGAGGCCAGATCTGCATGGGGACAGGGAAGGGGCAGGTCAGAGCCTGGTGGCCAGGAGAGGAGTCACAGCCCCTGCACCTGGCCTGTGGCATCAGCTAGGATGTCCAGGCCTGTCTGCCTCAGGACTGCTTCACCTCACCCTGACCGCCCCCGACTCACTGCACCTATCTCTCACCTCACCGCTCATCTCACTCTTCACCTCACCCATCACCCCTCACCTCACCTCACCCCTCACTTCTCATCTCATACTCGTCACCTCACCCCTCACCTCACCCCTTACTTCTCATCTCATACTCGTCACCTCACCCCTCACCTCACCTCTCACCTCACCCCTCACCTCACCCCTCACCTCACCCCTCACTTCTCATCTCATACTCATCACCTCACCCCTCACCTCACCTCTCACCTCACCCCTCACCTCACCCCTCACCTCTCATCTCATACTTGTCACCTCACCCCTCACCTCACCCCTTACTTCTCATCTCATACTCGTCACCTCACCCCTCACGTCACCTCTCACCTCACCCCTCACCTCACATCTCATACTCGTCATCTCACCCCTCACCTCACCTCTCACCTCACCCCTCACCTCACCCCTCACCTCACCTCTCACCTCACCCCTCACCTCACCCCTCACCTCTCATCTCATACTCGTCACCTCACCCCTCACCTCACCCCTCACTTCTCATCTCATACTCGTCACCTCACCCCTCACCTCACCCCTTACTTCTCATCTCATACTCGTCACCTCACCCCTCACCTCACCCCTCACCTCACCCCTCACCTCACCTCTCACCTCACCCCTCACCTCACCCCTCACTTCTCATCTCATACTCGTCACCTCACCCCTCACCTCACCTCTCACCTCACCCCTCACCTCACCCCACCCCTCACCTCACCCCTCACCTCACCTCACCCCTCACTTCTCATCTCATACTTGTCACCTCACCTCACCTCTCACCTCACCCCTCACCTCACCCCTCACTTCTCATCTCATATTCGTCACCTCACCCCTCACTTCTTATCGTCCCTCCCTTCTCACCTTGTCCTTCACCCTTCACATCTCACCCTTTACCTTTCACCTCCCCCCTCACCTCACCCTTAACCTCAGCCCTCACGTCCTATCTCACCCCTCCCCCTTTACTTCTCACCTCACCCCTTCCCCGCCCATCTCACCTCCCCCGTCGTCACCTCTCACCTCACCTCTCACCCGTCTTACCTCCTCACCTCGCCTTTCATCTCACCTTTTATCTTTCCCCTCACCTCATCATCTTCATGGTATTGATGGAGGATGGGCTGGGGGACTGGGCTGGGGAGGCTGAATAGAGTCTGGGGAATTTATAAAATCAGATTCTTTTTCCTAGCCCTTGGAATGGTGCTTTTAAATATTTTTATGCATTTTCACTACGACAATAGTTTTATTGGTTTTTTTCCTGATTAGGAAAATAATATGTGTTCATTGCACTGATGTGGGTGTACCATTCTTTCTGCCTAGAACATTCTTAATCTCTGATATTATCTACACGGTTTACTACCCGCTTTCTTCAGGTCTGCTCAGATCTCATGTGGTCAGAGAAGCTTCCTCTAACTAAGTTTTAAAAATACAGTGACCTCCTTCATAATTCCTTGTTCCAGACTCTGCCTCAGTTTCCTCCGTGGCGCTCAGCACCGTCTCCTGCGTGTCTCTTTATTCCCTGTCGGCGTGCGTGAGACAGTAAGCTTCCTGAGCGCCAGCTGTGTTCTTCTGTGCTGTTTCCTCATTTACTCGTCCCATCTTTCTCCAGTGACTGCTCTGGGCCGGCGCTGTGGTGGGCCCTTCCGATCCATGGGTGAACCCGCTTACCCGTATGCTGGGTTCCTAGGCCATATGTGCCAGGAAGGAATGGGGCAGAGAAAAGGCTTGGGTGTGAGGGATTGAAGTTTTAATCTGAGTGGTTAGGGAGGCCTCATGGAGAAGGCGAGTATGGTAGTATGCTAGGGCTGCGGTAACGAACCGCCACAAACTGAGTGGCTTACACAAAAGTTACTGTCACATGGTTCTGAAGACCAGAAGTCCCAGATCAAGGTCAGCAGGGCAGTGCTCCTTCGGAAGGCGTTAAGGAAGGGTCTGTTCTCAGTGTGTCTTCGAGCTTCTGGTAGTTCCTTAGGCTTGTGCAGCACAACTCTGATCTCCGTGTGGCCTTCTCCATGTGTGCGTGTCTGTGTTCAAATTTCCCCTTTTATAAGCACAGTCATGTTGGATTAGGGCCATCCTACCCCAGTGTGACCTCATCTTAACTAATGACATTTACAGTGACCCTGTTTCCACATAAGGTCACATTCTGAGGTACTGGGGCTTAAGACTTGAACATATGAATTTGGTGGTGGTCGGGGGGAGGGCATGGTGCACCCTGAACAGGGACATTTAATCTAAGACTTGAAGGAGGTGAGGGGGTGAGCCAAGCAGGCCTTTGGGGAAACAGCGTTCCCAGAAGGTGAAATAGGCAGCATAAAAGTGGGAGTTTGCCTGGTGTTGGGGGAGGGGTAGGAGGCCAGTGTGCCCAAAGCGGAGCGGGTAGGGATGAGGGTCAGCAGGTGCTTAGGTGGGTGCTGGGCGTAGGGGGAAGTGGGTGCTGGGGCGGAGCATCAGAGGCCCTCTTAAGGATGTTGGCATCACTCCGGTGAGGTGGGAAGCGGTTGGAGGGTTTTGAGCAGAGGAGGGATATGATGAAGCTTAAAATGTAAAATTTATTGCACATTAAATGAATTCAGATGGTAAAAAAGATGTAAGTTAGAAAGTGAAAATCACCCCAAATCCTACCACTCCGAGATAACCATTATGACATTTTGGTGTTTCTCTTTTCAGATTTCTTGTTCACACATACAAGCACATACACATACACACAAAGTGATGGTGTCATACTCGCCATGTTGTTTGCTGACTTGCTTTCTTGCACTTCACACTTTATCATTGAATCTTTACATTGTCAGGAAATGTGGATCCATGTTATGATTGGGTATGATGCTCTGGATGTTCTATACTTTACTTAACCAGCTCTCTGTCCGTGGGTAATTATATTGCTTTCAGCATTTGCTGTGACAAAGAACATTGCTATGAACATCTTTGTATTTCTGTCTTTCCATACTTTTCTAATTATTCCCTTAGGATAAATTCCCAGAAATAGAATTGCTGGACTAGGCAGTATTCATACATTAGATTTTGATGCATATTGCCAAATTGCTCTCTAGAAAGGTTGAAGCACTCTGCATTCTCTCTAGCAATGAATCAGAGCACCGTTTTGCTTCTTCCCTTCATCTGACTGGCTGTTACCAATCTTCATTATCTTTGCCAAACTCCTAGGTAACAAATAGCTGCTTTAAAGTTGCATTTCTTTGGCTCTTAATTGGCAGTCGGGCCTGTCATCGAGGCCCCCTTTGCTCTCCTTCTTTGGTTCTCTCCTGCAGAAATCTCCAGGCTGACCTGGGAGTCATGATACCCAGTAATTACAGAGCGCTAGCTAGCCAGGTGCCGAACGTTGTGGGAGGCACAATGTATCTTTTTAAATCTGTACAGTAACCGCAGGAGGTAAGAGCTATTATTATCCCCATTTTGCAGATTAGAAAGACCAAGATCAGAGAGGGTTACTAACTTGCTCAAGGTCATACAACTAGCAAGAGTCTTCCTACCTTCAAGGTTGGGGTGGGGGTTGTACCTCAGCCAGTGCCTCCCGGGCTCTTGGTCCATACTAGTGAATGAGTCTATAATCTCTACCATTTAGATGCCGACATCTAAGGTTTTGCTTGCTGGGTAGAGTGAACTCTTTGGGCAGAGCTCTGCAGTCAGGGTCCTCTGTGGCCCCTGCGTGTGTCAGACGCCCTGGCTGGCTGTGAAGGCTCGCCCAGGGCCCCACACAATGATAGAAATGAAACTGGACCCCAAAGTCAAAGGCACAGACAAGGCTTTATTAGGGCTACATCTCGAGTGGAAGAGAGACAGGGCACAGGCGGGGAGACCCTGATTGTATAGAGACAGTTCCCTCCTCCTGATTGGTTGGAAGGGCCTCGTCCTGATTGGTGGATATTCGCCTCTGAGGCAGGTCATTGGTGCTTTTTGGAGCCGCGGCTTCTATTTTAATTCCGACTTGCCTGTGACTGGGTGTCCTGGGCCTGCTCTGAGAGAAGCATGTGTGATAATGATAGTGTCCCGTGTGCATAATGGCTTTCACTCAGGGCTTGTGCCCGTGGTCCCTAACTGTCTCCTGTAGAAGGTGCTCACTATCTTGGTTAAGAGAAATGAAGGAAGCGGGCATGTGAAAACTACAGTATTGTGTGTCATTGAGGTTTCATTTTGTTTGATCCCAGCAGATTAAAAATTTAAAGTTTTAAAAGTAAAAAAAAAAAAAAAATTCAGAAAGTTAAAATTAATCTTTCGAGCCTATAGTCCCTATCCTCCCACACGGAGAATAACATTTTTTGTAATACCAAGTAACATTTTTGTACTGCATTTCCTCTCTTATGTGCTGGGCCATATCCTTGTGGGTTTGATAATATTTCTTCTTTGTTTCGGCTACACTGTCTTCCTGTGGTTTGTTTCTGACTGCAGAGCGTGTGGTTGGAATACATTTTCTTTCTTAATAAATTGGCATATACCACTGGTTTAAAATCAATTTCTCACTAACTCTGAAATTTTGGTGGAAGGAAGTCAATGCCATAAAATAAATACCTTGTTGGAGACTCCACCAGTGTAACTCGCTGTCCTGGTTCCATTGTTTTATGTGCCCCTTGAGCCTTTTTAGTTCTTCGTAAAGCACAGTGTATTAATTCCTTGAGTTCTTGCCTGGATCTGGTGTTAAAGTTTAACCTTCTGAATAATTTCCAGAAATCTTAGGCCTGAATCTGTTCTATTTGTTCCCTCACAGTTTATATTGACTTTACTCATTGACAACCTTCAAGTTTCTCTTCTCCCTCTTGCAATTCAAGGTTCAAGTCCCACCGAGAGGAAAGCCACATGTAGAATATGTATTCTCTCAATCAGGATAGACTCATTTTGTTGCAGAAAGAACCCCAACTCTCAGTGGGTTTCACCTTTTGGCTTCAAGACGCCACCATGCTGATATTTCCCTTTGTCTCTTTCCTTTACCTTTTGGATTTTGTGTGGTTCTGGAAATTTTGCTTTTCCATCCTAGTCTTGGGTTTTCCAGTGCCAGAATGAGTGCCTGAAGGTAGACCAGTTATATGAAGGCCCCATTCATTCGTGCATGTGTGCATTTTTCAGCTAACATTTTATTTTTTAAAAAAGATTTATTTATTTTTTGGAGGGGGAGAGGGGCAGAGGGACAGAGAATCCTAAGCAGACTCCATGCTGAGTGTGGAGCCTGACGCAGAGCTCAAGACCCTGAGATCACAGCCTGAGCCAAAACGAAGATTTGGATGCTTAACCAGCTTTGCCATCCAGGCGCCCCCTCAGCCAGCATTTTTTGAGCACTCACTACCATGTGCTAGATGCTGGGATATGAAGGTGAATATGGCAGTCAGTCATGGCCCTCAAGGAATTCTGTCAGGAAGGCGAGAGAGTCCTATACGTAAGTAACTATACAACAGTATGGTCGGTGCCGTGGTAGAGGATGACAGTGATGATACAAAGAAGGCAAGAACTGGTTGCAGATGTAGGATCAAGGAACTGTGTGGGATATTTTGTTTTAAGATGGGACGTAAGATTGGAGCATTCTTTTAGTGCTGAAGGGGAGCATTGTTCAGTTATGTATGACAGCATAACAAATCACCCCAAAACTGAATGATACGAAACAATAATGATATATTATTTCTCATGATTCTCTGGGTCAGGAATTTGGACAAGGTTCAGATGGGCGATTCTTCTCCATATAGTCACTACTGAGGTCCCCCACTTGGCTGCCTATGGTTGGTGCTGGGATTGGGCTGGAAGGTTTAGGAGGGCTTCACTGATGTGTCCGGTTCCTTGGTGCTCCTCCATATGCCCCCCCCTTCTCGTATGACTGTCTGAGGCTTTCTCGAAGCATAGTGGTCTCAGGGTAGTAGGATTTGTTATTAGGCTACAGGCTTCCAAGAGGGGTGAAATAGAAGCTGCCAGTTCTCTTAAGATCCTGGGCTTGAAATTTACCCAAGGAAGCCATGAGAATGTTGCTTCTTGTGCATATTGTTGGTTAGAGCAAGTCACAAAGCCAGCCTAGACTCAAGGGTTGGGAGGGGACAGGAGCTCGCCATTGATGGATAGAATAGCATATGAATTGATGGTAGACATCTTTGGAGATCGTCTGCCACAAGCACAGAATTATCCCGGATGGAGAGGAGCTGGAAAGGAGACAATTGCTGGAGCAAGTTCTCAGAGTGGACTGAGGGAATAAGTGGTAACAACAGGCATTATAACAGCAAACTCACACTAACTGTGCCCTTCCCATATGCAGGGCATTCTCTGGGCACTCAGCACGTGTTCACTGTATTTATTTATTTAATCCTGACAGCAACCCTGTCAGGTACAATTGTTAACTCCCTTTCTCAGATGAAGAAGTCGATACACGGGGAGGTGAAGTAACTTGCCTTAGGTCGCCCATCTAGTAGCTGGGAGCGGAGGAATTCAGGCTCCTTGGACAGGAAGGATGGCGTCTCTTCCACTGAGGTAGGTGGGAAGGAAGGAGTGGTGGGTGCAGGTACGCGTGGGAGGGTCATGCTGTTGAGGAAGCCGACGTCCGATTGACTCTTTTTTTTTTTTTTTTTATCGTGCTGTGGTCATCACTTAAGTGCGATGGGGCTGAAGCAGTTTGGGCTCCATGAAAAAGTTGTTTCTGGTTGTAGCATCTGTGCATCATAGCGGAAGGGGCAGAGCAGGGAGCTATAAAGGGACTGTTGAGTGGTCGAGGTGTGTGCAGCAGCAGCACCCTCCCTTGGCCCAGTGGGGGTGTCTGTGGCTGGATATGTCAGGTGGAGAAGGTACACGGTGGGGCTGATCCCAGAACCGCTCTTTGAACCCTTCATAAAAGTCTCTTAGATCTATATTTTCTCCGGCTGCTGTGACTGTCTCGCCTCACAAGATTTGCCCAGTGGCTCTCAGAAAGCAGCATGTCCATCATAGATTTGAAAAGAAGAGTGCCAGGTGACTCCCTGTGTTGATCCTACAAATGTTCCTTGACTTTGCATTGGGTGCCTGTTCCACGTACCAAGTGTCAAATGTCAAGTCTTGAGATTGCCCCTGGGACAACTTAGAATAGGCTCCCAGAAGAGATGCCACTCTTTTTGGTGGGGTGAAGCATGTGGGCATTGACTGTCACCCAGCTCAGGGTGAGGCTCCTATTCCATAGGCCACACTGATGGCCTGCAAGGGGCCCGTCTTTCCACAGGACTGCACAGGAAGGGGTCATGCTGGGGATTGAGGAAGAGCCTGCGCTTTGGGTCCCATCCACCCCTTTTATTTGCTCGTACAGTGTGGGATCTATGGTGTTGCTGCAGTCTCCCAGTGCTTACCACTTATATTCTTGAAGACTTTGAATCATAGGAGTCTATTTTCATAATAATTTGATCTCTTTGGAAAATTCAGAAGGTACCTCCACATGTCTTTCTAGTCCCACAGAGCTTTAGAAAGCATTTCTTTCTTTCTTTCATTTTTTAAAAAATATTTTATTTATTTGACAGATCACAAGTAGGGAGAGGCAGGCAGACGGAGAGGGGGAAGCAGGCTCCCCGCTAAGCAGAGAGCCCGATGCGGGGCTCAATCCCAGGATCCTGGGATCATGACTTGAGCCGAAGGCAGGGGCTTTAACCCACTGAGCCACCCAGGAGCCCCTAAAAAGCATATCTTGCAAAAAGCACACTTAATATGCAAGAAACAGCTTTACCCCAGAAGGTTCCAGATAAACTCTTATGAGGTGCCGAAGTCTATAGTTTTGGCTCCAGCCTGGGGTGCCTGGTAGGTTCTGGGTGTCTGGGATCCACTTGCTGGTATTAGAAACATTTTAGTCTGTTATTTTTTGACATATTATACTATCTCCTAAGCCATAGGGCTCCAGGGGACAAATTCTACTTCTCCTGGACCCCAGTGGCCCAATAAGCCTTCAGCCAGTTGGAGTGGGGATATCACTCTAATTCCTGCTTTGATTTGTCTATCTTGGATTAAGTTCTGTGGTGTGAGCTAAAGCCTCTAACTGGACCAGATCTTATCCACGTCAGAGGACCGGCAGTCTTCTCCATCTCTGCCCTGTAGTCCAGAGAACGGACCTGAAACCATGAGGCCATGACATTGGGAGTTGAAAATGGTTAGTGCTTAACACTGGTGTTTAAAGAAGGGTCATGTCTAATTCAGAGGCACGGCTCCTTGCAGTCGCTCTGTGATCCTTACAAGTGGGGTTGGCTCATTTCCCTTGACCCAGCAAGTCAGTTCTTTGGAATTTAACCAACTTCTGACTCTTTGACAGTAGAATTTACATAACTGAATAAAGACATTTGTTAATGGATCCTCTAATCAAGAAAAATCAATGTCTCAAACTTAACGTAAATTTTTTTTTTTTTTAAAGATTTTATTTATGTTTGTGAGAGAGAGAGAGAGCACGCCCGCCCCGTGCTTGCTCACAAGATGGGGGAGGGCAGAGGGAGCAGCAGACTCCCCACTGAGCAGGGGGCTCCATGATGCCGATGATGCCAATGATGCCGATGATGCCGGGTTCCATCCCAGAACCCTGGAATCGTGACCTGAACTGAAGGCAAACAGACGCTTAACCAAATGAGCCACCCAGGTGCCCCTTAATGTAAATTTAAATCTTATTTTACAACAAAACTTTCAAGACTTACTTCATGTTGAAATAACTGATAACCAACATCAGGGTTAAAAATCATCATAACAATGATTATATTTTCTCCATTTATAAAATCCGGGTTTGAACTGCAGGCTTTTTATGGGAATTAAATAGAAAGACCTTTTACCCTGTGCCGTTTGGGCCTCTGCACCATGAACCTCCCCTACTCCCTTTTTCCCATAGTGGGAACCCCATTCATATGATCTTTTTATTCCATGATGCCCACTCAGTGTCCCGTACAGGCAGACGAATGAGTGAGTGAATGCGTGAGTGGCCCTTTTTCTAGTTGTTCATGGTCGTGATTTGTGGTCATCTTTTGGTTTTAGTGGTTGGTCAGTTGCTGAGAGGGAATGAATTAATATACACCAGGTTTTTGTAATACTATTGGGGTTGTTGAGTTCAAAAATTATGCATCAGAACTTCTAGCAATAGTACGAAAACAAATCTGCATTTCCTTAAGAGGGTAGCTTGTGCACCTACCTGGACAGGAGCAGCTTCTGAATCATACCACATTGTTTGGGTCCCATTGGATCGTTGCTGAGAGATCCAGTGGGGTCTGCCGTCCACACTGGGTGGCGGTTGCTAGGCTGGTCCTTTCTGGACCTGGGAGAGGGAGGTGGCTGATGGGGGATAATGGAGCAACAATAAAGGGAACTGGGATGAGAGAAATACTCTTAAGTGACAGTCCCCGGCAGAGTAGTCATCATGGGAAGTATGTGATAGATTGTAAAATAGTTTCCGAGTCATGGAACTTTTCAGCTGGGGAGTTATATAAATAATCATTCATCTATCTCTATATATGTCAATTTCTACTTCTGTGGCCTTGACAAGATGCCCCAGGGCCTGCACCGCCAGGATCCAGACTGTAGGAGTTGGAGCCTCTTCCTTTAGGACACACCCAACAGGATGAATTTCAGCCTTTTTATTATTCTGTCAAGATTCAAGTTTTGGGGAGAGAGCCTGTGGCTTAGGATTGCTGCCCCTTCCTTGGGCAGGAGAGCGTGGGCCTCTTGGGTGACAGATGTACTTAGATCATGCTCCGTGGTGGAGGGATCGTCCCCAAAACAAGACTGGGGGAAACCGAAACCAATGTCTACTCCCATGGCCTGCATGTGCGAGTCATGCAGGTGCAAACGTGCAGACCCATAATCAGAGAGAAACACGCCTGTGTATCCAGAGGAAGACAGTCATGCAAAGATGAGAAGAGGCAGAAATAGGCATTAACAGACATTTCCACGCATACAAAATATGTGAAGACACGTGAGTATATAAAGATGCATCATGTGTACGAGGGTGTAGGTCAGTAGCGGCATGTACAGAGATGCCCCTATAGACAGGCGCATGGAAATACATGCATAAATGCAGACCCACTTACGAATACGTGCCCATGGCAAAGTGCGTGGGTGCTTGGAGAGAAAATGAGCAGAGGAAAGGAGGCTGCATCGTAGAGGGCGGATAAAGGAGAGAGAGTCGGGGGGCAGCAGAGCGCCACGCTTTCGCCAAGTAGTCGGTCAAGATTTATAGACTGGCTTTGGATTTCTGCCTGTGCTCTTCCTAGGCCTCTTGGCTCTGGTCCCTGTTCCTGTATCCACTAAGTTCATTTGATCAGAAGGGCAACGTGATGCCACAGATGGCAATCTCCCCGCGGAGCCTTCATTTACCTTGTTCTGCCTGTATTAATGGAACAGCCTCTTCCCCCTTTCATGCCTCAGTTTCTTCCTCTGCTCCTACCTTACCGTCCTGGCTGTGTGGCTGTTCCCATAAGGGGAACTATGTTGAGTTCTTTTATGCTTCCATGCCTTTGTACATGCTGTTCCTATACTGTTCCTTCTGCTTGGGATGCTCTTTCTTCTCATTTGCCTCATTCTACTCTTCTCTCGAAAATTGCAGGCCTGATGTTGCCTCCTCCAGGAAGCCTTCCAGAAATCCCAGAATGGTTTAGACACCATTCCTCCATGTGCATCCCTATTAAAGCACTAACCACTCTGCGCTATAATTGTTTTTTAACCAGATTGGAAGCTTCTGGAGGGTAGAGATGTATATTTGTATCCTTACCATCTAATGTTGTACCTGGTCCTCAATAAACATTTGTTGAATTGTTAAATGAATGATTGAAAGAACGATTCTGTGAATGAATGAATGATTGTATAAATGAGCAAATGAACTAGAATAAATAATGACTTGGTGAGTTCGGTAACCTGAACTTCATAAAGCTGGGAATTCCTTTTATTTTTTGCTGCTTCTGACCTGTTTTCTCCTCTTGAATCATAATTCAGAGCTGCTTTTCATACCCCCCGTTCTTACTTGAAGATCTTACTCATGTGGTTGAACCTCAAAACTACACCTTAACTTAAACCCCTGGAGTTGATTGTCATTGAAAACTAAGTAGTTTCTGAGTCTGAGTTTTCCTGGCATGCCCATTCCTTCTGTGTGGGACAAGAAAGGTTTATTTGTCTCTGATGGCAAATAATACTCATTTATACTTTGTGAAGTATGGGAAGTACATTTGGAAGAAAATAAGGATCTTTATTTCTACCACCTCACTATTTTGTAAAATGTCTGATATATGTTTTTATAGTCTTCTAGGAAATGTGCATACATGTATGCACATGTAGAAAAGACTTGACTTTTCCATAAAATGAGATCTATGAGAGATCTATCTGTGTAATCTCGCATCTTGTAAATTTTACTTCCGGACAACTGTTTCCCATGCTATCACATACTCTCTGAAATGTTTTTGAGGAATGCATAGTATTCCTTTACAGAGCAGAATTTTTCAGGTCACTCTTTAATTGTTTGGTATCTTTATTGATGCTTATTGTTGCTATTATATACGATGTTACGATGAACCACTTTGTACATAGGTGTTTGACTTCTAGTTATTTCCTTTAGGATGGGTTTATCAAAGAAGAATAACCGGGTCAAGAAGGGTAGGCTTTAAAAGAAAAAAATCTCGTGTGTCCGTGTAAACCAGAATGCACTGCAGAAGAGCGATTACAAAATACGCCCTCTCTGTTGGGATTTTCAAAATAGATTTATGGTTCGTGTCATTGAGCTGTTTTCCAGAACAGGAGTTCTCTGGCTGGGACTGTTGCTTTTCCCAGCCCTGCTGTGTGGTCATGTTCTGTGTCATCTCTCATTGGGAGCAGGTGTTTCCCCAGAAGGGGGTCCCCACCCTATGCACGCCTTTAAAGATCCAGAGCCCGGGAGACAGAAGGTGTTGGCTTTGGGAATCTTGGCCACACTGGGGATGTGGGATGTTGTTTCCTGGGGCCTGATGGTGTGATCTAGAGGTGAGAGGAGGGGCGCTGGAGAACTAGGCCCTTTTCTGGGGCATCCCGCCTGCCGTCACCCAGCGGTGACCCTCCTTTGTGCAGCAACTCTTTCCATTGTCTTTGTACTGGTGGTCATACTAGTGACTGATCGATCGATCGCTTATTGGGGTAAATACGCACGACACAGGATCTACCACGGAACCATTTTTATGGGCACTGTGCGGCGGTATGAAGCGCACTCATGCTGTTGTGTGCTAACTCCAGAAGTTACCATCTCTTACCGAAACTCTCCCAGTGACTTTTAATTCGGAGCAGTTCAGGGTCAGGGACCGTGTCTCCAGATCCCAGAAATCTGGGGCAGTCTGTGGCACAGAGTAGCAGCCTGTCGGTGTTGACAGAAGAGATGGCGGAGCCCCCTGGGGGTACATCACGGGAGGCCCAGCTCTATGGTTTGGGGTCTTCCCTGTTGCTGGGTATGGCCCTGTCCGCCCTGCCCACAGCTCCCCGACTCCGCTGTCCTGGAATTAGCACAAGTGCCCTCTGCTTCCTTTTCTTTTCTTTGTTTCTTTCTTTCTTTTTTTAAATTAGGTTTTATTTATTTATTTGTGGTGAGATAGAGAGCACAAGCAGGGGGGGCGGCAGGCAGAGAGAGGGAGAAGCAGGCTCCCTGCTGAGCAAGGATCCCAATGTAGGACTCGATACCAGGACTCAGGGATCATGACCTGAGCCGAAGGCAGATGCTTAACTTACTGAGCCACCCACCCATCCCTCCTTCCTCTTCTTTTAGCCATTTCTGTCTACTTCATTCACTTGCCCTTATGAGGATCAAATTTTTATTATTCTCAATCTGAGTTTTTATGTATACATCTTGTTTCCCTGCTAAGATGATTCGCTCCCGGCCAGCATAAAGCCTTGCATGTTATAATATTACTGCTGAAGACTGATATAATAGTTCATTGAAGCTAAGATGCCATCAGCAGCGTGATGGGCCATTTATTTTTTGCACCTCTGAGAAAGCAGTATCATGAATCAAAAAACACTGCCACTTAAGCCATGACACACCATTGGTTCCAAGTGCACCCTAATTTCAGATATCTTAGAATGTGAAAAAATGTATTTTTGAATGGATGAATCTCAGTAAGCAAGAAATAAATGCTTGTTTCATGTTTTGTTTCTCTGTGTGTATCTGCATTAGGTGAAAGACGGGTGAGAACGTTTATAGATGTTATAGGCAACTATAGGGAAAATAAAATTTTATTTTGTGAAAATTCTTGAATAAATTTCCACTCATTCTCTTCTTGAGGATGTAAATCACAACGTTCCCTTTTGAATTGAGCACTCCATTCTTTCCTGAAGTGGCTGTCCTTCTTTTGATTCACTTGTGTTTCTTTCATTTTTTTTAAAAAATATTTTATTTTTTTATTTGACAGACAGAGATTACAAGTAGGGAGAGAAGCAGGCAGAGAGAGAGGAGGAAGCAGGCTCCCCACTGAGCAGAGAGCCTGATGTGGGGCTCAATCCCAGGACCCTGGGATCATGACCTGAGCTGAAGGCAGAGGCTTTAACCCACTGAGCGACCCCGGCACCCCATCATATTTTTGTTTTTTACTACAGATTTTCAGTTTATTCGTTCTGGGTTGTTTTTTTTTTTTCTTTTTCTTTTTCTTTTTCTTTTTTTTTTTTTGCCGTGTTTCCTGTAGGAAGGGTGATCTTTCTTTTAAAGGCCTCCTAGAAACCTCTAGAGTATTTTTTTTTCAGGGCCCCAAAGAGTCTTACAATTAGCACAGAGTGACAGAAGTGATAAGAGCAAGTGTTAGTGTCTTTAATGTCAAGTGCAAATTTCAGTGACTGAAAAATGCATTTTCAGAGTATGAATATTTTGCTAAAGTGGCCCATTAGATGATTATATTAGCAGCTGGTTGGATCTTCAGGTCCTGGGAATTCATATCAGCAATTTACAGTTCCTACTGCTTAACTATGGGTAACCTTCAGTGAATACCCCTTGATACAATGTGTCCTTAATTTATTCCTGGGAACTACATTTTCTTTTTAAATTACACTGCTGAGAAGAGCAGGAACAAGAAAGTGTTTTTGTTTCTATGGGCCCTCAAACCTATTTCTGCTAAAACTTCTTGATTATTAACTCACTTGCCTTAGCTTGATTTCTTTTATGTGCCTAATCTTGTTTACACCCAGATCCTGAATTCTTATTTTTTTCTAGGGCATATTATTAATAATTATACAAAGAGCTGGCATGTGTTTTGAAAGCTCGCCTCTTTATTGTTCAGTGGCTCTTGACCTTGGGCACATTAAATCACCTGGGAAAGTTTCAGCCTCCAGCCCATATCCAGACAATTGCAGTTCGGATCTCAGAGCGGAACCCGGGTATCATATCCCTGCCGTGTACTATCTCATTTAATCTGTCCGACGACGCTGTGAGGCTTATATTCTTTTCCTTATTTTATGGACGGAAATACCGAGGACAGGATTGAGTGACCCAGCGTTACTGGAGACTCAAACCCAGTCTGTCAGATATCGAGGACTGTTCTTTCCATACCTATTAGGTATGCATTGGCACCAGATTGTTTCATTAAGACAAAGCAATTATTGGGACGCCTGGGTGGCTCAGTCAGTTAAGCGTCTGCCTTCGGCTGAGGTCGTGATCCCGGGATCCTGGGATCGAGTCCCATATCAGGCTCCTTGCTCAGCAGGAAGCCTGCTTCTCCTTCTGCCTGCTGCTCTCACTGCTTGTACTCTCTCTCTCTGACAAATAAATAAAGTTTTTAAAAAAATCACATTAAAAAAAAAACTTGAAGCAGTTATGTTCTGCAGTATTTATAAAGGTAACTCTTCACCCATCACTTCACGAGTAGTTTCAAAGTCCTGGCCATTGGTGCAGGCCTATATTGTGTTCTTTTCTCTTGTGATGGGCTCTTCAGGATGTATTAAATTTCCGCTGGCTCCGGAGTATCCACCAAATTGGCATTTTATTAACTCAGATGGTCCTGAAGGATCCTGGAGGAATGACTTGTTCTGTTTGTAATACTTCGGTCAGTTGTTTTGTGGAGAGAGCAGTGTTATGTCTAAGACATGGGTTTATGGAGTGAGCCTGTGAGAGTTGTTCATCTGAGTGGCTCCCAGAACCCCAGGGATGGACAGAAACAGCCCCAAGGGTCAGCCTTGTGAGTGTAAACCCACCAGAGAGGAAATGCAGAGAAGAGATGCTAATCGTCCCTTCCAGGAAATGCCTGGGGAAGGAAAGGGCCAGGGATTAAAAAAAAAAAAAAAAAAAAAGAAGTAGGGGCTGGGTGGGAGCAGCAACAGGGTTAAGGACCTGTGTCTGCTGTTTGAAGGAGAGAAGAATTTAAGGAGGAAGAGAGACAAGCTGTGGCTGGAGGAAAGGTCCCTGTGAGCCTGCATTCTGAGATGCCATGTTTGGGTTCAGAGAGGAAGATGTATAGGTAGATGCGGAGGGGAGAGGTGCACCTGACCTTGGGGGATGAAGGGGTCATAGGGAGGTAACTGGTGACACAGATGGGCCAAGGTCAGGGTGAAGGTGGTGGGGACCTCGTGGGAGATAATTGAGCTGACACTTGAGCAAAGCAGGAGAGCTGATCTCGCGAGAGGGGGTGGTTTCAGCCCCTGCCAGAGCAGGAGGACAGCAGCCCCAGGGAGGAAGGGGATCCGGGGAGCTGGTGGTCGCCTCCGCCCTCATCAGTGCAATAAGGGGGGTGGGGCAAGAGCAGCCCTGAAGGTAATTTGGAAGTGATTATTCTTGTGCTAAACAGTCTTTAGATGATAAGAGGCCCCTAAGGCATTTAAATATAATTCAGATTCCAGAGGTGGTTTCCATACAGGTTTTTAAGAATTCATCTCATCAAAGCATTAAGGCTCACAAAGCATTTTCTCTTTTCTGGAAGACTAGGAAGGCTGGAAGGACGATTATAGGCGACCTTTCCCTTTTCCGAACAGCTTAGTTGAGGGGTTTAACTAACCAGCTTAGCTGGAGTGTTTGGTGGGTTTGTTAGAAGTGTTTTAAGGGTTTTTGATAGAAGTATAGTTTTTGAAGTTTTATATATCTCTACACCTTTTACTTGTATCTTGAGGTGTTATATATTATTTTATTATATATGTTATGTATGTATGTATACACACACACACACACACACACACACACATATATATATATATATATATATATATATATATATATATATATACTCTTAAGTATATAGCTCTCTGAATTTGCCCAGACTGAATACAGCTGTGTAACAATACTGAGATCAAGCAACAGAACATTCCCTGCCCTTCAGAAATGCACCGCCCCCCATGCCTTGTTCTTCCAGGCTCAAACCCCTCCCAGCAAGGTAATCCTTGTCCTGACTTCTGACAACCCAAGCACTAAATTAGTGTGTGTAATCATTTCAGATACACATTTGAATGCGACGGAGACCACCGGAGTGTTAGCTTATGTGGCTGGGGTAACTTCGTTGTAGTGCAGATCCTAAAATAAGATGGCTTTAGCCGTCTTCTTGAAAATGTGGCATGAATTAGGAGGATTGTGGCTTGGCACAGTCTGTTGACTTCAGCTCTGCTCAGTACCCTCTTGACCTCGCGCAAGCTGCCCCCAATGCCCGTGCTGGCTCATAGGGCTTAGGCATGTTTGCTTAGTGTGTGTGACGTATCCCTGGGTCTCTGGGAGCCCGGTGTTTTACAGCCCTTTCTGGGGTCTGTCTTGGCTCCCCGGTGCTCCTGGGCCTCTGCATTCATTTCAGGAAACACAAATGATTGTTAGGTGACTTTAGGGACTCTTAGTAGTTTTATTATTTTTAATTTATTATTATTCTTTAAAGATTTTATTTATTTGACACAGAGAGAACACAAGCAGGAGGAGTGGGAGAAGGAGAAGCAGACTCCCCACCGAGCTGGGAGCCCAACACGGGGCTCGATCCCAGGACCCCAGGATCATGACCTGAGCCTAAGGCAAACGCTCAATGACTGAGCCACCCAGGCACCCAATATTTTTATTATTTTTTAAATTAAAAAAATCTAATTCTGGCATAGTTAACATACAGTGTTCTGTTAGTTTCGGGCATATAGTCTGGAGATTGAGCAGTTCTACACATTGTGCAGTGCTCAGCAGGGGAAGCGTGCGTCTCGCCGCCTTCACCCGTTTCACGCATCCCCTCTGATTAACCATCAGTGTGTTCTCTGCAGTAATGGGTCTGTTTTTAGTTTCTCTCTCTTTTTTCCTTTGTTCATTTGTTTGTTTCTTAAATTCCACATACGAGTGAAATCATATGGCTTTTGTCTTTCTTTGCCTGACTTATTTCACTTAGCATTACACTCTCTAGATCTGTCCATGTTGTTGTAAATGGCAAGATTTCTTTCTTTTTTACGGCCGAGTAATAATTCCTCTGTGTGTGTGTATGTGTGTGTGTGTGTGTGTGTGTGTGTGTGACTTCTTTATCCAGCCATCTGTTGGTGGACACTTGGGCTGCTTCCATAACTGGGCTCTTGTGACCAATGCTGTGCCTAAAACACAGGGGTACAAAGATCTTTTCAAATTAGTGCTTTCATATTCCTCAGGTAAATATCCAGTAGTGGCATTACTGGATCATGGGGTAATTCTGTTTTTAATGATTTGAGGAATCTCTAGATGGTTTTCCACAGTGGCTGCACGGTTTGCCTCCCCTCAACAGTGCAGGAGGGCAGAACTCTTCAATCTCAGGGCAGACATTTCCTGGTGCTCCTGTTTTGAATTTGAGCCTGAAGAAGTGGGCTTGTTGGCCTGCAGACTTATTTATTTATTTATTTAAAAGATTTTATTTATTTATTTGACAGACAGAGATCACAAGTAGGCAGAGAGAGAGGGGGAAGCAGGCTCCCTGCTGAGCAGAGAGCCCCATGCGGGACTTGATCCCAGGACCCTGGGATCACCACCTGAGCTGAAGGCAGAGGCTTAACCCACTGAGCCACCCAGGCGCCCCTTATTTTTAAATATAACAAGAATCTCTAACATTTAAAAATGGAGAGATTTCACATCAAAATGTAAATTTCAGTCTTATCTTGAGGTAACAGGATAGTCAGAATCCTCAGCCTCACTGAGCCCACTTTTATGAACCGTGGCCCCATGCTGAGGATGCTTCCGGGCAGCCCCCTTTACTTGACCTCACACCCCGTATTTTGTAGAGTCACTCTGGGCGTCTTTCTTCCTCCTGTAGGTGCTTGTGTTGAAGAGCATTCAGAGGTTGCAAAGTGAGGAGTTCAGGAAATGTTACAATTTTTTGTTAAGTTTGATTGAGAATGTTCTCGCTATTGAGCAACGTAACTATTTTTCAGCAAATATATTTATCTAAATCATGGATCACAAGCTTCCAGCCAGAATTGGCAGACAGGGTATGGTATTTTGTTGTTTTAAATATTTTATTAATTGAATGTTTATTGAATAGGTCCTCCTTTCACCTGGTTCCAAGTTTAAAAGGTTAAGTCACAAACTCAGATGCCTGCAGGGGGGAGCCAGGCAGAGAATAAATAAATGAAGCAGGCTGGTGGCACAGTAGTCGAAGGACAGTAGGGAAGAGTGGGGCCGGTGGAGAATGCCCTTTTAGGCATTACAACTTCATTTTATTTTATTTTTTAAGATAGTTTATTTATTTATTAGAGAGAGAGAGAGAAAACGAGAGACAGCAGGAGCAGGAGGATGAGGGAGAATCAGGCTGCTTGCTGAGCAGGGATCCTGATGAGAGGCTTGATCCAGGACCTTGGGATCATGACCTGAGCTGAAGGCAGACGCTTAACTGACTTGAGTCACCCAGGTGCCCTTAGGCATTACATTTAAAAAAAAATATATATTATTTATTTATTTATTTGACAGAGATCATTGATAGGCAGAGAGACAGGCATAGAGAGAAGGGGTAAGCAGGCTCCCTGCTGAGCATAGAGCCCGACGCGGGGCTCGATCCCAGGACCCTGAGATCATGACCCGAGTGAAGGCAGAGGCTTAACCCACTGAACCACCCAGGGACCCCCAGGCATTACATTTTAAAAACTATGTGCAAATGTTGCCAAGTGCCTGAAAGTGACTGCCTGGGGGTTAGGAACGGAGGGTGTGGGATTGATTAGAAGGAGCATGAGAGAACTTTCGGGGCTGATGGAAATATTCTATATCTTGCTTTGGTGGTGGTTATGTGTGTACTTTGATCAGATAAACTTCATCAAATAAATTTAAATGACACAAATTATAAATAGCAAAGTATCCCTGCTGTTACCTGACCACCTAATTACTCTCCTCGAAGGATATCGGTGCCTTCTGTATCCTTCTAGAGATTAACGCAAGCGCAAGCAAAAGTACGTGCACATGTGTGCCTCGCTTTACGCAGATGCCTTCCCATGTTCACTGTCCTGTACCTTTCCTTTTTCATTCAAAAACCTGTCTTAGAGACTTTAAAGATTAAAACTTAAGAAGCCTCCTCATATTCTGTTGCATATATTACACTTCTGGAAAAAGTTAAGAATAATTTGAATCTGGGTGTTTGAGGTCAGGGGTACACTTTCTCAGTCCCTCAAAGACCCACCACTCCCTAGAGCCTCCCTCTGCACAGCTTTGTGGGGACGGGTGCTCCCTGCAGGGTCCTAGGGGCATATATGCATTTGCTCTGGGAATCCAGCCTTTCTGCCGTCCTGATCCAAGTCCTACTGGTGCTATGAAGGCCTCCCCAAGCCTATATCATGGGATTTGGGGGAATTCTATCATTCTTGAAATCACATTTAATTATCTTGCCACCCCAAGAATTTTTCAAGTTTTATGTGGTAATTTTTTTTTTTTTTAATGTTTGTAGGATATCTAATAATTTACTCGGTGCCTGGTAGATACTCAGTAGACAAGCATTGGCCCAATGAGACTAGATGATTTGACCTTTATTTACTTGGAGCTGGTGGACCTTTTGGGAGTTAAGATGTGAGAGGGGTTCTATAGGTCTCTCGCTTTACCATATGACGAGAGAGCAGTGTGGACTTGTGGTTTCCAGAGTGGGGCAGGAGAACAATAGGAGAACATTTACTTATTTTTTAAAAATTTCTATTTTATGGGGACATCTGGGTGGCTCAGTCAGTTAAATGGCTGCCTTTGGCTTGGGTCATGATCCTGGGGTCCTGGGATGGAGCCCCTCATCGGGGTCCTTGCTCCGTGGGGAGCCTGCTTCTCCTTCTCCCTCTGTCCGTAGGTCTGCCTACTTGTGCTCTCTCTCTCTGTCAAATAAATAAGTAAAATCTTTAAAAAAAAAAAAAGAAAAAAGAAAAAATACCTATTTTGTATATAAAATTCGAGATGATGTTTTCTAATAGGTCGTGTATGGGTTGAGCCTGACGCCCTCATCTGGTGGGTGTGACAGAGGGTTTCGCGTCACATACGGAGCACAGAGTACACGGTCACCGGGGAGGGAGGCGATGGCAGCGGGTCTGTTCCGTGTTGCTGTTTTTCAGTGGCTTGGGGTGGACAGAGGTGTGTGAATGCTCTGGTAAGGGGTTTTCAAACGATATATAAACAAAATTTCCCTGGTAGACCAGTGGCTTAAACTGGTATTTTGGAGGGTGTGGGGACTGGCAAAGCAGAGTTTACCAGTGCGAACAGGTAGGTGAGCAGGTCTGGCCGAACCCACGCAGCTCCTGCTCCCAGCTGAGCTCTTCAGCCTGGTCGCTGTGCAGACAGTGGCCGAATCTCTGTGGTCTCCCAGGGCTGCCCACACAAGGTACCCCAAGGTGGCTGAAAGCCACAGAAATGTACTGGCTCGCTGTAGAACCTGTTTCCCAAGAAGGTCATGTCCAGAGGTACTGGGGGTAAGACCTTCAACATATTTTTTGCAGGGGACACAATTCCACCCACAGGGGCATTTTATCAGATGTGGTAAGAAATTGATCCTTGTATATTGACACTGAATAATGTCATTTATCACATGTTCATATCATTCTTTTAGAACTTGGTTATGGGTGGGGTGTTTCGTTGGCTCAGTTGGTTAAGCATCCCACTTGTGACCTCAGCTCAAGTCTTGATCTCAGGGTCGTGAGCTCAAGCCCTGTGTTGGGCTCCATGCTGGGTGTGGAGACTACTTAAAATATAAAATGTGGTTATGTGTATGATTTGTAAGATTTATAATATTAAAACACTAGGCTTTTTTTTTTTTTAAGATTGTATTAATTTATTTGACAGAGAGACACACAGCGAGAGAGGGAACACAAGCAGGGGGAGTGGGAGAGGAAGAAGCAGGCTTCCCGCCCAGCAGGGAGCCCAGTGTGGGGCTAGATCCTGGGACTCCAGAATCATGACCTGAGCTGAAGGCAGATGCCTAATGACTGAGCCACCTAGGTACCCTTGTGTGGGGCTTTTAAAAAAGAAATAAAAGCATATGAGTGGAGGTGTGCTTGGGAATTTTTTAATGGAGTGTGTGTCCTGCCAGTCTGGAGACCACTGCCCGGGCTCTCTGACCAGTGGGGGCAGGTGCACAGGGCTGGAGGCTGGCAAACCCATGTGTAGATTCCTGTTCCCCATCCTAGTATCACATGGCCCCCGTGGATTCCTTTACCTTTCCAGCTTTAGTTTCTTCATTTGCAGAATGGGTTTTTGGGAAAAGTTAGTGCTATGATCCCTGAAAGGTGCTTAGCACGAAACTGAGCTTACAGTAGACAGTCAAGAAATATTATCCATCACTGATGTTAATAAGTGGGTTTTTGTCTCCTTTCATTTCATTGCAGGGAAACTGCTCAGCCCTTGGGGGCCACAAATCACACAAGAAACACAACTGGATAAATCGTGATCTCACTTAAAAACAGTGAGATCATGTAGAAGGGAGTGGAAGAATTTACTTTTAGTGCCACCCGCTTGGTGTGAACATGTCAGCAAACCTAACTGAACATACTACTGTGGTTTTCTGTACCAGCTGGGAGTGGGGCTGCCAGGGGTGACCTGGGGTTGTTGACCTGTCCTCATCAGCTGCTCTGCCCAGGCTGCCCCAGTAAAGGGGCAGGTACGACAGTGGTTCTCAGCCGGGGAGTGCCACCTGCAAGGCATTTGTTGTCACTGTCAGAATAGGGGACACATTACAAACAGCTGGTGGGGTCGGGGATTCCAAACAGTTGGGGACTTCTACATGTCCCTGTGTAGGACTGCTGTAAGGCCTGAATTTATTTATTTATTTATTTATTTGTAAGCTAAAGTTCTGTTTTAGAATATCTTTGGTCTGTGAGAGACTTTTCTTCCTGTCCCCACAGCCCAGCAAAAGAAGGAGTCATTGTATCATGACAGTAGAGTGGTTTAAAATTCTCACTGAGGATGCCCTGTGTTCCTTTTTTAAATGGTGTCTGTAATCAAGACCCTTTTTCTCTCCGAGGCCACGGATTCCTCAAGAGAAATCAACCAAGGCTTCCATACAAGCAAGAAAAAAAAATTTTTTTTTTAAAAGAACAAATTACAATCAGTGTTTAAAAGCAGAGAATAAAAAGCCCCTCTCAGTAAATGTAACAATGACTATAATAGGTTATTTGGTTTCATATTCTTGTGTTAAACCAGTGGAGGAACGGGAGAAGACAAGAGGCAGATGAGAACACAAGCACTGGGGAGAAGCTGGGGAAGGATGGGGAGAGATGGGGAAGCGGCCAGGGGGAGGGCCCTTAGTAAGAGATGGGGGACGAGCTTACGGAGCGTTCACTGCCAGGATTGCTGCTGACCCACACTGGAGGTACCTGTCACAGTTGCCACTCACATAAGAAAATTTCTAATCTTATTTAAAAACTGGTTCATCTTAAAGGAAGATTTTTTTTTTTAAGATTTTATTTATTTATTTGACAGAGATCACAAGTAGGCAGGGAGGCAGGCAGAGAAAGAGAGAGAGAGACGAGGAAGCAGGCTCCCCACTGAGCAGAGAGCCCGATGCGGGTCTTGATCCCAGGACCCTGGGATCACGACCTGAGCTGAAGGCAGAGGCTTTAACCCACTGAGCCACACAGGTGCCGCTTAAAGGATGATTATAATATGTCTAGAAGAAACTGTGTTAGTAATCTTAGGTTTTAAAGTGGAGATGGTCAGAAATCAATCACAGTCTTTGGGTCAGATGGCACGTATGAGTTCAGGCTTTGAGTACCTAAAATTAAGTACATAAAATTAACAGATGAAAGTACAGTGTGGAAAACCAACAAAGTCTCATCAGTCTCAAAAGCAGGGTAGCCACCTCTGTGGACCAGAAACGGCCCAGGGCTGCACCTAGTCAGCAGGGTCAAGGTCGGCTTCTGCCGGGTGGAGGTGCTTGACTTAGCAAATGCGACTGAGCGCTCACACAGCAGATGCTTCCAGCTCGGAGGGGGTACCCAGACAGCAGCTGTCAGCATATAGGAAGGAGGTGATCAACACCTTCCTTTTGAGAAGCTCTGGGAATGGGCTGGAAGGACCAGTGTGGGCGTCTCAGAGGCGGTGCTAATGCTCTGGGTTCCTGGGTCCCATCCTCTTGGAAAGTCGGGGGGAAGGGCCTGGAAGTCCATATTTTTAAAAGAGCTTGAGGAGATTCTGAGAGCAGGACCCCTTGGAACAACACTGCAGGGATAGGAAAGTCAGTTTGGGGATAGCAAGCTCACCAAAGTTAAATCGGCATAAGGGTGTTTCACCTGTACCCCAGTACCCAGGAGCTTTTTGTATTTGAGCCCTTGAATTGATTGCTTTAAAAAATTATCATAAAATGCACATAACCTAAGCTTGGCATTTTAATTATTTTAAAGTGTGCAATTCGGTGGTTTCAGGGATAATCACAGTGCTGTGCAAACATCACCCCCGTCCCCCACCCCCAGGCAGCCCCTAATCTCCTTTCTGTTGCTCTGGATTGCTGATTCTAGATATTTCATGCAAATGAAATCATACAATATGTGGTGCGTGTGTGTCTGTGTGTGAGTCTGCTCTCACTTAGCATAATGTTTTCAAGGTTCATCTGAGTCAGAGAATGTATGAGTACTTCATTTGTTTTTGTGGCTGGATAATAATACTGCCTTGTAGTCTCTTCATTTGTTGATGGCTTTTTGGTGGTTTGCACCTCTTGGCTGTTGTTAATAGTGCAGCTGCGAACATTCCGGTACCAGTTTTTGTTTGAACACCTTCTCCAGTTCTTTCGGGTCTCTGCCTAGGAGGGAGATTATTGGGTCCTATGGTGATTCTGTGCTGTTTAACTTGCTGAGCACTGTGAAAATCTTATCCACAGCCAAGGCGAGGCAGTGAATGAGGATTCCAGTTCCTCCACACTTTGCCTAACACTTTTTAAAAAATCGGGCTCTCGGGGCACCTGGGTGGCTCGGTGCGTTAAGCTTCTGCCTTCGGCTCAGGTCATGATCTCAGGGTCCTGGGATCGAGCCCCGTACCCGGCTCATCAGGGAGCCTGCTTCCCTTCCTCTCTCTCTGCCTGCCTCTCTGCCTACTTGTGATCTCTCTCTGTCAAATAAATAAATAAAAATCTTAAAAAAATTTTTTTAGGGCACTTGGGTGACTCAGTGGGTTAAAGCCTCTGCCTTCGGCTCAGATCATGATCCCAGAGTCCTGGGATCAAGCCCCGCATCGGGCTCTCTGCTGGGTGGGGACCCTGCTTCCTCTCGCTCTGCTTGCCTCTCTGCCTACTTGGGATCTTTGTCAAGTAAGTGAATAAAATCTTTAAAAAATTTTTTAATAAAAAATAAAATAAAATCGGGCTCTCCTAATGGGTGTGAATTGGTATGTCATTGTGGTTTCTCTAATGGCTGATGACATTGACCACCGTTTCCTGTGTTTGTTGGCAATTATATTGCTTTTAAGTTCCGATGTATTCAGATGGGTGTTATTTGTGTCATGCAGTGGAGTCCTTTGGTATATTGTGACTGAAGACGCGGACAGACCAGGGTCCTGATTGTCTTGCTAGAACTCTCCGCGCCTGCCCTCCTGTTGCTGAAGCTCTGACGGGACCTTCCCTACCTTCCCGGCAGGACTCTACACTTTACAGGTCTGTGTAAAGTGTCTAGGAGCCCTTTGTCATCATCGTTTTCACAGATGAGGGCATCTCTTCTTAGATCCCTGCTTCTTTCTTGTGGGTCTGACAGCAGTCCTCAGCGACTGAAAAGAGACCACCCCGAGGGGCACGTTTTTGTTGTCAGTCCACTGTGCGAGGCCCCTGGGACCAATTTCTGAGTTGCTGGGGGTAGCAGGTGTTTTGGGCCTTTGTATTCCTGCTTGAGTTTTCCTGCTTTGGGCCCCACCTCCCGTTTCCCTTTGCAGGTAAGGCAGTGAATGTATTATGGGCACAGTGCCTGGGAAAGCTCATCCCTAGGAAAGTTCTCAACCTTTTCACGGATCCCCTTTTTGGGCCTTCCCACGGGCCTGAGCATCCTTAGCCGAGTACTGGGTCTTCCTGTGGCATTACTCCTCTGCGGTCCTGGTCCTGGAAGATGCAGAGCTGACCCCAGAAGCTTATTTCATGCCCCTATGGATACAGGGTCTAAGACGTTATCCTTGCTGTGTTATTCTTTTACATATTATAATGTACAGGCCTGTGTTGGGAGGCAGTGAGCACAGTTTTCAAGTTGGGAAGTTGTTTTTATTTTTATTTTAAACATTTTTTTTTTTTAAAGATTTTATTTATTTATTTGACAGAGGGAGATTACAGGTAGGCAGAGAGGCAGGCAGAGAGGGGGAAGCAGGTTCCCTGCTGAGCAGAGAGCCTGATGCAGGGCTCAATCCCAGGACCCTGAGATCATGACCTGAGCTGAAGGCAGAGGCTTAACCCACTGAGCCACCCAAGCACCCCGGGAAGTTGTTTTTAATATATAGAAATCTTGTTTGTCGTGTAATTATAAAGACTTTTGCACATAGTTATTCAAGAATGATAATCTGGAGCTTTCCCTTGAAAACTCTTAGGTGCAATTTAAGATCCACCTCCCCAGAGAGGCGGTGTGGTGTTGTGGAGAGAGCAGCGGGTTTTGGTGACAGAGGGGTCGGGGTCACCTGGCACAGAGGGGTGGTGATTGCGGACACAGTCTTACAGGCTCAGCTGACCAGTCATTGCAGTGTTTTTTCTTTATTGCAATAAGACACACAGAACATACAAATAACCATTTTAATGATTTTTGAGGATACAGCTCTGTGGCATTCATTGCAACATTTGAAACATTTCCTTACTGGTGGAATTCAGCCTCCCTTCCCATCATCCCTGGAGGCCACACCTGATGGCAGGACTCCCCAGCCCCTCCCCTACTACTTGGGGCTCCCGCAGGCTTGTCCTGTGAGCTGCAGACTCCCTGCCCCAGGGGGAAATGCAGGCTGGCCAGGAAGGCTTAGCTATTAATAGAGGCTTTCTCAGGGTCATTAAATGATTCCACAGAAGGTATTAAGTAGTGTCCAGTTTTGGAGGAGGGGAGGATTCTTATGTTCTCAGAGGCATTACACTGTTTATTAACTTCTGAGTATGGGACAGGGTAAAAAAAGATTCAGGTTCTTTTTTGCTGTTTTCTCCAAACTCCAGTTCAGGGGAGAAAAGTGAAATTGACCATCATGTTTTAAAGTTATTTTAGTGCTCCATTCATCTCTTCTTTGGGAAGGGACTAAAATAAATGTACTGCTTTGAGATATTCTGACGTTTTATTTCCTCCTCCCTTCCTCCTTCATAATTCCCATAATTTCCAAGATTTCCTTTATTTTTTATTCACTATCTTTTAGGAACTTGGAATTTAAGAGCGAGTCAGATAGACCTAAGGCTTTATTCTATTACGTGCTGAATCAGTAATTTATCTGTAATTTTTCTAAAGAACAGTACAGAAATGAACATCTTTGTATTGAATTAACCAGGTGACTTAAGAAATGTTCTCAAACACACACAGATATGTTATTATGTAATCATGTTATTGTTTCAGACACTAAATAATTACTATTCTTTCTGTGAGTATATCTCAGAAGGGTTAGGAATATCTTTTAATTAACACAGGCTTAAACAACTTCCAAATTTCCTAATGAAATAAGGGATGTAAGCAGTAATCGTCATGACTGTTTCATCATTAGGTGACAAGTTGGTGAAGAGTCTTTTCATGCGTAAAGCTGACTGTCACCACCTAAAACCCCTGATCAGGTTGAGACTCACTGAACATGGGACAGCCAGGTACCAGTCACCTCCTGAAGTGTTGCCATGGGAAGTACAAAAGACCACCTAGAAAATATTCTTGCTAAAAATATTTATCCTGAATCTAATGAAGGCTCTCGACGTAATGACCGGTTTATAGAAAATTTGGGGGTTAGAAAAACACGTTAAATGACACTGTGAGAATACAGTTAGCCAAATACGGAATATGGGCTGGCCATGGGGATAAATGACCTTTTTCTTTAACAAGTCAATTGTGAGAGCTTAAAGATATAAAAAAGGAGGAAGAAACTCTTATAGAGTAAAAGAGACTTAGGAGACACATCACCCAAAGCAGTGTGTGTTCTTGGTTTGGATCCTGATTTGCAATAGGCAATTGTGCAAAAATATTTGGAGGCCGCCAAGGAGAACTAAGTATGGAACGTGTAATTAGATGATATTATGAATTATTTTTAATTTTGTTGGTTGTGATAATGCTTGTGGTTATGATTTTTTTAAGTCTTTATCAGAGATACCAGAGTATTTATTGGTGAAATGAATAGTATGTGTGACTTGCTTTACTCTTGGTTAAAAAAAAAAAAAAGAGTGCGGGATAGAGGAATTGAGTTGAGATTGAAGTGAAGCCTGGTAATGGGTTCTATCTAGTCTTTCCGTTTCCATGTATGTCTGAAAATTTCGTAATGAAAAGTTTAAAAGGCTGAAATTGGTTTAGTGGTGGCATTTAGACACTTTAAAATAGCAAAAACAAATATAGAACTCTCTACACTGGTAAAGCCTCAATTTTGGAAAATTGCCTTTTGGCTTATCTGCCTATTTGGTCTGGTTAGTTTCTTGGCAAATTAGTATTTACATTAACTTCATGTTATTCCTCATCCTGGAGTCCCACGGAGCCCTCAAATAAACTAAGAGAAGTCATAATTATAGATACTTAGAGAGTTAATGCTACGGATAATTGCTAATCAGTTGGCTCTTCATACCAATAAGCAGGCAGAAGAGGGGGTTGGGGAAAGATTGTCAGTGAATGGAAATAAATTAAGTAAGGATGAGAGTAATTTGTGTGCTTGACTGAATTGGATTGTGGAAGGGTATGTAAATACAACTGTGTCTGGTATGATCGCTAAAGGTCGCCCCTTCTGATTGCTGCAGAAAACTGGGTTCTTCTGCCACCCCTGAAATGAACTAGAGTTACGGGAATTGAACTTTTTTCTCTCTCTCTTCCTTGATGGGGTCATTTGACTTCAGTCATCATCTTTCCGCAGATAATTACCAAATCTGTCTCCCCAGCCCTGGTGGCTCTTTGGAGCACTAGAATCACATTTCTACCCACCCGGGGTTGGCTTCCTGCCTTCTGCACCGGCCTCCAGCCGGGCTCCCCTCCCCAGCTCTGTGCCGTGCACACCGCACACCGGCTCTATTCACATCTCTCCACATCTCTCCTGCCTCAGGCTTTTGCACACGCACCATCCCTGCCGCCCGGAGCAATCTCCCGCCCTCTCTTACTCCTGGCTTCTCGTCTTCCAGGTGTTGGCTCAGACACAACTCCTCAGAGTTGATTTTCCTGACCTTTGCCCATCATTCTGGGTCGCCAGCATCTTGCTTGTTTCCTTAGCAGCTTTCTGAGTTGAGTCGGTAACTCCTGTCTCCTCTCCTCCGCGGTGACGACCCTGAGCAAGCAGGGGGACCTTTCTGTCTTGGTAGAGTTCTGAGCAAGCGGTGATAAGGACTCAAACTCTTCGGCAGGGGTGATGGGGATGAAGGGATCCGGGAGTTCTCGGAAAGACCGCGGTGTGAGAATGAGTGTTAGCTGGCAAGGAGAGCTGGTCAGGGTGGGGGTGGGGGGTTCTTAGCGACAGATACTCCGGGGTGTTGTCCGCAGTGGGCAATTGAATCTGTGACTCAGAATCACCTTGGACTTCCCAGTCCATCCCTCCAGCTGCCGAGTTCTGCAGCTTTTACATTTGTGCATCTCTCTGACTTGTGGCTTCTTTTCCATCTTTTCCATTCCCGCGTGACCCTGCTCTGTTACTGCTTGTCCCATCGGCTGCGGCTGCGTACCTGCGCTCAGGGTCACTGTCTCCTGCTTCTGCCGGCTTGTGCTTTCTGCAGAATAACTACTAAAAAGGCCCCTTTGCTCAAAATAACCCAATGGATCCCCATTGTCTGCGGACTTTCTCACGTCCCTTAGCCAACTTTTCTAGTATTCTCTCCAACCGGTGGGAGCCACGACTGTTTGTTACGCAAACACATCCCACATTGTGCAGACGTGGAGCCTTTTGTCTGCGCTGCTGCTTCCAGCCAGAATGGCTCCTCTCTGTCTTTTAAGCCTCCTGCTCCCCTGATATAATATAAAAGCTTAATTTAGAGCTGAATTAAGGAATTCAGCCCGTAGCATAAGCTCTTCACTGTTTGTTGGAATTAGACCCATCCAGGGAGGCGGTGATGTCTCCTGGTCACTTAGTTAAGGGCTCGTGCATTTGTGCGGACACGGGTGCTGGGGTGGCTGCCGGCTCCTGTGTTTGGGCGGGAAAGTGCCTCTTCCTGCTGAGTCATGGGATGTCCTGCGCCATTCCAGCCCGGAGTGTAACCAGAGACAGAAGATTATCTCGAAGCTGATGGTGTCCTTTTCCCTGTTGCTATGGGACTGTGTTTTGAATTAAATTATTTTAGAAACAGATGGCTGACTGAGAATTTTTTCCTTTGTTCTTAAGTGAGTGGAGAGTTTGGTTTGGTTGGTTTTTGTGGCTTACAGTGCTGATGGTCCTGCCTCGCGGGGTGGTAAGAGGATTGCGTTTTATTTCGGAAAGGAGAGAGCAAAGCAAACCAGCATCTTCCGATAAATACGTACCATGCTTTGAATTAAGCCAACGTTTCAAGATCTGTATGTGCTCAAATGAGAAAATCATGCAAAGAAATAGAGTCCCTAAATCCCAGCACAAAGCCCATACAGTAGCCCCCCCTTATCCACGAGGTATACATTCCAAGTCCCATTTCCGTGGATCCCTGAAACTGTTGCTAGTACCGAAGACTATATATACTGTCTTTTTTCTTATGCACACATACCTGCGGGCAAGTTTAATTGAAAAATGAGCATAGTAAGAGAGAAACGACAATACATAGTAATAAAATAGAACAGTTATAACAATATACTATAATAAAAGTTACAGGAATCTGCTCTCTCTCAAAATATGTTATTACACCATCCTCAGCCTTCCTGGGTTGATGTGAGATGACAAAATGCCTACCCGACAAGGTGATGCGAGGTGAGTGACATAGGTATGGTGAAGTCACGTTAGGTCTCTGTCGACCTTCTGAGCTTCCATCAGAAGGAGGATCATTTGCTTCTGGACTGCAGCTAACAGCAGTTGTGGAGTGAGAACTGTGGTTGGAGGGGGGACTAGTATACTGTTGATTTTAATTGTAATAGTGTCAATTTTTAAAGAAGCTTTGTGCTACCATTCTTCAGTATTGTGTTAGTTATTTTCTGAAGTTACTCATTCATTCTCGCCATGTTTTAGCGAAGCCACAAATTGTTCTGCGTCCCCATCTCTAGAGGAGGAAATGGAAGGTGGCTAATTATAAGGGATTTCTCCAGGGAACCTGAGCAGGTCTGAGGTAAAACAGGGCCCATTTCTCTGTGGAATGTTCTGGAGCTTTTGGCCCTATTGTCTCCCTCTCTGACTGGAATTGTATTCCACCGGTGCTGAAGGGCTGTGCTTTTTCTTAGCTAAAACTGAAGCTCCCTCCACTACTGACGTAGTGGCTATTTGTCATCTTGGGAGCCTCCCCTTTCCCTTTCCAGGAAATCTTTCATTGTGTGAGGGTCAGAGGACTGCAGGGTTGAGGCAATGTGGCATGGGATTTAGGCATGGCCAGTGGGACCCTCCCAGCTGGACTTTGTATTCTGAGGATGTTTTGCCATGAAGCAGAGGAATGGCGGGTCCGTTGGCAGCTGGGCCAGTGGAGAGACTTGATGTCATCAGCGGACGCTGTTAGCCGTGGGCTTCTCTGCTGCCCAGTTGCATTTGGCTCTTTAAAAAAAAAAATTAAATAATAATTAATTAATTAATTTGACAGAGAGATCACAAGTAGGCAGAGAGGCAGGCGGGACGATGTTGGGGGCGGGGGAGCAGGCTCTCTGCTGAGCAAAGAGCCCAATGTGGGACTCGATCCCAGGACCTTGGGATCATGACCTGAGCCGAAGGCAATGGCTTTAACCCACTGAGCCACCCAGGTGACCCTGGCTTTTGTCTGTGTTCTGAAACAGAGCTGCCTTATCCATTCTGTAGACCCTCTGGTATCCTTCCACTGAACTTTCCTCCTGCTTATTCGGTCAGAGTTGTTGCCACTGCAAACAACAGAGAACCCTGACTGAGAAAACCTACAGCATAAGCCGAGGCCCCTATTTCGGGCTTATACATAGAAAGTCAACCCCTGAGTGCTCATTTTTCAAGTAGTGACTTTCAGGAATCCTCTATCTTATTAGCCAAAGCGGGAACTGAGACCCAGGAATGTGACCTGAGTTACACAAAGTTGGCAGTTAATTAACTGCGGTAGACCAGGGTAAAGTCCAAGGCCCACAGTCTCTTGTTTCTGGTAGTGCCTACCCCTTCCGAGCACCTCTTGTTTGAGTCAGGAAGGGAAGTAGTCTCTTAGCCTCTTGGGCTGTTATAACAGAATGTCACAGACTGCGTGGCTTAAACAACAGATGTTTATTTTCTCATAGTTCTGGAGGCTGGAAGTTCAAGATCAAGGTGCTGGCAGGGCTGGTTTCTTGGGAGGCCTCTTTCTGCTTACAGATGGTGTCTTGCTGTGTTCCTATGTAGCCTTTCCTCTGTGCCAGTGTGCTGAGAGTGAGTGAGCTCTCGTGTCTCTCCCTCTTCTCAGAAGGACGCCGGTTCTGTGGGACCAGGTCTGCACCCCTATGACCTCACTTAACCGCCTCTACCTCTGTAAAGGCCCGTCTCCAAATACAGCCTTATTGGGGATTAGGTCTTCAACATTATGAATTTTTTGGGGGGGCCTCACGATTTAGCCCATTCTAGATGTGAAATATGGAAAGAAATATGGACATTCTGATGCCGTCTGTGACATAATAAAAGCTGAGCAACAAAAATATCAAAGGAATATTTCTTCTTCTTTTTCTCCTTTTCTTCTCTTTCTTAAAGAGAGGGAGAGGGAGCGTGTTGGGGGTGCTGAGGGAGGAGAGAGAGAATCTGAAGCAGGCTCCATGCTCAGCACAGAGCCCCATGTGGGGCTCCATCTCATGACCCCGAGATCATGACCTGAGCCAAAATCAGTAGGCAGATGCTTAACTGACCGAGCCACCCACACACCCCCAAAGGAAGATTTCTAAAAGTTTTGTACAATGTTGAGATCTTCAAGTGTCAGGACTGTGCAGCCGGGTTCTTAACATTCACCCTGAGAGCTCATCAGTGGTGGTTCTTAGGGGGAGTCCCCATATCCAGCTCTAGCCTAAAATGCTGATTTGGGAACAGCAGCTTTTCCTCACACGGGACACGAAACCCACTTTCTGGTTCAGGACTGTGTCTCTGTGGGAGAGCCTGGCGGTGTTGTTCATGTCTGTAGGCAGCCCTGCTCCCCACTCCATGTGTTTTTCACACATGTCCTGGTGTTCCACTGTCCTGGTGTAGTCGGCCCTATGCTAGCTCTGTCCTTCCCTTATGTTGTCGCCAGCATGTCTGTACAACTGACCTGTCTCTGCTCTCCTCCTCTTAGTCTGTTCTCTAATTGAGCATCAAAGGCCACTTCCCCTCTGGATGCCATTTCTTCTTCCTTCTCAGCCACTGGGATTCCTCACTTATCCACTGCACCTTCCAGCTCTTCCTCTTTTCTGGATTGTTCCATTGGCACTGCTCTAGTCCAGTACCTTTCAAAGGAAGGTCTCTGTACTTGTATTAGAATTACCCATGGCGTTGGTTCCAAACATAGACTCTAAAACAGCAAGAACAGCAGCAAATACAACACCCTCCAATTCCTAAGCCCCGTGCCTGGTCTACTGAATGAGAACGTGAGTTTAGTTTTTATTTTAGTACGCCAAGTTCCCATATACCCTTTAGTCAGCTTGCCCTAAGGTTAAGATCTTATATAATCATAGTAGAGTGATCAAAGCTAAGAAATTGACTGTGTTACAACACTATTAACTAGACTACAGACTTCGTAGGGTTTCACTAGTTTTCCCACTTCTGTTTTGGAATCCAGTCCAGAATCCTATATTGCATCTGGTTGTCCCCTCTCCTTCATCTTCTCTAGTCTGTGACCATTCCTTATTCTTCCTGATGACTTATGACCTTGAGATCTTTGAAGGGTCAGGTCTTCTGTAGAATGTCCTTGAGCTTGTCTAACATCTTCTCTTGATTAGATTGGCATTTGCTTTGTTGGAAACCTGTACCTTTAATGATCTTTTGGGTGATTCTTACCCACTCTCTGAGAAATGACTTCCCCTGGGCTCTTCCAGTTGCCCTCCTTTCCCGATCCTTCCCTATACAGCTAAACCCCAAAAAGTTCCTGCATATAATCTCCGTCTCCTCACCTGTCATTCACTCTTTAACCCACACCAACCTGGCTCTGCTACCACAAGGCCAGAGACCAGTTATCCTGTCCAGGTGGTGCCCCCCGTATTCCTCTGCTTGGCCTCTCTGGGTCATTCAGCACAGGTGACCCCTTCCTGACTCCTAAACAACTTTTCTGTCGGCTTGTCATCTCACATTCCTGGTTCCCCCTGCTTCTCAGATTTCTCCTTACTTTTGCAGGTTTATCTCCAGGCTCATATGTCTGTTTGCAAACTTGATATCTCCACATGGTTTCTCTTTAAAAAAATCCCCCCCCCCAAAACAAAATAAAACAAAAACTTTAATGAGCACATGAATCACCAGGAATCTTGTAAAAAGCAATTTCTGACCCACTGATGTCTTGATGGGCCAAAGAGGCTGCATTTCTGAAACACCCTCGGTGATGCTGATGGTCTACAGGCTACACTGAGTAGCAGAGTTCTGGAAAGACCACTCTACTGTAAGCCACCATCATCTCAGGCCTTGACTACTGTGAGCACATAACCAGTCTCTCCCCATCTCCTCCTGCCCCTTGTTCACCTGCTCTGCACACTGCAGCAGGAGGGAGTTTTAAAACCATTCTTCTGGTCAAGTCATTGTCATGTTTCTAAATCCCTTCGATGGCTTCCCGTTGCGTTTATGAAATCGTTCTCCTCAACATCATGGCTTCCAAGCCTTGAATGTTCTGATGCCCTACCTCCCTCTGACTCCATCTTTGGGTACTTTATCTTTCCTTCCTTCCTTCCCAGACACACTCCTCTTCTCTGTGTTCTTCAGTGGGCTGCCTTACCAGTTCTTCCTCCACCTGTCCCACCCCACTGGACCTTCTGGAGATCCCACATCCTCTGCCCAGATGATACTGTGCAATGAGCTGGCCTGCATTCTTGTCTTCCATCCAAAATGGGACAAGGAACTTAGACCGGAGCACAAATTGACCCCTTATGGAGAGCATGCTTTCTCGTTAGCTGACATTTTTGTATCATGACCTACTCTCTGAAGAAGCCGTGCATCTTACATGCTGACTCCAGAAACTTCTCTCATCACAGGCCAGTAATGAAAAGTGCAACCACTTTGAGTATCAGTCTGAGATACTCTCGTCCGTGTTCATACTGCATACTGTGTGCACGCACACATACACACACATGTGCACACAGACTGTATACCTCCAGGCACATGTAGCTTTAGATGGGAAAGGCAAAACCTCAAAACTTTGAGAAAACAGTCTAAGGCCATTGTCAAGCCTTTTTTTTTTTTTTTAAATTTAAAAAAAATTTTTAAAATTTCTTTTTAGTGTCCTTGTCAAGCTTTTTGATGTAGGGAAGGATTTCTTATACCTTAAGAGCAATGCCTGTGACCCTCAGGCAATAACAGAAAAGATTGTTGAATTTGACCATATTAAAATTGAGAACTTCTGTTCATCAGAAGGCCACATAAAGAGAGTCAGACAACAAGCCACAAAACTGGGAGAAGTTATAACTGACATAGGATTAGTGTCCAGAAGATATCAAGAATGCCTTTAAATCAGAAAGAAAAAGACAACCCCATAGCAAAATGGGTAGTAGAATTGAAAAGACACCAGAAGAGGCAACAGGAATGGCTAACAGATATGGAAAAGGTGCTCAGTCTATTATAATCAGGGAAATGCAAATGAAAACCTTAAAACTATAAGGTTTCACACTAGCCAGATTAGTAAAAATGTGGATGTCTAGGAGTCTTTAAGTATTTTTTTTTAAAAGATTTGTATTTATTTATTTGACAGAGATGACAAGCAGGCAGAGAGGCAGGCAGAGAGAGAGAGGGGGGAAGCAAGCTCCCTGCTGAGCAGAGAGCCCGATGTGGGGCTCGATCCCAGGATCCTGGGATCGATCTGAGCTGAAGGCAGAGGCTTTAACCCACTGAGCCACCCAGGCGCCCCATAGGAGTCTCTAAGTATTGATGACAATTTGTAGCAACCAGGAGTGGGAGTATAAACTGATTCAACTACATTGAAAGATTACTTGGCATCATTTAGTAAAGTTTCAGGTGAATATCTCTTTTGACCAACATATTTTTTAATAAAAATATCAATATAAACATTAATATATAAAAATATAATATATAATATTAATATATATTAATATTGAAAATATTAAAAAATATTTTATTTATGTATTTGATAGAGAGAGAGAGCATGAGCAGGAGGAGGGGCAGAGGGAGAGAGAAAAGAAGAAACAGACTCCCTGCTGAGCAGGGGGCCTGACATGGGACTTGATCCCAGGACCCTGAGATCATGACCTGAGCCAAAGTCAGATGCTTAACCGACTGAGCCACCTAATCCCTCCCAGTCCAGCAGTTCTTTTCTCATGCATGCATACACAGCACACATGCACACATGTTCTTAAGACACAGGTATACATACACAAACATATACAATACACACATCCATGTACACATATGTACTCACATGAACATCTATATTTTATATATACATTTATGTACCGAAAGATGAGTAAGAAAGTTCATGTCTGAAATGTTTGGGGTGCCTGGGTGGCTCCTTCAGTTAAGCATCTGACTCTTTTTTTTTTTTTTTTGAGATTTTATTCATTTATTTACTTGACAGAGATCACAAGTAGGCAGAGAGGGAGGCAGAGAGAGGGAGAAGCAGGCTCCCCGCTGAGCAGAGAGTCCGATGCGGGGCTCGATCCCAGGACCTGAGATCATGACCTGAGCTGAAGGCAGAGGCTTTAACCCACTGAGTCACCCAGGTGCCCCAAAGCATTCTGACTCTTGATCTCAGCTCAGGTCTTGATCTCAGGGTCGTGAATTCAAGCTCCACGTGGAGCTCCATACCCTGGGCATGCAGCCTACTTAAAAAAAAAAAAAAAAGATGGGCGCCTGGGTGGCTCAACTAGTTAAGCATTTGCTTTTGGCTGAGTTCATGATCCTACGGTCCTGGGACTAAGGCTTGCCTTGGGCTCCTGTTCAGTGGGGAGTCTCCTTCTCCTTCTTTCTCCCCCTCTTCTCCCTCCTGCTCATGCTCTATCTCTCTCACTCTATCAAAAAGTAAAAATAAAATCTTAAAAATAAGAAATGATTGTATTAACAAAATAGACAGTAGTCCAACTGTTCGCCAACAATAGATAGATAGGGGCACCTGGGCGGCTCAGTTGGTTAAGTGGCTGCCTTTGGCTCAGGTCATGATCCCAGCATCCTGGGATCGAGTCTCACATCAGGCTCCTTGCTTGGCAGGGAGCCTGCTTCTCCTTCTGCCTCTGCCTGTCTCTGCCTGCCTGTGCTCTCTCTCTCTCTGACAAATAAATACATAAATAATCTTTTTAAAAAACACAAAAAACTATAGATAGATACATTAATTTTAGTATATTCATACCATGGAATTCATGTCGAAGTGGGAATAAGTACCTGAAAAAAATACACTTGGACGAATCTAAAAAAAATGGAGTGAAAAATAAGTTGCAGGAGAACACATGCAATATAATTTCATTTTGATGAAGTTTGAAAACACAGGAAACGAGAGAATATGTACTCTTCAGGGATACACACATGTGGTAAGACTAGAAGGAAAGCAAGACTTGAAAAAGGCAGAGTTCAAGAGTGATTCTCTCCGTGGAAGGGAAGGGGGAGAGGGGTCCCCAGGGGGTGTCAGAGGAAAGGGCAATCTTTTTTTTTCTTAAACTGGGTGATAGGAACTCGGATGTTCTTTGCATAATTGCCTGTCTGCTTGGCAAATATGTTTTTATAAATAGTATTTCTTACGTACTTGATAATTTGATAATAAAACCAGTACCAGTTGGAAGAGAGAGTAATTTAGAAGGTATTAGTATGTGGTTGGGTTTGGAAAAGGGAAAGGGAAGGAAGATACTTTTTTCTAAACCAGGGAGAAAAATGGGCAGGGGGAGGATGGTATTTGTTTTAAAGATTTGCTGATTTATCCTAGAGACAGAAAGAGACAGAGAGAGAGAGAGCGAGAGAGAGCGAGAGCGCGCGCATGCACGAGTGAGAGCACGTGCACGAGCGAGCGTGCGCGCGCAAGGAGGGGGAGGGTCAGAGGGAGCGGAAGAGAATTCCAGGCTGACTGCCCCAGGGAGCACAGAGCTGCATGTGGGGCTTAGTACCCTGATCCCAGAGATCATGCCATGAGCCAAAATCCAGGGTTAGAGGCCCAGCCGACTGAGCCACCCAGGCAACCCCGGAGGATGATTTTAATAATGGCACTAAAAGCTGCAGGGTAACCCGAGACCTGCAAAACGAATAAACACCGACCGAACTGGGTACTAGTTTAACTATCTGCTTTTCTGTTTTAATTCTTAGAAACCCTAGGGGGGTCCTTGTTTGGTAGTTGAGTTAACCTCCACCCAGAGTTGAGATGACTCACTATGCTTTGAAAATTCCACAATTTCACAAAGAAGCAAAAGTAATGGTTCTATTTGGATTAACGCTCTTTAGAGGTTTTTGCCGCTGGGTTTCCGAGGCCCGCCCTCCCAGCATGTGTTGTTCTCCTGGCACCTGAGCCTGCACCTGTGAGCTGTCCCCAGGTGGATGTGGGGCCTCACAGCTCCGGCCCGGGCTTCCGCAGCACAGAATCATAATATATGCTCTCAGCTCCTTTATGATGTCATATAACTTGGCATGTTTTCCAATATAATTTCTTTACTAACAATTGTAATTAAATGGACTGATTTGAGTAAGGGTGCTGTGATGTGTGAGGCGCCTTCAGTCACTGGGCTTTTATGAACCTGCCTTCCTAAGGCTGCCTCGGGCCCGGGTGCTATTTTAAGCAAGTCAGCTTAAACTCTTTGAGCCTCCTTTTGCAACGTAATGGGATCAATTCTGGTCTTAAAGGATCCATTCAGGTAGGGAAGTCCACAATTCCATGATCGACCACTCTATTTGGGGATGACTTCCAGATAGAACAATATGACTAAAACCAAGAAAACAAAATTATCTTGCTGGGGTAAAACCAACAAGTTCCTAGAGACAATTGGGCATCTCCCTCGTGGATTTCTAAAAACATCCTAAAAAGCTTTCTAAGAGATTCTTAAAAGCATTTGTTTTTTCAAAGAACAGTTTTAGGTTCACTGAACGGGGAAATCGAGCAGAAGGTGTAATTTCCTCTATGTTCTGCACCTCCCACACATGCATAGCCTCCCCCTCGCCCCATCAACATCCACCCAGCGGCATGTTTGTTACAAACCATGAATCTATGTTGACAAATCATTTGTCATCCAAAGTCCGTAGTTTATACCTGAGGGTTCGTGCTTGCTGTTGTACGTTCTGTGGGTTTGCCTTGTGAGTTGCTAAGCCCTGTGAGTCTGCAGACAGTAGGACAGGCCCAGTTCTGTTACCTACAGCGTGGCAAGATTGGAGGCCAGGTCGAAGTACAAGGTAGGCACCCAGTACGTCTGTGTGGCTTGGTCTCCATGGGAGAGAGTGCCTCAACACGGGCTCTTCAGGGTGGCTGCAGACCTCACACCGCCTGAGAGCGACACAGAAACTCAGTGCCACCCCAGCCCTGCTGGGACAGCACCTGCCTGTTACCAAGACCCTCCTACTGGCCCCCCCCGCATTTGTGAACATGGAGTCTGAGAAGCAGGGGTATCTCTCCAGCCCCCTGCCATTCTCTCTGTTGGCACAGAGACAGCCTTTCGCTCAGGTGAACTAATGCTTCAGAGCTTGAAAATTGATCTCCAGGGCTTGAAATTAGAGTCTATGAAGGCTTTTCGGCTGGGAGAGACTCACTTGGGTTTTCTAACCTCTTCCTGAATTAACTGCAGAAGTTATTCCCATGGCATCTCAGCTGCTGTCTCTTCAGAGCTGGTTTCTCTCTCTTCAGGGGCCTGGCCAAAAAAGCAGGGGAAAAAGAAAAACAACCCCAGAACCACAAACCCCATCACAGCTTGGCGTACCTCACAGTTCTTAGTGGGAAGTGTTGGTTCCTCTTTTTTACCGCTGAGAGAATTTTTCATCTTTTTGGCCGCTTTGCTTTTCCTCTTCCATGTCCTTTGTAAACAGAGTGGATTGAATTCTAACTTGCATCATATACTCGGGCTTATAACTTAGCCCCAAACTGTTGCTTTTCTTTGCTGTTTCATCTCTTGTAGTCTTCCGGTGCATTTTCAAATATGTTTCTGATTCATTTTAAAAGGGATCATGCTCTCTCTTCAGATCTTCTATTTCAAAATAAATTCTATCATAGCAGAGTTTTAAAGCACACATAAAATGATTTGTCCTTAGAAAAACTTTGAAATCTATATGTTATGTAGGTGGACAGAATGTTGATTTTATTACTTTTATTATTATAAATAGATTTATAACTGTTTATCCTTTACTGGGGAAAAAAAAAACAGTGGCGACTTACTTTGCTGCGGTTGTGAGAAACCTCGTGATTACTTTTTGGCCCATGCTTGGAATGTGATAGGTAAATAGTAAAGTATATAGGCAAAATATCCTGGAGCTAGGTTGTAAGGAAGGTTGTAAGGAAGACAACAGATGCCTAATAGTATTGAAATCTCTAAGAAATGCTTTCCTTCTTTTATTCATTTTTAAAAGTCGCATTCCATAAAAAGGAGTGTGACCTGTTTAAATAAGTAGCTTATATCTGGTGTAAGTTTGTGACTTTCAAATGCTAATGGAACCAGTTAGAAATCTTTTTTCTAAATAAACATATAGCTAAATATCATGTACAAATTTTAGAGGATATACATAAAATCGATTAACAGAATTTGGTCTTAATCTTGATTTCCATTTCTCCTAACGAGTCACAAATACCTCTGGATGCCCTCTTTCAGCTTCTGTGGGATCATAGTAAGCTATATAAATTCTGTAGTATGTTTTTTAACCTTACAAATTATCTAACCTAATATTGTTCATTTATACCCACAGTATTTGCTTAGATTTAGCTGTATTTTTATCATTTATTTATCCTCTGTTCTTCTCCGATCTTCCTTCTGGGGTAATTACCTTTCCTCTTGAAGTATATGCTTGTTTAGAGAGGCCCCTCTACTGAAGGTCTTCTGTTGGTATAATCACTTTCTGTTTATCAAAAAATGTCCCTATTTTAACAAATAGTATTGTCGGTTATTCAAATCTAAGATGTCAGATATTTTCTCTTAACACTTTGAAATTTTTATTTCATTGTCACTTGACTCCTAGCTCTGGGAAGAAGTTATCTGATGGTGTAATTGCCAGTCCTTTTCTCTGACTCATTTACAGTTTCTCTCTGTCCTTGGTGTTCTTATAGTATCATCATGTGTGTAGATATGAGTATTTCTTTATTTATTATTTTGGTGGGAGGGCAGAGGGAGAGGGAGAGAGAATCCTAAGCCGACTCCACGCCCACTGTGGAGCCTGCCGCAGGGTTCAATCTCACAACCCTGAGATATGACCTGAGCTGAAATCAAAGTTGGGTACTTAACTGACTGAGCCATCCAGGTGCCCCTAGATATGGGTTTTTAAAAAATTCTCCTGGCTTGGGATTTCTTTGTCTTCCTGAATTGAAGGATGTCTCTTACTAATTTTGGACAATTTTTAGTGCTGTTTCTTTGCATATTCTCTCTACCCAGCTCCCTCTATCATTTCTTTTAAGAACTTGTATCAAATGTATGTTGTACTGTCTCATTCTAGCTCATATATATATATATATATATATATATATATATATATATAAAAGTAGGTTCCACACCCAGTGCAGAGCCCAGTGGGACTCAAACTCACGATCCTGAGATCAAGACCCGAGCTGAGATCAAGGGTCAGATGCTTAACTGACTGAGACACCCAGGCAACCCATATCTTCCATGCTTCTTAACTTCTCTTTTTAATATTCTCATCTTTCTCTTTCTCTGTATTCCATACTGTGTATTTGGATTTATCTTCCAGTTCACTAACTCTCTCTTTAGCTATGTCTAAATTGCTATTCACTGTTTATTTTGTATTGCATATTGAGTTTCAAAATTTTAGCTGCTATATATATATTTTTAAAGGTTTTAAATTTAGGGGCATCCGGGTGGCTCAGTCAGTTAAGTGTCTGCCTTTGGCTTAGGTCATGATTCCAGGGTCCTGGAATCGAGCCTTGCATCAGGCTCCCTACTCAGCAGGGTGCCTGCTTCTCCCTCTGCTGTTCTTCCTGCTTGTGCTCTCTTACATTCTCTGTCAAATAAATAAATAAAATGTTTAAAAAACAATAAAAGTTTTAAAACTTATTTAAGTAATCTCTGCATCCAATGTGGGACTCAGACTCACGACCCTGAGATCAAGAGTTGCATGCTTCTCCAACTGAGCCAGCTAGGGTCCCCCGCCACACTTAATTTTTTCATTTCCAAATATTCTTTTAATTCTTTTTCAAGCCTTTCTGGCAATTTTTATATGGTCTCTTGCTCCTTACTCATGTTTTCAGCTGGCTCTTGTGGAAGAGCAGGAACGTGGGCTTGGGAATCAAGGCAGGCTTATATTGAGATTCCACTCCACCTCGGTCGGGTGATCATGTAACTGATGTAGTTACCTTCTCTGAACTCTCTTTCTTGTGTGGTAAATGAGACAGAATGGACTAGACAGGGTACCAGAACCTCCTCCATTTCTGGTATTCTGTGGTGTCATTTGAAAGTAAGAGAAAAAAAGTCAATGGCTTCTTACACATAAGCTTAAGTAAAGGTGGAGGTCATGGTTATGAATATTGGCAGATATTACCGTGACTGTAGTTCTGGCAATTTCTGGCTCCCGGCTAGCTGTTTAACTTCTTATTGTGAGTTATGCATATTCACACTGAATGGATATTTGTTGTCTGTTTTTCTATCTGAAACAAAGTGTCGGTAGTTTGACTTTGATTGCCTTGCAACTAACCCAGCTTTTACTTCCCTTATAGATGAGCTCTTCCTGGAACAGCAAAACCTCTCTTTATCCTCTGTGGAGCTCATGATGAAGAAAAGCACCGTGCACAGCACTGCACACGTGGCCTTAACAGAAACTGCCCCAGGGTCCCAGCAAAGCAGTTCTCTCCATGTCATATCCTCTCCATCTGCCACTATTTTTGATACAATCTTTTTTAACCAAGGAACACTGACCCAAAGTATAGCCGATCACAGCATCTTGGTGGCCAATTATATGTCGATGATGAGCAACGCGGGGGTCAGAGATGACGATGAAATGGATAACTTTTTGCCAGAAGCTCCCTGGACCACTTCCCGCACGGTTTCTCCGATCCAGTATCTCCCGCTCAGCCCACCAGTGCCGACTCCATCTTCACCCATTACTTCTTTACGAGACGAACAGATGACATCAGCCTGGCAACATACAGTGCAACAGCCAACAACATACACTGAATCCCCTAGTCATTTCAGTGCTTTTCGGTCAGCTTCTCCCACATCTGGGGGCATACTTCCAACTCCTAGTAGGAACTTGGTGCTTTATCCTACTGATGCTTATGGGAACTCAGCAAGCAGGACTTTGCCGGAGATCATGGCTTCAGGCACGGGGGAGACAGAACCCCTTCTTTCCAGCTCTCTGTCTGCAGGGCCTCTGCTCTTAGGTAGTGGCCTTCCTCAGCAGCCGTTTTCCTCCTGGGCGGAGGTCTCACCACCTGCAGAGGATCTTCTGGCCACAGGCACCGACAGATACCTCGAGGCAACCACCGCTCTGAGTTCCAGTCTACAAGGAGCCATCCTCTCTAGAACAGACCCTGCTGAGGCTCTGGCATGGACAGCCCTGGCTTGTAGCAGCGGCAGCCCCAATTCGGCTTTGTCCCTTTCTCCTCCTGCCTCCGTGTCCTTTTCTCCCCAATCAGCCGATGTTTCTTTTCACCCCTTTTTTCCCGGCAGCTCCAGGGAGCCGTCGGAGCTGCCGGGTGAGGCGGCGGTGGCCCCAAGTCTCGTGGACGACCCTGGGGTCCTGAGCCTGGGGTCGTCTCGGAGACCCTACACGTGGTGCGTGTCCTGCCGCGTGGCGTCGCCTCGGCCCGTCGCGTCAGCCAGCCTCCCGGAGGGGGAAGACGTGGGCTCTGGAGACGGCGCCGAGACCCTGTCGGTGACCACCCCGCAGGCCAGCGGCGTCCCTCCGCCCAGCCGCGGAGTGGCGGACTTCTCCGAATTCGAATTCGAAGAGGAGCCCCAGCCATTCAATACGCTTTTCCCCTCCCGGCCGGTGGTTGCCCTCTCCTCTCCCTCCGGGGGCATCTCGGCCGCCGAGGGGGGTGTGGGGCGAGTCGGGACCACCCGGGTGCCTCTTGCCGGCGGCCACCTCTCCACGCCCGTGTCGCTCAATCCTGCTCCCTCGGGCTGGTCCTCTGTCCCCGAAGCATCGGGAGCGCCGTCGCCATCGAGCGGGGCAGCTGGGCTCCCCTGGGTCATCAGCAGCGCGCTCCCCGCCGCCTCCGTCCCGGGCACAGCCGACCAGCACCGAGGCCCGCCCGCGGCCGCAGACGCACATCCTTCCCCGTCCTCCGCCCCGGGCCTGTCGGCGGGGCCCTCGCGGCTCCTTGACCTCGAACCTGGCAGCTTCTCCACGCCCCACACTGGCGGGGTTTTGGAGTCCTCGTCCGGTTTTTTCTCAACGCCGCCGCTGGAGTTCAGCAGCCTGGCCCTCTCGTCCTCAGAAGCGCTGGCCTCTCCGTCCGCCCCGTCTGTGGCGCCAGCGGGCGACCCGGCGGCCGTCACCGCTCAGGCCTTCTCCACCTCGGCTGAGACGCTGGCCTGGTCGGACGCTCCCCGCGGGCCCTCCACGCCGCTTTCCCTTCCCAATTCCACAGCGTCTGGCTCTTCCCAGCTCTGGCCGAGTTCAGACCTTCTCATAAGCACCTTCACGTTCCTTCCTGGCTATTCTGAAGGGTCGCTCCTCTCCGGCTTCCCTTCTGACTCTCTCCAGTTCTCTGAAGCAGCCACGGTTTCCCCGACGGGTCCCGGTGCCCACTTTACCTCAGCCCTCACTGCAACTACCTCCTTCTCTTTTGAGTTGTCGCTCATGGCCCGTGAATCTGCGGTCACCACGCCGGTGCCATCCAGTTCTGAGCCCCCCCTTGACATTCTGACTCTTGGGACTCACTCACCAACACCTTGGACTGCTTTTCCTACAACACCCATTTTAGCAGAATCTTCTCTCCTTCCGTCTCCGACTCCAGCACCTCCCAGTGACGATGTCAGTGCTATGGGTGACCACACACCTGTCTTGCCCTCTTTCTCCAAAGTCCTTCCTAGCACCACACTCCTGGTCACTGATGTGTACTTGTGGTCAGCATCCTCCTTGGCTCCTGAGGCGATCCCCTCCCCTCTCCCTACAGAGCCAATGTTTGTGGGCCCGTCATTCCCACCCACAGATTTACCAGTGAACACCACCATGGAACTGAACTCACCCAACACCAGTGTTGTCCCTGATCGTACTATTGACAGCACCCTGAGCAGCAGGGGTGACACTGCGAGTCAGACCCCCCTGGAGAACAGTTCGGCACGACCGCCACCATCCCTTCATCCTGTGCCCACCTCCACTTCTGAAACAATGGTTGACACTCCAGCGCTGGTAACCACCAAGCCGCCATATGTGTGTGATATTACGGTTCCTGATGCCTATTTGATCACGACCGGTAAGGCCTTGCTTCAAGTCACCTCTTGGTTGGGTGATCTTTCTAAGGTGCTTGTATGGAATGCCTCTGTGATGTGGAGCATCATGGGAAAGAGCATGGGCTTTGGCCCCAGGGAACCCTCACCCCTTCACCTTTCTCCTGTGAGTTCTCTGGATAGTTCTCCCTTAGTCGCTCTACTTCTTGGTTTCCTCAGCTATCAAACAAGAATGATTGTGCCGCCTATTTCGTTGGGTTAACAATAAAAAGTAAAAAATAAATAAAAATAAATAAAGTTAAGAAGCAAATAAAAGTTTTAAATGGAGCCTTAGGAGTGTTTGCTAAGATCTTTGTCTTTGAAACTCCTATCCCGGTAGATGCATAGATGGCATGGTTAGAACAAAAACCTTCATGTTTCGTTTAAGCAGGTAGTTGTGCAAATGTGTAAGGGCAACTGCTACAATTTCTTACTAATTTCTTATTCTTTCCTTGAAAGGAAGGAGCACTTTGCTCCTACGTGTTCCTGGAAATGTCACTTAGATCCCGAGAATCCGAGAAAGAAACAGGGAGCGGCTAAATGTCTGATCTCAATTATAAACTTTGATCTGTGCCCTGGTCCGCAGCCCAAGTGACAGGATGACAAACAGCAGCTTCCCTTGTACCTGCCCAGCTGCTTTAGTCTAACGAAATGAGAGCATGTTTGACGTCATGTCTGTATAGGTCCAGTGACCGTGGCCTGCTGTGCTGCATGCTCCAGCTTGTTCTTCATCAGGAATGACAGGCTGCGTGTTAAGTCTTACGACCTGGTAATGTACTTGAATGCAGTATCATACGCATCTGCAAGCCTGGCTCTGTTGTGTTGATTTTGGTGGGAATGGAAGGTAGAAATGAAGGAGGGAGACAGAAGATGGTAGAAGTAAAGGAGGAATGGACTGGAGTAGAGAAGGAGAAGAACAGGGAAAGGTAAGTTGAGGAAAAAGAAGGTCGTGCTGTGAGGTAGGCCATGCCTCCTCTGCCCATCATGGTGGTACCTCCCCTCTTTGAGCTGGTGCAGAGAAGCTGAAGCCTTTGCTCTCCTAACTCCCTCCCTCCCCTAAATAAGGAACCATTTATCAATTCATTTGACAAATAATTATGGAGCACTCAGTATGTGCAGGTGCCTTTAGAAGGTCTAAGGGTTATCTAGATGAAGGACACAGATCTGACCTTCAAGGAACTTAGATTCTAGTAGGGTAGACACAAGATATGTTTTCTTGGGAGCTGTGGTGAGAATGGTTGAGAGAGAGTTCTCTAAGAGCGACTTTTGGGATGATGAGGGATGGGTTTGGAAGGATTGAATTGGAGGTACACACTCGAGAGGGCTGTTGTCTGGAGGTGGAGGGAAGGGTCCTCCTGGTGGAAGGTGTGCACACAGGTGGAGAGGTCGGACAGCCCAACAACAGTATAATGGGATGAGGCTGGGGGAAGTGGTGAACTTTTGTCTGTGATATAACAGCAGTCCAGAGGAGGGAGAAGAGTTTCTGGTAGATACGATACTTTTCTCCCTTTCTATAAAATTACTACATAGTAACTACGAAGTGGTCAGTTACAAGAAGCTTATTGAAAGAACTACTGAAAGCTTCTTTATTTCTTGGATTTCGTGACATTTGTGATACTTGGAGGTATAATGCATCTTTTCACATTTTTCTACAAATAATTAGAAACCATTTTTAGAAGTATCTCTAGGAATATCAGATAGATAGAGCATTGATTAACTGTCACAGAGGATATACATTTAATGAATTTGGTGTCCTTTGTTAGAGATCCGTGTATTTGCAATTGTAGGGTAAAATTCACCCTCTGTAAATGTACACTTCAGTTGTTAAGTATGTGGAGTTGTACATAAGTAACCCTCTGTTACATTGTATTTTTAAGTGGACAGGAATGCTGTCTTTTGCTTTCAGTGGTTATCTTTGAGCCATAGGAAGAATCACCTCATTTAGAATTTTCATTTGGATTTGGCCGTGGCTTATTTTTAAGAATTATCAGAGAGAGAGGGTTGGGTTGATCTCTTGTCCTCTGAAAGGGTTCTTTTTATGGGGCCGTATCAAGAAAGTAAGAGCCCTCTGTCGATCTGTGGCGGGCTGTTTGGAGAACCCTTCACCCTGTGGATCCTCTAAGGGGTGAGGCTGTGCTCCCACACAGGACCTGCCTGACCCTGGCCTCCTTGCCAGGGGTCTCTTGCCTCTCCTGGTCCATACCAGATACCTAGAGAAAAAGATAGTTATTTCTGATGACTCTTTTCCCCCAAAGACCCTTGTGCTCATATCCTGATTTTACAGTTTAGGTCTTACTCAGATTAACTAGAAAAGGTGTAGGTTTTCATGGTGGGCCGTGCAGACTATTGAGAGTAGTATGTGGCTGGTTCTCCCTTTAGATGGGGTTACTTACAATGTGTGCTTCCTCCTTTCCTCTTTTGGGTTTTTCTGTCTCTGATTCTCCATTCTGTCTCTCCCTCCCCAAGTTTAACTTCTGAGATCTTGGAAGAGAAAAGAAAAAAAATAATAGGGAAAAGAAAGGGGAGCAGCAGGACATGTTTACTAAATACTGAGAAAGAGGCTCTCTCATTACACATTTTAAAATAGAATTTCTCAGATGTGGAAGGAGAGTTAAATATAGCTAGACTTTGTTACAAGAAATATTTTACTTCCTACATAAAATTTTAATACACGAGGATTGTGAAAATCTTTTCTGCCCTGTTATTAGTGGTGAAAACCCTTCCCTTATTGCATTGAAAAATTGTGGTAGGAGACCTCATGTTATAGGGGAAGATGTCATCTAGTGTTGCCGAGTAACATCTTAAAGCCTTTTAAAATATTATGGCTGAGAGTTAAAACTTTGTGTTTTACTGTCAGGGGCATAGCCAAGAGGGAAAAAAAAAAAAAAAAAAAACCCAGGAATGTCCAGATCTACTGCTGTTCCTCTGTTCTTTCGTAGTCTGGGCCTGATTTTACAAAATGATTTTCAGAGCTGGTGTCACAGTTCGGCTGAGCACTGCCTTGGGGCCCAGAAATGTGCAGTCCACTTATTCGTAATGAAACTAAACTGCGTTTGGTGGTTGGCTTTGGTTCGCAGTGCTGGCCAGGAGAGCCGTGCACGAGTACATCATCACGGCCATCAAAGAAGTGCTGAGGATTCACTTCAACCGTGCAGTGGAGCTCAAGGTGGGTTCCTGTGGCGCGGGAGCTCAGGCTGAAGGCCTGTCATGGTTCTAGAACGCTCGCTCTCTCCTCTCCTCCTGCCTCCTCTTGGTGAACGCCTGCTCATTCTGGGATAGCTGCTCAAACGTCACTTCGTCAGGGAAGCCCTGATCCCACCGTAGGCCAGGTGTAGCGCACTGGAGGGGTGTGTTGGCAGAATTGGAACAAAAAGGTTCTAAGACCAGAGTTGGGCACGATGATGTGATGATTTTGCTTCCTTTGATTTGTAAGAAAGGACTTGGATTTGAATTTTAATTATATTTTAGAGTGAGTGCTTATGCACATTTCTGTACACTCAGTGGGCTAGAGATTGATTTCTGTATGTTTTTCAGTGGACAAATGCCTCCTTCCTCCTCTCCCTGATGAGGTCAGAAAGCCCCACTCTAGGCCTGCATGTGGCTGCCAAGCACATGAAAGGGGCTTGTCTGAATTGAGATGTGCTGTGAGTGTAACCCTGACATAGGATTTCAAGGGCCGCGTGAAAAAAGAAATGTAAACGATCTTATTAATAATTTTTTTACATCGACCACATGTTGAAATGCTGTTTCAGATGTCTTGGGTTAAATAAAATTAATGTGGCTACTAGGATTTTAAAAATTGCATATGGGGGCTCATGGATTTCTTTTGGACAGCCCTACTCAGCAGATTAAGTATTCCTCTACATGTGGATTAGACACAACGACATTGAATTCCCCATTATTACTCAGTTCTTATTATCAGCTGTTATTTCTTGCTGCCTTTGCTCTTGTTATTCTGTGCTGTTTTTTTTTTTTTTTAAGATTTTATTTATTTATCAGAGAGAGAAGTGGAGAGAGCGAGCACAGGCAGACAGAGTGGCAGGCAGAGGCAGAGGGAGAAGCAGGCTCCCCGCCGAGCAAGGAGCCCGATGTGGGACTCGATCCCAGGACGCTGGGATCATGACCCGAGCCGAAGGCAGCTGCTTAACCAACTGAGCCACCCAGGCGTCCCTTCTGTGCTGTTTTTGAGAAGGCAGGCAGATCTGCAAAAGGGATAAAAAGGGATAACTAAAATAAAATGGATTGTCTCTGCAACCCTCCCTCTTCATTTAGAGCTACCTGTTTATTTTTCACCTCACTTGCTCTGTTATTTTTCTACTTCATGCAACTTCCTTTAATTTTGAGTTACAGCCCTCTCAATTTGATAATTGCTGTCTTTTGTGTTTTTTAATTTTCATAGGTTTATGAACTGTTCGCTGACTTCACTTTCTTGGTCACATCTGGACCTTTCGTTTACACAGCAATATCAGTGATAAATGTACTTATAAACAGTAAACTTGTCCGTGACCAGACTCCTTTAATCCTGGCTGTGAAACCTTCCTTCCTTGTGCCAGAGTCCAGGTTCCAAGTTCACACGGGTGAGAAAACTGAGCATCGTTGTTTTGATTGATTTGTATATAAAATTTTATTTTTATTTTTTACATCGTTAAAACATCGGGGGAGGATTTTAAAAAATTAACTTAAATTTTTAAAAAGCCTTTATCATTACAGAAAACTTGTAGCATATACAAAATTGCACAGAATACTTGAATGAGCCCCTGCATAGTCATCGTACGGCTCCAACAATTTTCACCTCCGAGTCTGTCTTGTGACACCTACGTGCCCTCCTCCCACGTTATTTTGATATGGTATCATGTCAGCCCACCCATAAATATTTCAGCCCGTTCCTCCAAGAGATGAAGCTTATTAAATACACTCTCACACACATATCCACGCCTGAAAAATTACCCATTGTTCTTTTTCCCATTGACATTTTCCCATTGTTCTGTCTGTCCCCCACAGTGTGTTTCTTTCTTTCTTTCTTTTTTTTTTTTTTTTCAGATTTTATTTATTTATTTGACACAGAGAGATCACAAGTAGGCAGAGAGGCAGGCAGAGAGAGAGGGGGAAGCGGCTCCCCGGTGAGCAGAGCCCCATAGGACCCTGAGATCATGACCTGAGCTGAAGGCAGAGGCTTAACCCACTGGGCCACCCAGGCGGCCCCTCACCCCCCACCGTGCTTTTTGAGGAATTGAGAGTGTGTTCACTCTTCCCACTTGAAATGTTTCTGTCACTTGCATCTGTCAGTTGCTCCCGCTGTTACCTTTTTTCATTTTCCATGATACAAGTCACCTTCACTTGCATGTATCCATTTGGTGCCAGTTTGCCTTGTATGTTTCCCTGCTGGGAGGCTGCTAACTGCTCCGTCTCCATACTTAATCCTGTGCTGGGGGGAGCGTTCTCGGAGTTAGATAGTATTTTTCACCTCCTCGTCCTCAGCCCTAAGCCAGCACCTGGTTCATGGGCTTGTGACTGCTGTCCGTCTCTTAGTTCTTCAGTTCGTGCCTCAGAGTGTGGATACCGGCTTCTGCAACTTCACCCAGCACATCGAGAAGGGCCTGATGATAGCTCTTTCTGAAGTGAGAAAACACCACCAGGGGACGCATAACTTCACCGTGCAGGTGAGAATAGCACTGAATGCAGAGCAAGGAGCTTTGCCCTTTGAAGAGGAACTTGTTTCACAGTCTTGTTGAGGGCACAATTAACTCTTCCTCATTTCATCTCATGGAAGAAATTCAGTTCACGTGAATCAGGGTTGATCTCTTTCTGGGGCATGGAGTTCACGGGCGTGAATAGGCAAGTACTTGAAGATTACAGAGCAGCAGGGTAACCACGGAGCTCAGATGTGGTGAGCTGGACAGAGATGAGCATATGCCAGAAACACAGGAATGTTCTAGGAAGGAACAGTATCAACCTAACTCTGCCCTCCCCCCCAAAATGGGGGGAGTGCCTCAGCATACTGGTATTTCGTGTTATGGGGTACCACGAAATGTAGTGTTTCATTCTACAAAACAGAATCTAGCCACTCTAGATGAACAGGTTTTGTGTGTATTGTATGGAAATCACTGATGTTTTTATATTTCTTTGATATTTTTTCCTCTGTATTCTTTGTTCTCTCTTTCTAGATTTTATAGCAAATAGATTTTTGTGTACCTGGAGCCACCTTTCGTAATTCGTATGTTTTCTTGTAATACCATCTCTTTTTAAATTCCCCATTTTTGCACACTATTTATTTATTTATTAAGGTTTTGTTTATTTATTTGACAGAGAAAGAGATCACAAGTAGGCAGGGAGGCAGGCAGAGAGGGGGAAGCAGGCTCCCCGGTGAGCAGAGAGCCCAATGTGGAGCTCGATCCCAGGACCCTGAGATCATGACCTGAGCTGAAGGCAGAGCCTTAACCCACTGAGCCACCCAGGCGCCCCTGCACATGTGCTAAACTTTGTTCCCTGAGTCATTAATTTCGTCTTCAGCTGTGTCCATCGTGTTTCTCAGTCCCTCTGCTGACTTGGCTTTCAACTGTCCTTTTTCTGTTGTTCTTGGCTCTTTTCTCATTTCTCCTGCAAAGATGCAGGATTATCTTGACTGGTGATGCGATATCACCTTGAAAGTCTCTGAGGATATTAACGAGCATTTGTTTAAAAAGTTGCCTTCCGGTTCCCACCTTGTGTTTTCTCCGAAGCCATTGTTCTGTGTTGATCTTCGTCCTTGGCGCCAGGGCTCCTAGTTTTCCATAAACTATCTGGACACTGTTGGTTAGTCGCCATGAGGAGTGAAGAGGCAGGTTGTTAATTTTGGCAGCTCACCCCTTCAGCTGTGGCGTCTGTAGCCACATCCGCCCTGTCTCCCGATGGGAGGACTCCCTGGAGCACTGGGTCCCAGGCAGGGGATGAAGTTGGTGGGGCGGACTGGAACCCCTGCCCCAGTGCAGGACAAGGATTTCGGGGGATGGAACGCTTCACAGCAAAGCTGCCTATTCTTTCGTTTTCTTCCCTTCTCTGTCTCTCGTGTGCTCTGGTGGGTAGGAGTCTCTACCCTCCTTCTAGTGGCTAAACCCACAGCCTTGTAGTCTGCTCTGACCAGGAGCTCCTTTTCCTTATGGAGCTGTTCCTTGGGCTGGTCAGGGGGCCCGTGTGGCTGCGCCAGCCCCTCTTTGTTGGCCTGCCCGTGGCCTTGAGGAAGGAGGAAGGAGGGAGAAAGTCAGCTCAGCTCTTTGGTACGTGGGCTTTGAATAGCTGTACTGATTGCTGTTCATGGCCTCCTCTGGGTCGGTTCCTGCAGAGCCCTCCCGGCTCTCTGCTCCTGCGCGCCAGGCCTGGCTATGATTTGGGTCTCTGTTCCCTCCGTTCTGGTTTATATCATTACGATCCCATCCTTTCTCCATCTTCCAGGAATGTGACAGAATCTCTGATTTTCTTCCATTCTCCGAGCTGTTGTGGATTTACTCCCCTTTGTTCAGCTTCTTGTTATTTCAGGGGGATTTGGTGTGGGTGGGGCGGGGAGGGACCGTGCCTACATGTGTTGGGTTCATCGCTTCATGTGAAAAACATTTTCAGTAAACCGAGAATTTTAAGTATTGCAAACGGGACCCAGGTTGTGGAGCTGGTTTGTTCCTTTGAAAAAAATGTTCTCTCCTTTAAAAAAAAAAAAAAATCAGTGAGAGAAAGTGTAAGGGAGAAACCAGCGGCTTTTCCTTAGTGTTTTGCTTTCTTTTGGAGGCTGATCCCACCTTCCTTCTCTTTAGATCCTGAATATCACCATGGGTGCTTCAAGGCCGGCCCCTCGGCGGGGCCCGGTCAATATCATTTTTGCGGTCAAAGGCACGCGGGGGTTTTTGAACGGGACAGAAGTGAGCCAGCTGCTCAGGAACTTGAGCGTGGTGGAGTTCAGTTTCTACCTGGGGTACCCCGTGCTCCAGATCGCAGAACGTGAGTATGGCTCTCACCAAACGCTGGGAAAGCGGCCACAAATGTTTTCATTGCTGAACCTCTTTTGAAATATTTGGCTGAAGTCCAGAGTGTAAATCAGATAAAGTCAGAGCTTCTCAGAGTCCATTCCGGCTGGGCCTCCCGAGCCCTCCTCACCCACGGGCCTTGCTTTATTATTGTCCTTTGAGAGTACAGGGCATTAGTAAAGACTGCACCCGTTCTGGGGAGGGTAAAACCAGAGGCAGAAAAAACAGACCTGTGGTTGCCAGGGGTGACGGGTGGGAGCAGGCTAGACTGTGGAAGAGTAGCAGAAGGCAACTTTTGGGGGTTGATGAGCCTGTTCTGTATCTTTGATGTGGTGACGGTTATGCAACTTTGTGTATTTGTCAAAAGCCATAAAGCCGTACACCAAAAAGAGTAAGTTTTGCTGCATGGACGCACAAAACTGAGAAAAGAATAATAGATGAAAACAAACAAAACCTTTCTTCCTGGCTGAAGCAATTAGAATCACGGTGCACATGGAGCGGGCTGGGGGTGGGGTAAACATTTACTTCAAAAAACAGTAGATTTGAGGGTTGAAGTCAGGCCAAAAAATGCATCAAATTCCTTTACAAAAATGGAACAGCCAAATGGTCCAATGACTTTTATGTGTTTTCGTGTGTGGTTAATTAAATTAAAAAGGGTAACTTGTCAGATGCAAAAGTAGGCAGGGATAGAAATTGTTCTTTACAAATTGCACCGTTCGTTCTGTGCTGTGCAGGTATGGGTAAAAGAGTAAGGATGACAGTGCGGGTAGCCCGGGTCTGTCCCGGGCAAGCCAGGACATAGGGTCACTTTACCTGGAGTCATTGCTGGGAAATCCTGGGGTCCCAGCGAACACAGTGTGAAATCTCATTGCTCTGGAACAATGAGATTTCCAGGGGATCATGTGGGTGGGTGGGCTCTGTGTGAAGCGGTGTCCCACTGGGTCACTCGAGCCAGCCTTTCACTTCTCCTTCTCTGCCTTTCTCCTGGAGACTCCTGTGCTCAGAAACTGCCTGTGGTCCTCGCCTTCACACCAGCCTGGCATTTTGTTCTAACACGTTTTGCACTAAAGGCGAAATACTGTGGAAAGGCAAAGTACTGTGACTTAGCAGGTACTCCCTAGACTTACCTTTCTGATGCGTGCAAACATGTTCTTACGGATTTCCCTCCTTTCCCTTTTATAGCCTTCCAGTACCCACAGCTGAACTTATCTCAGTTGTTGAAATCCTCCTGGGTGAGAACAGGTATGTGGGACTTACATAATGCTTTGGCAGCTGTAAGAATAAAAAGTCTGTGCAGGTGTACTGAGCGTGATGTCAACTTTCGTGCGTCTGAGTCCTAAATTCAGGGCGCCATGTCCCTTAAATTCTTGGCAAAGAATGAATGAGAAGGGAATTCAGATTCAGCTGTGGGAATATGTCCCGCTGAGTTATGGCACAAAAAGGATTGGCTTTCTTTAAAATTCATACATCAAGTTCAGGGGAAGGTCTAACAAGAATTGACAGTCTTCTGATCCAAAACAGGATAGAGTTCCAAAGCAAGGATCTCTTTCTCTGTGTGTGTGTGTGTTTTTCTAAAAAGGCGTATTTGTTTGGTTTTATGAGGACGAATAAGATAGCTTGGTGAGCAAATAAGGTTTTTTAAAAAGTCTTGTGGGCCTGGGTCAGATATTTATAGCTATGGCATTGCAGATAAAGGCTTTCAAACTGGGTAACCAAAGTCCAAGAGATAGTGACACCCTCACTATGTTCCCAGTGTGTGAGCGGCACAGTAAGTAGCTGGTCATGGAGAGAATCGTGTGCTGTGGTGACGGTCACCAGTTGTGGTTTCTCAGACCCTGTCAGTCCTCCTTGCTTCACATCCCGTGCAAAGGCTCCACTTCTTTGCATGGTGCAGTGGCCCCATTTTCCAGATCATTTTCCTAGCACTTAGGAGACTCGTCCCTTGTCTATCTCCCGGCAGATTTGAGCCGGTTCTGGCTGCAAAGCCCACGGGTCTTTCCTTCGACCGTATGCTGACAAGCCCATTATCTGTTTGATAATCTTGTTTACAGCAGATATTTTTCAGACAGGCACCCTTATCTGGGGTGAGTTTGTGCATCTAAGTCTTGAGACTAGACGAGATATGAACTAGAGCATTTCCAGAAGGTTTTTTTTTTTTTTAGATTTTTACTTATTTGACAGACAGAGATACAAGTAGGCAGAGAGGCAGGCAGAGAGAGAGAGATTGGAGGAAGCAGCTCCCCGCTGAGCAGAAAGCCGATGTGGGGCTCGATCCCAGAGCCCTGGGATCATGACCTGAGCCGAAGGCAGAGGCTTTAACCCACTGAGCCACCCAGGCGCCCCCAGAAGTTTTGAAATAAGGATGGATAAAATGTTTGCCCGTGTATGGGAGTTCTCAGCTCCAAAGCTTCTATGCTGCTGAGTTCCTGGGACTTCTGGCCACCAGTCTGTGTAAGAGCTTGGAACTGTAAATAAGACCCTTGAGCAGCACTTCCTGGCTCCCCAGGACCCTGTTCATGTTCACTTTCTCTCCCTAGGATCTCCTCTCGAGGCAGGGGCACGTGATAGGAATCCTATGTTAATTTGTCCTCCGCACGCGCTCATTTTTCCTCCGCTGCTAACTTGTTTCGGGGCCTGTGTGTGTTTCATTTTGTAAATGTAGTTCTCCTGGGCGTCGTGGAGAAGCAGCTCCAGAATGAAGTGTTTCAGGCCGAGATGGAACGCAAGCTGGCCCAGCTGCTCAGCGAGGTGTCCACGCGGAGGCGGATGTGGAGAAGGGCCACCGTCGCTGCCGGGAACAGCGTGGTGCAGGTACTCCTTACGAAGGCCAAGGGAGGAGGGAAGGAGGGGGCAGAGATTTGTCTAAAAACACACGGAATTTTCACGCAAATGGAAGATGCTATGAGAAAATTCTAATGGGGACGGAGGACTCTATCTGGTAGTAAGTGAGAGTGGTAGCATTTCAGTTCGACCAGAGTCTAGACACGTAGACCCGTGGGGAGCATGGCAAGAAAATTGTGCCACTAGGTTGCCATGCCATCAACATGATCTTGTTTTTTGGAGTAGTTTTTAATCACCAAAAACGTAGTCAATTTAATGCAGTGGTAAGTATTATTAATCGCATCATAGCTATAAATCATCCCTCTGCAAGAGACCTTAAGGGATCGGAGAGAGGAGAATTTTGTGTCCTCCCTTGAGCACTTGATCCTCTTTGCCTCCAGCCAGTGCAGGTGGTTTCATGTTACCCAACTATCTCCACTTTGTTGCTGTTGGTTCAATTGGGATAAAATTGGTATGTGACATTATGTTAGTTTCAGATGGACGAGAAAATGATTTGATATTTGCATACACCCCAAAACGACCACCGCAAGAAGTCTAGTTACCATCCGTCACCCTATAGTCCATTTTATAAACTAGCAGGAAGGCCACGGAAAACAGATCCACTTGAATCCAAAAGTGACCCATCAGAAATGCAAGTGCACACAGAGAGCTGGAGATTGGGGCTGTAATTTATTCCCATCTCAATGTGAATTCTGATGTTTTGGATGTTTTTCTTTATTGACTGCTGACCTCTAGAGCTAGGAAAACGGGATATTTAAAGTTAAGGCGTCGAGGGATGACTGGGTGGCTCAGTCGGTTGAGCGGCTGCCTTCGGCTCAGGTCGTGATCCCAGTGTCCTGGGATCAGGTCCCACATCAGACTCCCCGCACAGTTGGGAGCCTGCTACTCCCTCTGCCTCTGCTTGCCACTCTGCCTGCCTGTGTGCTCTCTCTCTGACAAATAAATAAAAATAAAAAATCTTTAAAGTTAAGGCGTCGCAGAGACAGGAAAGCTGGTGAAACCCGGGGGTGCAGGTGCATCAAAGGGAAAGGTGTGCATCTGACTTGGATGGGGGTGGCGGGAGTTTGCCTTGAGCTGGCGTCATTGTCCTGTGACCCTCTTACCAAGTTTTCCCCGTCAGCATTGCTTTGGATTCCCTCTCCCACAGTCGTGCCTTTGCCAGCTACAGTCGAGTATAGAGAAATTTTAAAAAACTAATGAAAAATTGTGAATAACATTAAATAAGCATTAAACAAAGAAGAAATTAAATTGACTTGTAAAAGCCTTGCCTTATTCAGCAGTTCTGGCTTCGTAGAGTTCAAGGTCTTGGTGGAGGCGAATTTATGCACGTGAAGCAGAGACCTCATTAAGCTACCTAACGAAGTGCTATGTTAGTTGTGCAACTTCCCTCAGATAGGAGTGTGAGGTCTGTGGAAGTGAACCAAGCCACCCCCAGCCAGCGGTGCCACCTGACGGATTGCACTGGGACTGCGCCCCACATCTTTCCCCCCCTTAGGGTAACCCAATGTGGAGACAAGGATTCATGTGCAACAGTTCAGGACTCTTCATTGAAATATCATCTGTAAAAGGGAAAACATGAGAGCAACCTCAATGACCAGCAGTTGGAGAATGAGTAAATAAATTATAGTGAATCTTTGTATGTTGGAATGTTAGGTGGCCATTGTCATTAAAAAAAAAAAAAAAAACCAAACTATTGAGGAGTACCTGGGTGGCTTAGTGGGTTAAGCATCCGACTCGTGATTTTAGCTCAGGTCTTGATCTCAGGGTGGAAAAACCAAGCCCCACTCCACACTCAATGTGGAGCCTGCTTCAGATTCTCTCTCTCCCTCTCCTTCTGTCCTTCCCTCCTGGCCCCTCCCCCACTCACTCTCTCTCGCTCTCAAAATACATAAATTAATAAATTATTGAGTGATATGGTGAACAAAGATTACCAAAGAATGCATGCGCTGTCATCCGAATATTGATATGAAACCTATGAAAAAAATAATGGAAGTATGCCACAGTGTTTATAGTAATTTTCTTTGGTTGACTGAACTTCAGGTGATTTTCATCTTTTTTTTTTTTTTTTACACATTTTGTGTGTTTTCAGAATTTCTCCAATGAGCATGTAATTTGTACAGTGAACATGTGATTTGAATCAGAAAATAATTTTTAAAAATGAAATTGAAAACGTTGCCCAAAATAATGACTCCATCCTACTATGATTGTATGGATTCCAGATATAAATCTGATAAGAAGTCATCTAGAAAGGATCTAGAATTAGATTTTACTGACTGTTGCTTTTAGATTGGATGCGTTTATAGAATCTTTAATTATATACCCCAATACACTGGAACTTGGTTACTGCCAGGTGAAACCATTTCTAAAAGGTATCAAAACTTTTTCAGTGTAGTAAACATTCACATAGTCCTTCGATAGTATTCCATTCTCAGGGCTAATAAAAAATTAATCATTACCGCCCAGTTTGGGGAGCGAGTAGGTGGTTAGGGAGTAGAAGTGGTCAGGGAATGAGCCTAGACATAGCAAACAAAGGGCAGGATAGATGAGTCCTTCTCCCCTGGAGAACAGATTCCCCAGGGATGAGAGTTTGGACCTGTTTGTTAAGGATCTTTTAAAATTATCTGGAAGAAGGCATTCACAGTGAAATCATGAAGTTGTTGATTTGCCAGAAGTTTCCAGTGGGGAAGAAGGAGTCCCGCAGTCGTGTCCAGAACGCAGGGCCGTATTACAATTCTGTACACGTGGCTAGAAAAGTAGCAGCTGCGTTTTGCCAATGGCAAATGTAGAGACCAAAAATTCAAATTGCTTATGCAAAATAGAGGGCTTGGACTCATTGTTGACAGTAGTCCTGCATTTTGCTGGAGTCTCAAGGGGCAGTAAAATTGTTGCATATTATTAGGGAATCAGCAACAAAATAGAAACATGTATTTATGTAAAACTGTGATACAGCAAGGATCCCAGATTCTGAAGTCCTAATATGAGAGGGCACCAGAGGGAGATCAGTTCTGAGACAAATCAAAGCACTATTTGACTAGGTGATTGTGAATTTGTGTACAACTTTCTAGCTCCATTGAAAGATACTTGATATGATACCATATAGGTTTAAAGTGTGCAATTGATGATTTGATATATGTATATATTGCAGAGTGACTGGCACAATAACATTAGTTAACACATCCATGACTATTTTTTGGATGTGGTAAGAATTTTTTTGGTTGTGGTGAGAATTTTTAAGATCTATATTCAGCACCTCTCAAGTATACATAAAACAGTATTGTTAACTGTGGCCCTGTGCTATGCATTAGACCCCTGGAACTTACTCATCTTACGGCTGGAAGTTCATACCCTTTGGCCACCATCACCCATTTCTCCCGACTCCTGTCCCTGGCAACTACTCTCTACTCTCTATTTTTATGAGTTTGGCTTTTTTAGATAACACAAATAAGCAAGAGCATACGGTGATTGTCTTTCTTTGTCTGCCTTATTTCGGTTTGCATAATGCCCTCCAGGTCTATGTGGTTGCAAATGGCAGGATTTCCTTCTTTCTTATGACCCAACCATACTGCGCGCGCACGCGCGCGTGTGTGTGTGTGTGTGTGCGCACATGTGTGTGCATATCACATCACATTTTCTTTATCCGTTTGTCCATGGATGGACACTTAGGTCACTTCCATGTCTTGGTTGTTGTAAATAATGCCGCAGTGAGCAGGGGCAGGGCTGGGGGAAAACAGATATCTTTTCAGATAGTGGATTTTACTTCCTTTCGGTGTATACCCAGAAGTGGGATTCCTGGATCACATGGAAGTTCCATTTAAAATTATTTGAGGAAGGTCCATACTGTTTTCCACAATGCTGGCACCAATTTATATTCCCACCAACCATGCACAAGGGCCTCCTTTCCCCACCTTCTTACCAGTACCCATCTCTTGTCTTCTGAGGATAGCCATTCTGTCAGGTGTGACGTGATACCTCATTGTGGCTTTGGTTTACTTTTCTCTGATGATTAGTGATTTTGACCTTTTTATATACCTGTTGGCTGTGTGTATTTTTTGGAAAAATGTTCAGCTCTTGTGCCCATTTTTAAATCAAAGAGTTTGGGTGTGTTTTTATTTGTTTGTTTGCTATCGAGTTGTATGAGTTCCTTATATATTTTGGATATTAATCTCTTATCAGATATATGATTTGTTGCATATTTTCTCCCTTTCCATATGTTGTCTTTTCATTTCATTGAGTCTTTCTTTTGCTATGCAGAAGCTTTTAAGTTCGATACAGTCTGCTTGTTAATTTTTGCTCTTTTTTTTGCTTGTGCTTTGAGTGTTATATCTAGAAAGTCATTGCCAAGACCAACGTCAAGGAGCCTTTCCCTTATGTTTTCTTTTAGGAGTTTTATGGTTTCAGGTCTTACATTTAAAACTTTCCATTGGAGTTATTTTTATTTTTTTTTTAAGATTTTTATTTATTTGTTTGACAAACAGAGATCACAAGTAGGCAGAGAGGCAGGCACAAAGAGAGGAGGAAGCAGGCTCCCCCCTGAGCAGAGCCCAATGCAGGCCTCCACCCCAGGACCGTGGGATCATGACCTGAGCGGAAGGCAGATGCTCAACTGACTGAGCCACCCAGGTGCCCCTGGAGTTATTTTTTGTGAGTGATATAAGATAGGGACCCAGTTTAATTTTTTTGGTTGTGCATATGCAGTTTTCCTATCACCATTTATTGAAGAGGCTTTTTCCCATTGAGTATTCTTGGCTCCTTTGTTACCAGGGTCTTATGTGATTCCATATGAATATTAGGATTATTTTTTCTATTTCTAAAATGCCATTAGAATTTAGATGGCTACAGAGGTGGCGTCTGTAGATGGCTTTGGGTAGTATGTACATTTTTTTAAAAAAATTTTATTTATTTGAGAGAGAGAGAGAATGTACAAGCAGGCAGAGGGGCAGAGGGAAAGGGAGAAATAGACTTGCTGCTGAGCAGGAAGGCCAACGTGGGCCTTGATCCCAGGACCCTGGGATCATGACCTGAGCCAAAGGCAGATGCTTGACCAACTCAGCTACCTAGGCACCCCAAGATAATATGGACATTTTAACAAATTCTTCCAGTTCATGAACACAAAGTATCTTTCCATTTATTTGTGTCTTCAATTTCTTTCATCAGTGTCTTATAGTTTTTAGTGTACAGATCTTCTAATTCCTTGGTTAAATTTATTCCTAGGTATTTTATTATTTTTGATGCTGTTGTGAATGGTACTATTTTATTTCTTTTTCAAAATCTTCATTATTATTATAGAGAAAACATAAGGGCACCTGGGTGGCTCAGTTGGTTGGGTATTAGACTCTTGATTTCAGCTCAGGTCTTGATCTCAAGGTCATGTGTTCAAGTTCTGCAATGGGCTCCACACTTGGCATGGAATCTACTTAAAAAACACACACACGGGCACCTGGGTGGCTCAGTGGGTTAAAGCCTCTGCCTTCAGCTCAGGTCATGATCCCAGGGTCCTGGGATTGAGCCCTGCATCGGGCTCTCTGCTCAACAGGGAGCCTGCTTCCCTCTCTCTCTCTCTGCCTGCCTCTCTGTCTCCTTGTGATCTCTATCTGTCAAATAAATAAATAAAATCTTAAAACACACACACACACACACACACACACACACACACACACACACACACAAGGGTGCCTGTGTGGCTCAGTGGGTTAAGTCTCTACCTCCAGCTTGGATCATGATCTCAGGGTCCTGGGATCGAGTCTCTCATCAGGCTCTCTGCTCAGTGGGGAGCCTGCTTCCCCGCTGTCTCTGCCTACTTGTGATCTCTCTCTCTTTCTCTGTCAAATAAATAAATAAAAATCTTTAAACACACACACACACACACACACACACACACACCCGCAAACACAACAGATTTTTTAATATATTAATTTTGTATCCTATAACTTTACTGAAGGTGGAGTGTTTTGGGTTTTCTATGTATAATATCATGTCATCTTGCAAATAGTGACAGATTTTACATCTTCCTTTCTGCTTTGGATGCCTTTTTTTTTTTTTTTCTTGTCTGATTGCACTGGCTAGGATAGTATTGTATTGAATAGGAGTGCTGAGAGTGGGCACTCTTTTCTTATTTCTTTTTTTTTTTTTTTAAAGATTTTATTTATTTATTTGACACAGAGAGATCACAAGTAGGCAGAGAGGCAGGCAGAGAGAGAGAGAGAGGAGGAAGCAGGCTTCCCGCTGAGCAGAGAGCCCGATGTGGGACTCGATCCCAGGACCCTGAGATCATGACCTGAGCCGAAGGCAGCGGCTTAACCCACTGAGCCACCCAGGCGCCCTCTTTTCTTATTTCTGATTTTATTTATTTATACCCCCCCAATTCTATTATTTATTTATTTATTTGACAGAGAGAGGGGGAGACACAGTGATAGAGACAGCACACAAGCAGGTGGAGTGGGAGAGGGAGAAGCAGGTTTCCTCCTGAGCAGGGAGCCTGACGTGGGGCTCGATCTCAGCACCCAGGAATCATGACCTGAACTGAAGGCAGATGCTTTATGACTGAGCCACCCAGGCACCCCTTGTTTCTGATTATATAGGAAAAACTTTCAGTTTTAGCTCTGGGTTTGTTATATATGGCCTTTCCTATGTGGAGATATGTTCCTTCCACACTCAGTTTGTTGCTGGTTTATATCTTGAGTGGAAATTGAATTTTGTCAAATACTTTTCCTATATCTGTTTAGATGATCGTATGATTTTTATCTTTTATTTATCAATGTGATATATCAAACTTACTGATTGACTTGTTGAACCATCCTTGCATTTCAAGGATGAATCCCACTTGATCATAGTGCACGATTTTTTTTAAATGATTTTACTTATTTATTTTAGAGAGTGAGAGAGAGTGTGCAAGAGAGAACATGAGTGCAAGTGATGGAAGGAGCAGAGGGAGAGGGAGAGAAAAAGAATCCTGAGCAGACTCTGTGCTGAGCCTGGAGTCTGATGTGGGGCTTGATCTTACAACCCTGAGATCATGACCTGAGCCAAAACCAAGGTTCAGGTGCTTAACCAACTGAGCCACCCAGGAGCCCCATGTTGCATGATCTTTTGAATGTACTCTTGCATTTGGTTTGCTTGTATTTTGTTGAGAATTTTTGCACCCAATTCGTAAGAGATATTGCCCCGTAGGGTGTTTTTTTGTTTGTTTGTTTGTTTGTTTTTGTTTTTGTAGTATCCTTAGTAGACTTTGGTATCATGGTAATATTGGTCTCATAAAATGAGTTTGGGAATGTTCTCTTCTCTTTATTGTTTTGGAAACTTTTGAGAAGGATTAGTATTAATTCTTTGAATGTTTTGTAGAATTCGTCAGTGAAACCATCTGGTCCTGGTTTTTTGGGGGGGAAGTTTTTGATTACTGATTCAGCCTTCTTAATTCTTTTTTTGTTTTTTTTTTAAGATTTTATTTATTTATTTGACAGACAGAGATTACAAGTAGGCAGAGAGGCAGTCAGAGAGAGGAGGAAGCAGGCTCCCTGCTGAGCAGAGAGCCTGATGTGGGACTCGATTCCAGGACCCTGGGATCATGACCTGAGCCAAAAGCAGAGGCTTTAATCCCCTGAGCCACCCAGGCGTCCCCAGCCTTCATAATTCTTACTGGTCTGTTCACATTTTCTGTTTCTTCGTGATTCAATCTCAGTAGGTTGTATGTTTCCAGGAATTTATCCATTGCTCCTGGGTTATCCATTTTGTTGTTGTGTAATTATTTAAAGTATTCTTTTATGATCCTTAATGTTTCTGTTACCTGTTGTAGTGTTTCCTCTTTCATTTATAACTTTCATTTGAGTCCACCTTTTTCTTTGTTCTTTCTTTGGTCTAGCTGAAGATTTATCAATTTTGCTTCTTTTCAAAGAGCCAATGCTTAGTTTTGGTAATTTTTCCTGTTATCGATTTTAATTAATTTCTGCTCTGATCTTTATTATTTTCTCCCTTCTGCTAACCTTGGACTTAGGTTTTTCCTTTTTTTCTTAGGTCCTTGAGGTGTAAAAGTTATTTTTTTGTTTTTTGTTTTTAAAGATTTATTTATTTATTTATTTTAGAGAGGGAGTGAGAGCGTGTACTATGAGCAGACTAGAGGAGGGAGGGTCAGAGGGTGAAAGAGAATCTCAAGGCTCACGACTAAGTATGGAGCCTGATGTGGGGCTCAATCCCACAACCCTGAGATCGTGACCTGAACTGAAATCAAGAGTTGGATGCTTAACTGACTGAGTCTCTTAGATGCCTAGGTTTTTTTGAAATCTCGTTTTTCTTAATGTATGCATTTATAGCTATAAACTTCCCTCTTATAACTGCTTTTGGTATATCCCATAAATTTTGGTATGTTGTATTTCTGTTTTCATTTGTCTCGATATATTTAAAATTTCCTTTTCAATTTGTTCTTTGGTCTAATGGTATTTTCAGGAGTGTGCTGTTTAATTTCCATGTGTTTGTGAAATATTCAACTTTCTCCTATTATTGATTGTATTTTCATACTGTTGTGGTCAGAAAAGATACTTGATATAATTTCTGTTGTCTTGAATTTGTTGAGACTGTTTCGTGGCCTAACATATGGTATATCCTAGAAAATGTTCCATGGGTGCTTGAGGAGAATGTGTTTTCTGTTGATACTGAATGGAATGTTCCATAAATGTCTGTTAGGTTCCTTTAGTCTATAGTCTGCTGTTTCCTTACTGATTCTCCATCTTTGTGATTAATCTGTTGTTGAGAGTGGGGTGTTGAAGAATTTATAATCCCGAGAGCAGTGGTTCTCAAGTGGTGGTGATTTTATGCCCCCTGCCGGTGCATCTGGCATGTCTAGTGACAATTTTGGTTGTCACAGCTGGTGAGGGAGGTGTGGCTGTTGGTACTGGCATCTAGTAAGTAGAGGACATTGATGCTGCTAAATATCCTATGATACTTGGGATAGCCCCCTGTTGAACCCAAATGGCAGTAGTACCAAGGTTGAGAAGCTGTGCCTTAAAAAAAGAGAAAATGCTGATTCAGGGTGAGATTGGATGAAACCAGGAATAGTTTCTGAGAACCAGAGATGCACACAGCCCTTATGATTTATGTTGGGAGAACAGCAGCATTCTCCCATGACAGGCTGGACGTGGTCCGTCTCAGCTAAAGACTGCGTGGCCTTGGCCTACTCTGTGTTCTCTGTGTCCTACTTGCCCATTTGTCTCAGGGATTATTTTGAGCAAGATGAGGCACATTTGTTATTCCGTACAGAGTAACATTCATTGTCCCTGTTCCCATTGAAAGAGCATTGTGGGGATTCTGGGATCCAGAATGGTGTCACAAGCTCATTATGAGCATTGGAATGAATCCTGAATAACACAGTCAAGACTGGGTGCCCTGAGCCAGGGCATCTGGAAATAGGAGCTTCAAAAATGCTAATGGTTTCTGTTATCTTTCAGATGGTCAACGTGTCAAGGCTAGAGGGAGAAGACAATCCTGTGCAGCTCATCTACTTTGTGGAGGATCAAGATGGAGAAAGACTCAGTGCAGTCAGGTCTTCAGATCTGATTAACAAGATAGATATCCAGAGAGCAGCCATTATCTTGGGTTACCGCATTCAAGGTGCTGTTGCCCAACGTAAGTGTGTGACACATAGACCCTAAGTGCTGTCTGTGCTGTGCTGGCATCAAAAGCCAGGTTTGGTGGTTGTTTCTTCCCTAACAATGAAATCTGAATTTAAAGCATTCTTGTGTGCATAGAGTAATGTCTTAAACCCTTATTATTTATTATGTGGCACTTGAATAAAACGTCATTTTTAATTTTTATTTTATTTTTATTTTATTTTATTTTATTTTATTTTATTTTATTTTTAAAGATTTTATTTATTTGACAGAGATCACAAGCAGGCAGAGAGACAAGCAGAGAGATGTAGGAGGAAGCAGGCTCCCCCCTGAGCAGAGAGCCTGATGTGGCGCTTGATCCCAGGACCCTGAGATCATGACCTGAGCCAAAGGCAGAGGCTTTAACACACTGAGCCACCCAGGGGCCCCTAAAATGTCATTTTTTAAAAAGAATTTTTATATATTTGAGAGTGAGGAAGCAAGAGAGCATGAGTGGGGGGAGGGGTAGAGGGAGAAGGTGAAGCAGGTTTCCCACTGAGCAGAGAGCCAGAGAGCCTCTCCAAGAGCCCCCTGAGCCCCTCCCCCCTCCAGCCCCTGAGAGTCCCTGAGAGCCCCCTCTCCAGAGCCTGAGGTAGGGCTTCATCCCAGGACCTTGAGATGCCTTACCAACTGAGCCATTCCAGTGCCCCGCAATGTCAGTTGTTAAAATTTACTTGCCAAGTCCTTTATTTCAACTGCTTGTACTTGTAGCTTGCACAGCTGTTCCCCTGCCCAGCATTTTGTATCTCCAGGGTTAGAGTGAGTTACCTTAAGTTAACTGTAACAATTTTCCCCCTACTCCTGTACTATGTCTCTTTTTAAAAAATTTTGTCTTACCTAAAATAACTTGTTTTCTCTCTATTTATTCCGAAATCTTGCCTGTCATATTTTGAACGTTGGTGGGGACAGTTAGTCACACAGGAAGCTGGGAGGTGCCCTCTGCATTTATTGGCTTCCTGCTGAGTTTTGCAACACAAAGAAGTCCTTGATCCTTACCGGGTTCAGTGCTGTTTCTCTCCCTCCCGGTCCTCGCAGTACTTCACAATTTAGAAAGAGGTATTTTGATATTTCTGTATTATTGTTGGAAGACTCTTGGCTCCTGCCTCCGGCAGCGGTTGCTCCCAGTGCCTTAGTTTTCAACTCCCAGATTCTGGGCATTTAAAATTAAGAAAACGGAGAGACACAGAAGAGTGTCTTTCTCTAATTGTTCCTTTATGAACCAGACGGCTTTTTTTTTTTTTTTTTTTAAAGATTTTATTTATTTATTTTACAGAGAAAGAGAGATCACAAGTAGGCAGAGAGGCAGGCAGAGAGAGAGGGCGGGGGAGGCAGGCTCCCCGCTGAGCAGAGAGCCCAATGCGGGACTTGATCCCTGGACACTGGGATCATGACCTGAGCCAAAGGCAGAGGGTTAACCCCCTGAGCCACCCAGGCGCCCCAGATGGCTCTTTTGACGTGGATGCTTTTGCCTGTGAGCCAGAGAGCAATCCTTGTCGGAGCTCGGCCATATTTGCTCCCAACATTAAAGGGATAAGTAAGTGTTTAGAAGGAATAGAGCATCAGAAAATACTGAAAAGTTCTTTACAAAGAACACGTAGGCCGCGAAGGCACCTTTATAAAATGACAGCTTCACGGTGATCTTCGGTAACGGAAGGCTCTTTGTGACCTCTGTCCTTGTCCCTGGAATCTAAGCAGGGCCAGGGCTCAAGGGCACGCTTTGTCACATTCACAGATGATGATGCGGAGAGTCTAAGCAAACAGTCCATTGGTGGTTTGTGTATTTGAGATATGATTGTGTATTAGTATGTTCTGTTTCAAAGCAGTGAGAAAAAAATAACGAAGCACTTACTTATATGTCTTCATCGAGGACGTCTCTGATTGTAGGAGAGGTGCCCCAGTCCAGCTAAGCCTCTGAAAGAAGATGAGTTACTCTAGGGTGTTAGCTTTTGAAGCTACTTCCCTCTGTTGTTTGCACCTCTCTTCCCTCAGTTTCCTGCTAAAAACCACAGGATAAAGATCCAAGGGATTGGAAGCCTCAGCCGGTGTCAGGCTCAGCCCCGGACAGCTGTCGACCCTGGGAGCTGGGCCTGCTTGGGTCCATCTGGGCCCCTCCCAGGTGTTCCCAGGTCAGAACTAAGAAGAGCATCCGGTTGTCACAGCTCCTTGGTTTGATTCTCTCCCTCCTGTATTGTCCGTTTTCATGCAAAATGAGCTGCATGTATAGGTGCTCTTCAGGCCAAATTTAAAAATAAGATTAATAGTTTGTCCCTTTTTCCATTTCCCGTGTGGTCTCTGCTGTGTAATTTGTGCCTCCTCCATGGCACTCAAGCTGTGGACTGCTTACTCGGCTCCCTGGTGTCTCAGAGGCCGGAGCCCACCCGTACACCAGCGCCGAGAATCTTTCCTGTTGTTACATCTTTGAGCAGAATGAATCATTTTGATCCCATGGCAGGTGCTAACCATCATGGAATATGAGAAGAGCATAAAACTTAGCCCCTGCCCCTGGAGACTGAACTGTATTTGAAAAGACAAGACTCAGAGTCACGACCGTATAAATGACTAAAGTGCACGGTATCGAGATGACAACATTTATGTAATAAAATGCACTTTAAATTAGTAAGATACCGGGACGGCTGGGTGGCTCAGTCGGTTAAGCATCTGCCTTCAGCTCAGGTCAGGATCTCCAGGTCCTGGAATTGAGCCCAGCATCCGGCTTCCTGCTCAGCAGGAGTCTGCTTCTCTCTCTGCCTCTGCCCCTCCCCACTGCTCGGTCTCTCTCTTTCTTTCTCAAATAAATAAAATCTTTGGAAAAAGAAAATAGTAAGGTACCATTTATAAGGCAAAGGCCTCCAGGACAGAACAACTTAGGCAAGGAGGAAACTCCTTCTCATGGAGCAGTTTTTATGAAGTGATGATAATGGGTGAGAAGGTTGGGCAGAGGGGAGGGGGACATTTTGGTAACTGGAAACTGAGCTTTAAGAGGAGCTGAGTCCTTTGAGAGGATGAGCGTAGTATGAAGAAGACGAGGGCCCAGGCCCAGGAGGGGAGGTTAGGGAAAGGAGCTGGTAAAGGAGAGAAAGGCAGAGCACTTGAAGCGTTTTCCTCCAAGGCTAGGGAAGCTGGGAGGCTGCGGCAGTGGTTGGGGTCGGGGTTAGGGGGGAGGTGATCAGGAGGGTGGGGAGGGGCAAACTCTGAGTAAGTAAGTTGGAGGTCGTATAATGTTTAAACTGACACCGGGTACCTTAAATCTTGTTTCAGGAATTTAGATACACAGGTGAAGAAATTAAGGCAGACCCCATAAGGTAGACCGTTTATGGGGATTTCTGCCTTTTAGTATGGAAACGTTCCTGCAGTGAGATTAGGGCAGAGCCAGTGCGGTACCTGGGACTCAGGAGACCTGGAATTAACCTAGCCCTGCCGTCCGATGAGCCATGCTCCTTTAGACCTGTCCGTATGTCACCCTGGTCCCTCGGGCGTTAAGGTCCCTCTAGGCAGTGTTTCTGGCCATCAGGAGATTGCAGAGTCTAACCATTTGCCTCGACCTGAAATGACAAAGAGCTTCCAGGTTTCTCATAGAAGAAGCCACGTTCCCTGCACAGACGGGCCGTCAGGGAGGTGAGTGCAGAGCAGTTAGTGAACAGCCTGTCTTCCCTCCCTGCAGCCTTGGACAGAGTGAAGAGGCCGTCCCCCGAGTCCCAGAGCAGCAACCTCTGGGTCATTGTCGGCGTGGTCATTCCAGTGCTGGTGGTCATGGTGATTGTCGTCATCCTGTACTGGAAACTCTGCCGCACGGACAAGCTGGACTTCCAGCCTGACACGGTGGCCAGCATCCAGCAGCGCCAGAAGGTGAGAGGGTGAGCCCCAGTCTGCACGCAGGCGGTCTCACGGGCTGGGGTAGGCCGAGCTCAGGCTCTCGATGCTCAGTGGTGGGGCAGAAAGCTGAGAGGGATACTTTTTTGGCTTTAGTGGTGGTATCTCTTTGCCTCACATTTGCTTACTGGAACCACGATTCTTCTGTATTCTTAATTATAGGCCGCGAAGATGAAGCCGTTATCAAGGCTTAGCCGTGTCGCGAGTGCTGAGTTCTCCTGTAATTTTACTTACGAAATGATTAATTCAAAGATCACATCCATTTTTGTATGAATTCTGATCTATAGTCACCCTGGATATTTTCAAAGAACAGGAGCCAAAGGAGGTTGTCTCAGATCTGTGTGTCTCTTTTGTACACGGTACCACTGGACGGCTCCTTTAGTTTCTGTCCACTGTATCAGAAAGCCACTGTGTGCCTTGATCAAGACCAACTAATCATTAGAAAAATGATACTATACTCCTTAAATATTTTAATTTAAATATATGAGTGGGTCTGTATTCACCAGTCTTTTGATGTACCTCGAGTCTTTTTTCTTTTTTTTTTAAAAGATTTTATTTATTTATTTGGCAGAGAGAGAGAGACAGCGAGAGAGGGAGTATAGGCAGGGGGAGTGGGAGAAAGAGAAGCAGACTCCCCACTATGCAGGGAGCCTAATGCAGGGCTTGATCCTAGAACCCTTGGATCATGACTTGAGCTGAAGGCAGATGCTTAATGACTAAGCCACCCAGGTGCTCCTGAGTCCTTTTTTTTTTTTAACATTTTATTTTTTGGACTCTTGGTTTACTCAGAGGATTTTGTTTGGTTTTTCTCATAAGAAACAACACACCTGGTGTACCTGGGTGGCTCCGTCCTTTACGTGTCTGACTTGATTTAGGCTCAGGTCATGATCTCAGGGTCGTGAGACTGAGTCCCACATCAGGGATACCAACATCGGGCTCTGTCCCACACCCGAGACACCAATGGAGCCTGCTTGTGATTCTCTCTCTCCCTCTCAAAAACAAAAATTAAAATTAAAAAAAAAACACCAAAATGCACCAGCTGCAGTTTCCAGTGTGGATTTCTTTGGAGAAAAACGAGCAACCTGATTGTAAAATTCCGTTTTTTTTTTCCCCCCGATCCCACCCCAACTCTGTAATCTTCTAGAGCTTGTTCACTTACACTGAATTTGACAGCAGTGTGTTTTTAAACATCTTTTTCATGTCGTACCGAAGCATCGCATTTAGTTTTCATAATACTAGCAATTCTCACTTTTATGTTTCAGTGATTTCTGCAATCTTGAACTGTCACGTACCAGCTTCAGAGCAAAGACATTAGGTTTTGGTAAGGATTGAGTTTTGGTTGATCTGGTGTGAGCGGAAGAAACCTGACAAACCTTGGAAGAGAACGCAGTAGCCGTTCACCTCTAGTGTATCAGGGGACAGGCCATTACCACGGGGATGGAAAGTGGTCATCGTTCACTGTGTGTGAATGTGCCCCCTCCGTGGGTCTCACACATTTAGAGGAACGTACTTGACTCAGGAACTTTGATAAGAAAAAGCAAGGAAGAGAGAGAACAAGAGATAAAGGGTTGTCTGTTAACTTTTTAGATTTATTCTGTCTGGGTCTAAAAAATTCTGCCCATTACAAAGGTACACCTGCTGAATAAAAAAAAGTAAGCATTCTGAATTTATTGTACTTTGTAAAAGTAAATGAAGAGTATTCCTTTTCTTAGGAATTAGGTAAAAATGCAAAATCGTGACTAAATTGGAAGTGGGTGGTTATCAAGTGTATTGGAAGCATTTTTTACATTAACATTATATTTATTACCTATCTCCATTTATTATTTACAGAGTGTGCTAAGATTGTTTTGTTCTTAGACAAGATAGGGCCGTGGAAAACCCTGGAAAAAGTGTTGGAGGCACTAAATCATTCATAGTGTGAATTTCATTTTAGTAAGATCAACAGTGAGTTTGGAAATGTTTCTGTTCTGGTGAAAGAGTGTGGTTGCAGAGAGCGACGCCCAATGTAGATGGTTATGGATTCAGGTGTTTCATGTTCCAGGTTCCCTAACGTAAACACTCCCTGGGAAAGCCCATCTGTCATCTGTTACTTCATGCAAATGTCAGAGGACAGCATCCCTTGAGTTCAAAACAGGATGCTCCCCAAGTTTTCTCCTTCTCTCACTTTTACTGCCGAAATATCTTCATGCATCAGATGTTGCTGTAAATCAGATGGACAGAGGGACACCTGGGTGGCTCAGTCGTTAAGCGTCTGCCTTCGACTCAGGTCATGAACCCAGAATCCTGGGATCAAGCCCCATGTTGGGTTCCCTGCTCGGTGGGAAGCCTGCTTCTCTCTCTCTCACTCACCCTGCTTGTGTTCCCTCTCTTGCTGTCTCTCTCTCTCTCTCTCTCAAATAAATAAATAAAATCCTTAAAAAAAAAATCAGGTGGACAGAGTTTCAAATAGAACTCCAGCCCTGGGGTTGCTCTCGCTTTGCGTGTGTTGGAGGATCTGTGCATGTGTCTTTACAACTTACTTGTCAGAAGGTTTTCTGTGTGGCAGAGTCCCTGGGGAGTCTGCGTCTTCTGACCTGGGTGGGGGGGGGGCTAACTTCCATGGCATTTCAGAAGGGTGGTCCTTGCTTCGCTGGCACAGGAAACTACCGTATGGATTCTGTCATGTGTTTATAATGGGAAAAGGATGATCTCTGTTTAGTTGAGAGTCCTATTTCTCCTTCACTAGTGTTTCTTCTAAGATTTACCCGGCAGTAGTGAAGGACCTCGATCCAGCCCATCCCTTGGGACGATTTGAAAAGGTGCTAGTTTCCCCTGGGACTTCAAGACTTCTTTTTCCTTTGGTCCAGCTCCGTGTTCTTCTGCTCACCCTGCCCCCTTGCTGCTGCCTCGCTGCTCCTCTTTCAGATCCTCGAGCTCAGTAATCCCAGAGCTACCAACATCGCAGACAGTACACGTGCCCACCAAACCGCCTCCCCCCGCCCCCTGTAATGAGCAGGAAGCCTCTTCGGATTGGCTGGGGAGTGGATTAGTTTGATTATATGGTATGAAGGAGAGGCTGTTCTCTCACATTTTAAGACAGGGTCCTTTTTTATTTCCAATCATTAGAAAACCAAATCTAACCCTTCTCTTTCATCTGGAGTCTCTTTAAAGTCATCCCCGTTTACTGGTCTCAGGAAAACGGCAGCTGGACCCACATCGCCCTGTTAAGGTTCTGTGAGGAATGGCATTGGCTAGATGCCGCTGGTCCTGTCACACTTGTTCCTTCCCGTGGGGACAGTCCGATCTCTGGTTGTCGTGGGACCATGGTTCCTGACCGGTGGGTACTGCGGGCAGCCACACGGAGCTGCCTTAGTCACTGCATATCCGTTCAGCAAACACTGAGCATTTTCTCTGAGCCAAGCGGGGCCAGGCTGGTTGCAAGCCCCGGCAACGTGCCGTCCCTGGTTCGAAGGCTTCCGGAAGGAGAAGGACACACAGCAGTGGAAGTCTGTCTAGGCTATCTTGGAAGCAGGGAGGAGGGGCAGACCCCCTCTGCACCCCCCATACCCCGCCGTTGGGTGGGAGGGCTGCCTCTGCCTCCTGGAAAGAGGCAGGGCTGGGGCTGGAGCTCAGAAGTAGAGGTGAAGCCAGGTGAGAGCCGGCCCAGGTGGAGGGGATGGCCCATAAGTCGGGCATGATGGAGCAAACGTCTGGAAGGGCACAGCCAAAGGTGACAGGAGGCAAGAGCCAGGCTGGGAGGAGCTGTCGGACACATCAGCGGTGGGCAGTGGTGCTGTAGGTAGTGGGGAGCCACGGAAGGGTTTTCAGCAGGGAGAGCAGCTTGAACACATTTATGTCCGAATGACCGCGTCGGGAGGCCGTGTGGACAGCTGACTGAAGAGAGAGGCTCCACGGGCGTTTCTCCCAGCTCAGCCAAGTTCATCTCGTCCCCCGTGGCCGGGACCCTGTGGCACCTAATACATGGAGAGTTCAGTTCACCGGCGGTCCCTTGGCTGCGATCTGCTGCAGCCCCGGGGGCCTCAGAGTCTTGGGGTTCTGCAGGGTGACCAAGGCCCGACGGCACAGCAGACACAGGCAGTAACGACACCTGCCCACGGATCTCATCCGTCCAGTAAGAAATGGGAAGACAATGCCGCTGTCTTTGAGACGGCGCGGCTGGGGTCTGCTCTGTGACTTCTGTTGTCGTCTTAACTGCTCCTTCCCAGGGCCTCCCACTCCCTGGAGGGCTGGAGACTCGCTCCGTCTTGTTCCGCCCGGGCTGTAGTATGTTCACAGCTCACGTGCTTTAAAATTCATCAGGCATCTCTCCTGTTCTTTGGCTGACCTGCTTTACCCGCCTGCTCTGACTTGGTGGCGGCGTTATTCCAGTGGGGCACGGACAATCGGGCTGTCCCCTCTGTGACATATTAAAGAGAGAAGGAACAAAAGAGCCTCCTTTCCTCAGAAATAAGGGGTCCTAATGGAAATATCGAAGGCACTAATTAATTGTGGCTCTTCTTCTATAAAATACTGATTGAAGCTGATTCTGCATGTGGAAGCTGGGGATACAATACAGCCAGATTTAATACTAGATTTCTTTTTTTTTTAAAGAAATGGAAAAGCTAGAAAAAGCATTCTGGAAAGTAAGGATGAAACAAAAGGAGCTAATTCCACGAGAGGGCAAGATTTTCTCTAATTTCTTCCTTCTGGGTGTTCTAAGATAGCTTTTGTTTTGTGCAGAAGCACCGAGTAGTCGCCACATTTCTATTGTCGTAGAAGGTGGAGACTCACCCTGCTGGTGAGAATTGCAAGGATCTAATGGAGATATTTGATGATGTTAGTGGGAATCAACAGTAAACCCAGAGGGCTTCGATGGCCATATAGTTATTGATGACGTATACCCTTTTTCATGGCTCTCCACAAGAGCCGCAAGTTTGAAGCTTCAGTTGACTTTTAAAAATTCATTTAGTCATCCAGTATTTACAGATGGTCTACCGTGTGTCACACCCTGTTGCTGAATTATAAAATTTTGTATCTAATGTCATAGCTTTTATCTGATAGCCGAGAATGCGTAGGTATTTATAATAACTGCCAACAGCCAAAATAATGAAGCATTCGACACATACATACGCTTGTTTCTTGCATGAACCCTGGCACGTTTGTCAGGGTAGATCAGTTGTATTAACTCCTGGGCTTCGGGTACGCTGACTGCACACAGAGGTAGAGTTGTTTTGTTTTTCCCTCATTCACTTGGAGACCTCTGCTTGGAGGAGGCGATCTGCGGCTCCTCCTTCAATTTTGGTAAAGCAGACCATCTGCCTTACAACATTGATTGTCTCTTAGTCATTGGAGGCATTTAGTTTCTTGCTGGGAAATAGACTAAAAAAGATTATACCATGTTTTATTAAATGGCGTTGATGGTGTTGGCTCGGCGACCATTTATTATGCTTGTGATTCTTTCAGGGGCCGCTGGTTTAGGGAGCTGCCATGAGGTGCGGCTGGGTAAAGACTCCTGTGTGGGTGAGGGGGCGCCTCTCTCCTGTAAAGCAGGAGAAGGACCCTTAGAACGGGGGTGGGGGGGGTGGGGGCAGTAGCGGGGAACAGGATGCCCAGGCTACAGGCACACCCTTGGGAAAATCACTGGTGATGGTAAAGAGAGTACACAGAGCTTGTCCATCTGGATGTTGACGGTCTCAAAGTGGCTGCCTGCCCCTAGGAAGACGAACACCCCCAGGGATTGAGGGAACCCCGCTGAAGGTCACAGTCTGTGGAGGAGGAGATTGACTTATCCTGAGTGGTTGGAAGGGACGGGGAACCAGAGGGTGGCAGGTTTGGGTTCATATTCATGGAAGAGTGTTCCTGAGCCAAGGACTGTGGTGGAGTCGCTTGGCCTTGTCACATGACATCATTAATTTAGAAAATACAGCCACACGGGGTCTTTACCTTTTGTTTCCAAGCAACATCTTTGTAGACCGCACTTCTAGTAAGTTTTGTCCCCCTCTGCTGGCAGAAGTCATCACTGCAGACTCCTTCCCTTCTCTTCACTGATCGTAGTAGATTTGTGGTGCTTAAAAGACCTTCGAGATCACCAACAGAAGCCCCTGGTGCTCATTTGGCATAAAATTAACACAGATATGGCAAAACCTTTTGCTTCTTTATAACACATTGTCTAAAATAACTCCTTAGGTTGGTTTGGCCTTTGTCTTTGACGGATGGACGGTCTCTAGGGGTGGAATGCAGCTTGGCTAAGGGTTTCGGTTGTGCTGTGGCCTTCTTTCCAAGGAGGACATTGGGACAATTCCTGAAATGCAGCTGAGTTTCCTCTACCTGCAAGCTCAAATTAATGACGCACGACCCCTCCCCCCTACACTTTTAGTGTCGCACAAAGGGAGCCTCACCTTTGTTGCCCACAGTTCTCTGTACTTTTTAGCACCTTTCCTGTGTTCATGCAGGAAGCTGGAAGCCGAGTGGGAAGCTCTGGGTGGTGGGTTTTAGGACTTCTGCGACCCCCAGTGTGAGAGGTGGGGCTTTTTTGAAGACCCCTCTCTCCTTCCTCCTTGTGCCCCCCAGGACTTCCGTTGGCCACTGGTTTCTAGAAATTCTCTATCCTCTTGCCTTCTGTTACATCAAACTTTACAAATTCTTTTCTTTGAGGTTATCTATTTTTTCCTTGCCTCCTTTTCCTCCTTGGAGCCCCAAACTATTAGATGTTCCCCAACATTTTATCCACAGACTCTGTTTTCATCTTGAAAAATCTGAGGGGAAAAAAAAAAGAGAGAGAGAGAAAAGTCTCAGGTTCCCTACCTGTCCTCTTCTGTACAGATTCTCTCAAAGTCCTGTCTTCAGCCCGAAATTTCCCCCAAGCTATTGTCCTCCGTGTCCAGCCACACAGGGCTACTCTCCTTTGGAGCTTTTTCTGCCATCTCCAACTAAGCGTGTCTAAAGTGAAACCCGTCTTTTTATCTCCTCAGGTTACCATCCTTTCATGATGAATGTCCCTTTCCCTGCTCAGGACGCCTGCCTAGAAGTCATTTAAGTCATCACTGGCTGCTTTCCCTCCTTTGCCTCCTGTGTCTATTTTTGGCTTCCAGATCCTTCAGTCCGGTCTCTAGATCTATTCATTCCTTCCCGTTTCCATTGCTAGGGTTTGGGGCTCAGGCTTTTGTCATTTCTTGCATGGGTACCGTTGGCCCTCCGACAGCCCTTTGTGTCCTGTCTGCTTGGATTTTAGAAATCTGCCTCTTCAGAAATATTTCGTGGTTTTCTGCTCTAGAAACTGGCATTTGGCGTTGGCCCCCCTCTTCTCCCCCTCCCCACATTCTGACCCTTCTAGGGCAGTTGATGGAATGTCTTCCCAGCCCAGAAGTGTTCTCTGGTCATGATCTAGAACATTCTCTGTGTACCTGCCCCTTTTCATTTCTAAGTTCTACCTGTCCTGTGAATCCTGGCTCAAGTCTCCATTTCTCTATAAAGAATATCTCTCTCGGGGGCACCTGGGTGGCTCAGTAGGTTAAGCCTCTGCCTTCGGCTCAGGTCATGATCTCAGGGTCCTGGGATCAAGCCCCACATCAGCTCTCTGCTCAGTGGGGAGCCTGCTACCCCCCCCCCCCACCGCCTGCCTTTCTGCCTACTTGTGATCTCTCTCTCCCTGTCAAATAAATAAAATCTTAAAAAAAAAAAAAAAAAAGAGTATCTCGCTCGTGCCACTCCCTCCGGAACCACCTAGCATGTGATCGCGCTACTGTGACAGTGGGTCAGGTATCGTCTTGTGATACGATTTGCATTATGGTCTAGCTCTTTGATCCTGTACTCTTCTTTAATCTTTCGCCAGGGTCTGTCTTTTCTGCAAACCCTACGTGTGAACGGCACTGTGCACACGGTTAATGATTTAGCGATGCTTGTTGAATTAGAATGATGGGCTGGCAGGCACCATCTCGGGTCAGAAGTCAGCGCTCAGCAGTCTTACCAGCTCTCACAGTCCTCAGATTTCAGATTGATGGTCTTCACTTGTGTGTGTACGTGTGTGTGTTTTAGTTGCAGATCCCTAGTGTGAAGGGCTTTGACTTTGCTAAGCAGCATCTGGGTCAGCACAATAAAGATGACATCCTGATGATTCACGAGCCAGCACCACTGCCCGGACCTGTGAAGGACCACACCACGCCCTCTGAGAACGGAGACGTGCCGAGCCCCAAGGCCAAGATCCCCTCCAAGAACATCCGTCACAGAGGAAGGTTCTTATCAGGCTTTCTGTCTTGTTCCCTGTTGCAGAGCATGTTTCCCTCCTCAGTTTTGTCAGTTTCCAGTGTCCCAAGAGCTGATGGTGAGTATTCCTTGGGTTCGCAGCCCAGGACACTGGAGGCAGCTTGCCCAAAGTCCACGAACCGGAGGGCTCTTGATCCACGCCAGGGGACCACCAGAGGTGGCCAGATGCTTTGGTGGTGTCCCCCTCCCCCGCACCTCGATACTTGATTAGCTCTTGCCTAGCCTGGTGGGTATATTCTGGGGTGATCATTCTGGGTCCTCTGGAGATGGTATCAGAAGAAATGTCTAAAAAGTGCACGGCACATCATAGGCACGCAGCCAGTGGTTGGCTTTGCCTTTGCTGCTGTGCCAGCATCTGGCTCTGCCTTCATTGCTTTGCCTGCGGGGGATTTTCATCAGATCCTTTTTTCTTTGCTTGCTTTCCCTCTGGCCGCCTGTGTTGTCACCCTCGTTAGCATGTTTCCATGGACTCGGCACCACCTCCCCCCTGTCCCACTCCCCATCCCTAGTGTCTTTCCATTCCTCCTATCAAAGGGAAGCAGGCGGAGGGTTGCATGTTAACATGCCCCCTGGAAGTCCCCCATCGCCCTCTGATCCTCGGAGAAGGGCCGTAGCTGGGTGAAAGTTCGGAGTCAGGTTTTATGCAGCTGCCTTCAGATCTCAGCACAATCAACACTAGGGTATGGAAGCCTCAAATTATCAGCCTGCCTTTGAGCTTTGAACTCCAAATCTTGATTTCCTGCAAAGAGGGAAGAAGTGTGTGATCATACCAACATTTGAAACGCTGTCACGATTTCTGACTTCCCAGAAAACCTACCCCGGGGGGTTCTGGCCTAGTTTTAACAATTTTAACGGATATTACACCACGATCTTTACAAAAGAAAATGAATTATGTAGAGAGATGTTATTTGCTTAATCATCTTGCTGGCTAAGACTAAATCAAATCATTAAAGACTGTTGAATATGTTAGTATAATTTTGCCATTTTTTTTTTTTCCCTCTTCTCTTGGTCATCTCATCCTGAACATTTAGAGGCAACATTTCAGTGGTCTGCATGGCTAATGTAGGACTTTAGCATCCCTCAGGGGCCCAGAGAGAAGGGGTGCTAACTGGTTGAGGCCTTTGATTAGCCTCGTGCAAGCTGGTTCTGTGTCACCCTTGCTTTTGATAGGCAGAATCAAAGCTCAGGGGAGGTCGTTGCTTTTGTGTTGTAAGTATGGACTTCTCCCAGAGCTGTGGGGTTCTGTGGGGTTGACGATAGGACCATCCTGGGTTCTTTGGGATTCTGCAGTCCCCATTGACCTGGAACTGGGCCTGAATACAGATTTTATGATACAATCTGTGCCAGAGCCCTGGTAACTGAGGGACCGTCCTCCAGCCGGCCTTTAGCTAGCTTCCTAGCATTTGTTGGAATGCCGCCTGCTGAGCCCTAGAAGCCGTGTGATATTGTCTTCAGGAGGGGACCATGTGCTATCCTTGAAGATGGTTTTTGGGAACGGTCTAGTTTCGGTCTGTTTTGCCCAGAAGCCTGACTTCCACATCTAAATTAATGGGACCTCTCCCCACCCCCCACCCTGTCCCCCCCCCCCCCCCAGGCCCTTTCTTTCTTTTTTTCCCTAACGTTTGCATTTGTTTTGTGACTGTAGAGTTTCTCCCTCGGATGCTGACTCTACCGTAAGCGAGGAGTCCGGCGAGAGGGACGCTGGAGACCAGACGCCGGGAGCCGTGAACGATGTCCAGCCCCACAGAGCTCCGCAGAGCGGTCGGTGACTCTTCCCATTCTCCGTGGTAAACGTAGGGATTGTGAGATTCCAAGAGGATCAGGTTTTATGCTACTTCAAATGCTAGACACTAAAAAAAAAAGGTCTGCAGGGGAATATTCATCATCCATATGGTGAATTTCTCCACATTGAGTATCACTGCCTAATGTCGAACTGGTGTCTGGATGGAGGCAGGACACCGTGCCAGAGGTTAGGGGATCGCTCAAGTGTGTTTTGAGGTTAATAGCCACGTTCCATTCTAGTTTAGAGTCCTAACGGTTTTCCTCCCCGAAGAACAGGAGAAATCAAATGAAAACCAGAGTCTCAAAAACTACCTCCAGCATTTAGGGACCTTCTTGTGATCCAAGAACAGGAGAAATCAAATGAAAACCAGAGTCTCAAAAACTACCTCCAGCATTTAGGGACCTTCTTGTGATCCAAACCTGGATTTTTCTCAGCTGTCACTGCCAGAAGGCCCTTTATTTGTCATGGGTCCAAGTGCATCCTGTTGGGTCCTGTTGCTAGAGCCTTCTTCCTGCAGCTAGTTCCGTGGGGTCCAACAGTGGAGCGCATTTGTGTCTGTAGTCTGCGGCTTGTTAGGTCTGGAATGAACTTCATGTCCACCCCAAAGGACTGTACCGAAGACCTCATGCTCTATGGTCAGACTAGGCCCACAGGTTCTAACTAGACTTAGGGACACTTTCTGGTGTGATGGCGAGGTAGTTTGGTTTTAGTTTCACAGATTCTGTTAATGAGTGTGCTCTTACATTTGCTGGAGTTTAATTTATATCTCAGGACTCTTTTAGTAATGCAGAGAAGAGTGGGATGCCTCAGATATCATTTTTATTTTTTATTTTTTTATTTACTTTTTTATTTTTATTTTTTTTCTTAAAAGATTTTATTTATTTGACACACAGAGAGAGAGAGAGAGAGATCACAAGCAGGCAGAGAGACAGGCAGAGAGAGAAGTGGGAGGCAGCTCCCCGCTGAGCAGAGAGCTCGACATGAGGCTCGATCCCAGGACCCTGAGACCATGACCTGAGCTGAAGGCAGAGGCTTTAACCCACTGAGCCACCCAGGCGCCCCTCAGATATCATTTTTAATGCTAATTTTTAGACTTAAACATCTGTCATCGCAAATTTCTTTGTTTGAAAATGCAATACAGAGGGACGCCTGGGTGGCTCAGTTGGTTAAGCAGCTGCCTTCAGCTCAGGTCATGATCCCAGCGTCCTGGGATCGAGTCCCACATCGGGCTCCTTGCTCTGCAGGGAGCCTGCTTCTCCCTCTGACTCTGCCTGCCTCGCTGCCTGTGCTCGCTCTTGCTCTCTCTCTCTGACAAATAAATAAATAAAATCTTTAAAAAAAAAAAAAAAAAGAAAGTGCAATACAGAATGAGCCATATTCTGTCAATGAACAGATTCTAGCTGGAAGCCAGAGGGCCTGATCTGTCACTGTCATGTGTGTAACCTTGTGAGTCCCTCAGCCTTTGGGGCTTCTGTGGGACTAAACTAGCTCATTTTTGAAATTCCTTCCCACTCCTTCTTGATGTTAAAGAAAACCCCCTTAGAATAAGGGAAGAGTTTTTTTTCTTTGGATTCAGTTTCACAGAATCTTAGAAGTTGTCTGGCACCGTGAAGACAAGTGCTCAGTTTCAGATAGACAGGACTAAAATCTAATTTTGATCCCAGGAAGGAAATATTTGGGGGGGGGGCAAGAATCTGCTCTGGAGTTTCTCTCTTCCTGTTAATTGCTTATCTGAGAAAATCTTACTTTTTGTTCTTACATTTAACTCCCAATAGTTTTGGTGTATTCTGCGTGGGTAACAAAAATCAAAAGTCACCATCCTCGTATATTCAAAATCCAGGTAGTGAGCACGTCAGGTGTGGGACTGAGTTGCCTGTGGCAGGAGGCAATTGGCTTCAATGTTTTTGTGAGTTCTAGAAGCTTAGCTGCTGCTCTTACGATTTGGAGAGACACCACAGTCTGCACGTTATTTTCATGTTTTAGAAAGATGATTTTCTCACTGTAAATATCAATTCACTTTATTTCTGTAAAGCTGCCGTGAAGGCATTTTATTGCTTGCATAGAACTTAATTAAATACCCTAGAGAAAAGATGGCAAGTTTCTAATCCTAGCTTTTGAATTTTTTTTGTAAACATGTGAAAGTCTTTCTTCTGTGGCAAGTCCGTTGCTTGAGAACCATTCGGGTCCCTCCTCCTTGTTGCCCTGGGGCCAGCATCCCCTCTTATCCCAGCAGGTGGTATGGCCACTGGGTCCCTTCCCACTCCTTGGCCAGGCTTTTGATGGATGTCACAAGTCATCTGACATTTCCAAGACCTACATGGCAATGATCGCTGAGAAAAGAGCATGGTTTTGGTTTTGGTCCATTAGAGGTCATGCTTGATTCCTTCCCAGCTGACGGTCTGTGGAAGGCAGCTGGACCATGATGCACACAGGACTGTCCATGGATAGACCTTCATGAGGTTACTGACTCAGATGCCACTGTGTCATGGTTTTAGATTAAGTCACAGCATTACCAGGGGTTCCCTTTAGCAGAGCTGGGGAGAGCAAGAGGAGAGAGGGAGGTGACGCACCTTCCTCGAGTGAAGGCAGTGGCTTTCACAGTGTTACTGTGCCCCCACTGTGCTGTCCTTGTGCAATGCCACATCCCCCACACTTCTGTCAGCAGGATGCCAGCCAGTAGGTAAGGACTGTGAAACTCGTGTGTGCAAGGGTGTGATTTTGAAGTAGTTGGAACTTCATTAATAAGCTTTGCACAAATTCCGAATTCTAGAATGGAATTCTTAGCTGGAGCTGAGCGGACATCCACTGTGGCACGTGTGAAAGAGTAGGCAAGGCAGGAAAGTGTGGTCTGCTGAGTCTCCAACTCTTGGTTTCGGCTCAGGTCGTGATCTCAAGGTCCTAGGATGGAGCCCCGAGTCGGGCTGTGTGTTCGGCAGGGGAGTCTGCCTGAGGATTCTCTGCCGCTCCTGCTCGCTTGCCCTCTCTCTCTCAAATAAATAAATCTTGAAAAAAAAAAAAAAAAGGTTTGCAACACAAATTCATAGTTTTAGAGAGATTGCACAGCAACTGTTTTGAGTGTCTGTCACATCAGAGTTTTCCAGGTAATTGTGGAGTGCTTATTTATGAAACGAGCTGAGGTCATAAATTAGAATTCTTTGTCTCTTTGGGGTAACATTTTATAAACTTAGTTGAGGTGACTGGTCGTGTAGTCCTGTGTTCATCAGATGTGCGCTCTGGACCTGGGGTCCGAGGCGCTGGGACAGGATGGAGTGGGAGGGAGAGATGGGGTCCCTGCCTCACCAAATAGTAACTGGGGGGCCCTGGGCCTTGGTGCTGATGCCTTCTGTCTGTATTCACCCACAGATAATGAAGTTCGTATTTCTGGAAGTGTCCTATTGCTTTAGCATTTTATTTATTTATTTTTTAAATTTATTATTACTTTTTAAAGATTTTAGTTATTCATTTGACAGAGATCACAAGTAGGCAGAGAGGCAGGCAGAGAGAGAGAGAGAGAGGAGGAAGCAGGCTCCCCGCTGAGCAGAGAGCCCGAGGACGTGGGGCTGGATCCCAGGACCCTGGGATCATGACCTGAGCCGAAGGCAGAGGTTTTAACCCACTGAGCCACCCAGCTGCCCCTTGGTTCAGCATTTTAGCAGCGGATACTGCGCTTCCCTCTGTCACTCTGCTCCATCGATGGTATCTCATACTCTGATTTCTATCATTACAATTTTGTTTTGTAATATTTGGATAGAAATGGGTTTTTATCCAAAGTCTCTAAACTTAAACTTAAGGCAGATTCACACCCATGAATCTGTGTCTCCAGGTGTACTCGCTGTTGGTTATTGTTGTCCACGTGTTTTTTTGTGCTTTTTTTTTTTTTTAAGTACGCAGTACATGCAAACAATAAAAATAACCCAGTTATAAAATATATATATTAGAAAGGCTGGGTTCTGAGCAGTATGGAAGCTCGATGATTTTCCGGGCTTCTCGTGTGTCTCTGGGTGCAGTGGTGAATTCTAAAGCCATGAGCCATGACCACGGCTGGGGGCTGGAACAGGGCCCAGACAGGAGCTGGTCCCAGGCCTGCAGCTCACAGGTACCCAGGCAGGCACACAGTACTGCGGGGGTGAGGGAATGCATTCTTCTGTGTGTCCCGGTCTTTTCACCCTTTTGGAGGAAAGCAGTCTCACCTTTAAGTGTCAGTAGCTTAATGCCTCCCCTTCCTCCCCCCGCTTTGTGACATTTGCTGCTACCTTGTAAGTTTTCTTATAAGGCTAAGTTTCAGATAGCCAGGCTAGACTATGTGGGGAAGCTAATTACCTCCTTTTAGGCATCCTGCCTGTAATTTGAGCAGCGGCCGCCAGATGAATGGTGGTGCCCAGCTGTGCTTGTGTTGCACAGATAGGCTCCCTCCCTGCCCAGGGCAGAGAAAGAAAGCCCCAGAATAGCCTGAATCGAGACAACTCTGCCTCCTCGCTACCAGAGGCGTCATTCATTCACAGTTGCAACAACCGTTTCTAATCCTGTGGGGTAACGAATGAATGTAATTCACATGGAGAGGAAGTACAAAGACTTACATACCACTGATGTGCGTGCGTTCCTTATGTCAAATAGCTGCTCCTATTTCCTACTGTTTTGTTCAAATCTGTCCTGTTTTATTTATCTTTTTACGATTTTATTTATTTGAGAGAGACAGAGAGAGTGTGAGAGAGCATGAGGGACAAGACCGTTCCCTGCTGAGCGGGGGGGGGGGGGTGACATGGGGCTCGAACCCAGGACCTGAGAACATGACCTGAGCCGAAGGCAGACACTTCACTGACTGAGCCACCCAGCCCCCTCGACGATTTTTAGGGGTACTAGTCTTCTTTTTTTAAAGTGGGAACAAATCCCCCACACGTAGGACCCTTTTCTTCTCATGGGTCTTCACCTTGGTTTTCTTGGTGAACCAGAACTCAGAGGCCAGACGCAGACGCAGACTCAGAGGCCGTACCTGCAGACCCACACTCCCCTCATCCCCGGTCTTTTTCCCAGTATCATGGCCTTGGTGACTACGTTTCTCTCCTTCCAGATGAGAGCGGGAGGCCAGAGCTGCTGTCCGTGTTTCTCTAAAAGCTCCGTGAGCTGCTTAGTGACTCACTGCGCAGCTCCTGCCTTTTCCCTTCTCCTCCTAAAGACTTTGAAACACCTTTAGGCAAAACAGGGCACTAAGTTTTGGCACCAAGTAGCGTGAGGACCGATTACTTGCTGTTTCTTTAGGATGGCTTTACTTATTTGTGCTTTTGCTTCCCCTTTTGCTCCAGGGCCACCACCGCCCAGTTCGGGAAATGAGCAGCACTCGTCGGCCTCCATCTTCGAGCACGTGGACAGGCTGTCCCGGTCCTCGGAGGCCAGCCGGCGGGTCCCCAGTAAGATACAGCTGATCGCCATGCAGCCCATCCCGGCACCTCCGGTCCAGCACCCCGGACTGGCCGACCGGGTGGCTGAAACCAACAAAATTAACAAAGAGGTATTTGCTCTTTTTTCAAAAAGCACATTTATATTTTTAAACATTCACATTCTGATTGGGTCCGTGCTTAAAAACAGGTGGGAGTTGCAGCGTCGGAAGGTTACTGAGGCGAGGAGCTGCTGACACGTATTCTCCATTTTAAATATGAAGCTGAGTTTTTATTTAGATCCAGTGCCATTCAAGGACACGGGCAGGCGTATGGCAGACATGCAGAGAGTTGACATAGCAAAGCCCGCTGTCCTTCAGGAGTCCTGCTGGGGCCCTTGGCTGGTGTTTGGGAATTTACATTTCAGAAACATTCCCACTATTCCCAGAACAGAGCGGCTCACCGCGCCCAGATCGTTTATGCAAACAGTATGACTTATCTGAACATCTCTTTTCCTTCCGGGACTGTGGAATTTTGGCGCATGGTATGCGGAGGGAGCCCGTTGGACCGGCCCCAAGTACGCGCATCCTGGGCTTTGCATCTCTAATGGGCTTCCTTGCTGGACATTTCACATGCATTGTCACAATCATTGCTGGAGGAATGAAGCGACATTGTTCTGTGTGACTCTCCTGGGGAAGGCCTCCGAGAAGCTTGCTCCTGGTTTCCTCCAGACTTCGCCCCACATGCCATTTCTCTTTGCTTATTTTGATTTGCATCATTTTGCTATAATAAATGGGACTAGCTACTGAGTCCTATGAGTTTTCCTAATGAACCTTTGAACCTGGGGTGATCTTGGGACCACTGTAGACTATGATCCCTGATAGATCCTGATAGACTATGATCCCTGATAGATCCACACTGGCCCCAAGGATCCAGTAATACCTTGTAAAATCCTATTCCATTGAATCCTGGGAGAGTGAGTTAGATCCACGTTCCTCCTAAGATTCTGGGAACCAGAAGGCCAGGCCAATTCACTGTTTACTGGGCCTTGAGAGATTTGTCCTGGGCTGGACAGTGAGTGGAGTGAAGCCCGTTTAGGGTTGCACCTAAGGCAGCTCCATGTTTGTCCATTTCCTGCCTCTAAGAAACACCAGCAGTTCTGAGAACTACGGAGAACTATAGCTGTGAGTTCTGCCAGGATGAGGTAGTAGAGAATTGGTGCAGTTACAACCCCCTCCCTGCTTTAAAGGTGATCCTTAAAGTAGATCCTCTTACAGAAGTTCTAGAGTTCTTAAGGATCTTTCCTTCTTGCTGAGAATGTGCGCTGTGGGTATGGGGTGGTGTGCGCTGTCTCTGCTCACCAACGCTGGGGAGCCCCAGCCTTGCACAGCCCCGTCCTAACCTAGACCTGTCTCCAGCATCTCCAGTTGCACGTGCCTCTGTGCCTGCCTTAGAGCCGATTCTCCATCTGCTGGAAAGAAGGAAGGGCATGTGCTCACCAGGCCGGTGGCCCCACAACTTGATAGCATACACTGCCATGTTTTTCTTTTCCTCTCTTTTTAAAAATGTAGTTCTTGATGCATAGCAGGCTGTGGGAGCCAGCCCTTGGGGTGGCAGGTTCTCTGCCCCCGTGTGTGGGTGTGGCTGTCCGTGTCACACCCCTCGCAGCTTCGCAGGATCCTGGGACGGCTGTCTGGGGGAAAGGGACGCCTTCCCAAGATGCTGTTTCCGCATGGGGGCCAGAAAGCTTCCAAAACATTCCATGTGTCTCCCTTGTCTCCTCTTGGCGGTGCAGATCCAGACGGCGCTGCGGCACAAGTCCGAGATCGAGCACCATCGGAACAAGATCCGGCTCCGAGCCAAGCGCCGCGGTCACTACGAGTTCCCGGTGGTGGATGACCTGTCCTCGGGCGACACGCGCGAGCGGCACCGCGTGTACCGCAGGGCGCAGATGCAGATTGACAAGATCCTGGACCCCACGGCCAGCGTGCCCTCTGTGTTCATAGAGCCCAGGAAGAGGTGCGCCTCCCCAACAGGGCCCCCCAGCTTTGCCTTCAGAGGCCCCGAGGGCTCTGCTCCCACTGGGGCTGCTCTCATTCGCCACCCCCTCCCCCAGCCCCTCCAGTTGCCACGGAATCTTGTTCCTGGGTGTGTTCTGCCTCCTGGACTTCAGCTAGTTGAAATCGGCAGTCACTCTTAGTTTCTCCGATGGTTGCCCCCTGGTTTCCGTTCTCCGTGCCCTTCACCCTCACTCCCGGTACCTTCACCTCTGCGGCATGGGCAGGTCCCTTTCTTTTTGCACCGCTGCCCTCAGAGTCTTGGTCTCTGGGTCTTCCAGACCCCTGTCCCTAAGGCACCACATTTTCTCTCATCACTGCTCTCATTCACGTCTTGCTCTGTTCAACACCTGCCATGGTTTTGGTTACCTGTGGGGCCTGTGTTTCTGCAACAGGTGGGGCCCTGCCTCTCCACGCTGGCTGCTTTCCACCATCCCGCAGTGGGGACAGTGTCTCCCCACTAGAGGGTCCCTCACTGCCCCCCACATTCATCTGTTTCCTGTTTCTGGCCCTCAGGGTGGTGGAGCCTTCACGTCCTGCCCTCTCCCCGCATCCCTCCCCTCCGTCAGATCCCGCTTGCGTTTCCAGACCCGTCTCGGCCGGAGAGCCAGCCGTGCTATCCGTAGCTCACGCTGACCTTGCGCTTTTCTCTTGTTCCATGCGTTTAATATGCTCAGGTGGACCGTAGCTTCCTCATGGCCGAGTCTCACACACTGTTTGTACCCTGCGGGGTGTTTACCGCAGTGGCCAGCATATCCCAGAGGCTCAGAAAATACTTAGTGTGTAGTTGATAAGTTACTGGCAGGAAGGTTTATTTCCTATGAAGATAACCTTTATTTCCCCCCCGGAAGCTCCAGGATAAAGCGATCTCCCAAACCACGCCGGAAACACCAGGTCAATGGCTGTCCCGGCGATGCTGAGAAGGACAGACTCATCACCACAGACAGCGACGGCACTTACAAAAGGCCCCCCGGGGTGCACAACTCTGCCTACATCGGTTGCCCGGTATGCAATGCCGCCTCTTGCTTCTGGGATCAGGGTGGGTGGCTCTTAGGGGGAGGAGAGTGAACCGTGGTGGCTGTGGCCCTGTGCGATGGTGTTGCCAGCTGGGCCCTGAGGCATGGGGGGAGGCGGCCGGTGGGTCACAGAGCCCAGTGGGCTGCCAAGAGAGCCCCCTGGAAGTGTAACTCTCGCGTTGGTCCTTTCTGTATGCAAGCCCGTTTTCTAACGCTTCGGGGTAGGTACTCCTTGAGGTTAACTGGAAAAGAGAAGGTTTTTTGTTTGTTTTGTTTTTTATCTTTCCCTGGTCAGATAATTGTTTGGGTTTCTTGGTAATAGGAGGGATATTTAGAGTTTTGTCTCTCCCTTCTGTTCCTGGAGGGCTAAGAAGATATTTTATTTGTGTGTGTGTGTGTGTGTGTGTGTGTGTGTGTGATCTGAATGGAAGAGAAAGCTTAATGGAAACTATGAAATACAGAATTAGATATTTTTGTTTTCGAACGGAAAGGCCCACTCCGAATTGCTTGAAGTGTTCAAGGCAGACATTGATGGCATTAAGGCACACATACACAGACCCCATTGAGCCGGGGAGAAAGGGACCGCCTCCCCAAGGGTCTGAGACACCCCCAGACAGAGAGGGAGCTCTAGATGTGGCCGACTCCATCAGCGCCAGATGCACAGTGGACACCTGGAGTTTGTGCCAGGGGCAAGGCTGTCTTGTTGCACAAGACCCCTTCCTTCTTCCAGAGACACTCACAGAGGCATCCTTGTTTAGCGAGAAATCAGGAATAAACCCTCACATCCTTGGAGAAGGGGTTTGTGACATGCAAGATCACTTTGGATAGAGCTGGTGTGCCCTTAGCCTTTGTCTCCTAATGACACAAATAACTAACCCCGAAAGATGCGAAGCCTGATCACACACATATGCCAAACACCGTAATGACCCTGGGGCTCTATATCATTAAATCATGATCATCTGAAAGAACCCGACTTTTCCTGGAAGCTTCCTATCTTTCTAGCGTCCTAAAGACTGGGAGCGCCTGCTTATGGGGATGGGTGTGGTCCTGAAGGGCGCAGGCTTCTCTAGACGAGGCTGCTTTGCTCCTGCCTGGAATGAATCCAGCCGGTGGGGAAGGCGCAAGTGAATGCCTCTGACAGGGGAGCTGCTGGCCGTTCTCACAGCAGATGGAGCTCTTGTGCTGCGGTCGTGTCTTGGACAGGTGGTTGTCTGGGCATCTGCGGTGTTTGCCTTCATCTGGGAGGACGGTCCCCTTGGCTCCCCACAGTGGTCACTTGAAGCTTTGGCTTTGGTCACCCACAGGACTTGTAGGCCTGATGTGTGAAGCCAGTGATTAGAAGAAGGGGGGCTTCCTTCTCCCCCCTACCCCACGCCTGCTGCTTACTTCCCTAGTCAGCCTGGCTCCTTCCCTCAAAAGAAATCTGTACCAGTGCTAGCTCAATCCTGGCCCCTCTTTTTTTTTTTTTTTAAAGTAGCTCCAAGTTCTGTCATCTGAGGCCCTTGGGTCTCTCCATTTGTCTTCTTCAGTGATCTGAAATCATGCTGCCTTCGCTGGCGGTGGGGGGGTGGGGGGTTGCTGGGGGAACTGGGATCATCTTTTCTCTTCTTGCTTTTTTCTTAGCAGCAAGTGGAGGGTTTCCTCCTTCAGCTGGTGGAAAGAAACCCTTCCCCAGAGAGCACCACCGCAGTTGACCGGCTTCATTTTTCAGAGATTCCCTGAAACGAATTTTTTCTCAGATGGTCTTTTTACTTTCTGCAAAAATTCTGAAGCGCGTGCTCTCACATGCAGTGCCTTTTTGTGGAACTCCCCCCCCCCTTTTTAGGTAGTATTTAATTTTGAATATTTCACAACACATATATGTTTTTTCTTAAATTTTACATTTGGCCCTCAAAATATCTTTTCGTTATGAGCTCTTTTCTCTTAGGGTGGAAGAAATATTCCCGTTATTTCTTGGCCACTAGGGTCACCATTATAATTCAGGCCTCGGCACACCACGGGCCTCAGGACAGATCTGGTCAGCGACCAGTTTTTGTGAAGTTTTGTTGGAACACCATCACTCTTGTTCATCTGCATGTTCTCCCTGACTCCCTCTTCGAGTGGTAGAGTTCTGTAGCAGCAATGGAGACTATGTGACTCAGAGCCTATGATATTTTGCCGCATGGTCCTTTACAGAAAAAGTTTGTCTACCCCGATCTAATTTGTCACCCAAACCTGAGAGTGGTAGAAGGCTCTATCAATGGTTCTGTGGTGACAGCAGGCACAGGCTGAGATTGTCCTCGGCCATCCCGGGTCACTCTCTTATAATACCGACAAATGATGCCGGATAGCACCAGGATACATCTTTTCCGATGACTGAAGGTAAAGAAGAAATTCCTACGTCCTTCTGAGAAATGACAGGTGGATGCATATCTGTGCAAGGGAAACAGATTGACTCATAATGAAATTATCAGACTGAGATTCAAGAGAGCGGAATTCAAATTCCAACAGGGACCCTGGGTAAATCTTAACATCCGTCCACCACTGTTAATCCATTTGTTAATTCAGTACCACCTGTCTGTGAAACGCTGTGCCGATGTCGGGATTTAGAAAAACGAACAAGACCTCTTCTTGGCCTGGGAGGTGCTGGCAGTGGAGCCTGCCGGAGAGGAGACTGTTGTAGGAAGAAAGAACGAGAAGCTCTGATGTCCTGTGGCCCTGTAGCTCTTTCCTTTCTTGGCGGGATTCACGAGTCCCATCTTCAGAGCATCACAGCCCGTTTCTTGCTATAAGCGTTAAGCCCCTGGACTCTCAGTTCAGGCTTGCAGTGTTTTATGTAGCTGCACGCTTGCTTCCTTGCCACGTGGTGTTCTAAAACAAAATTCAGCTGAGTAAATTTGAAGATCTCATTAGCTTTATTCAGCAGTTCATGAATCGGGCAGTGTCCCCACCCAGCAAGTAGAAGAGAGCTCTGGGGGGCAGTACAAAATGCAAGGTTTTTAGAGACTCAAGGGGGCAGAAAAGGAAGCTTTCTAACAAAGAGTGGATTGTTTCAGGCAAGGTCACCTTTCTTTGGGGGAAAAAAGGGGGGGTCTGTTGTGCAGATTACCTCACTAGGGCTGATCAGGAATTTCCAGATCGACTGGTTAAAGGTCACATTCCTGGGAGAGGCTGGAAGTCTTGCTTTGCTCTCTGGGGGCAGTGACTCCATTCGGGCCGGTCCCGTCATTGCTTTCTTGCTTGCTTTTTTGTTTTTTGAAGAACAGCTGCGCAGTCATTTACTGGAACCACTGCTGGGAGCATCCCTTCTGTCTTTGGAAAGACTCATTCACTTACCAGTGGGATGTGTTTACAGGGACACTTATCCTCTTACTCCTCCTGTTAGGTTGATGACACACTCCTGGCCGCAGTCTTCCGCCTCTACTCCCTAGGAAAACCCAAGAGTGGGAAAAAGGCCTGCACATGGACCTTTTATCCACCTCACCGGGAAAAAAACACAGAGTTCTTCCAGGGCTTCGTCATAGATCCCCTTTTGGGGCCCCAAATCCGTACTTAGAATTCGTAGCTGACAAATGTCACTTAGTAGAACCTTTCCTGGCATAGCCCTTTTTTTTTAAATGAGTTTTTTTTTTTTAGATTTTACTTATTTATTTGACAGACAGAGATCATGAGTAGGCAGAGAGAGAGGGGGAAACAGGCTTCCCACTGAGCAGAGAGCCCAATGCGGGGCGCGATCCCAGGACCCTGGGATCATGACCTGAGCTGTGACCTGGGATCATGAGCTGAAGGCAGAGGCTTTAACCCACTGATCCACCCACCCAGGCGCCCTGGCATAGCCTAGTTTTAAGGAAACAGACTTCTGGGGCCAAGGGGTCCCGCCTCCAGCAGGGAGAACGCCCACTCGCTGCTGGGAGGGGCAGGCACCCGCCCAATCTCAGGAGGGCAGTCCCCGCTCAGGCCACTGGTTCCTGTGGATGAGTTAGGGCCTGGTGATGCCACAGGTTCAGAATCAGCCAGGAGAATCCGGAAATCTGAGCTTTAGTATGAAATTTTCAGATTTTAAGAAATATTGACTTTTTATTTATTTTAGATGGCACAGGCCAAGCAAAACAGGTCTCTGGGCCATGTGTAGTGTGCCAGTTCGTGGTCTGGTTTTCTGTCTGGAGTTAACCAACTGCTGCCCTTCAGTGTTCAGTGCTGGCTTGGATAATAATGGATTACCCGTTGGACGGAACCTAATCATGAGGAAGCATTTTATTATTTTATTTTTTTACGATTTTATTTATTTGACAGAGAGAGAGAGAAAAAACAGGAAGAGCAGGAGAGGGAGAGGGAGAAGCAGGCTCCCCATTGAGCAGGGACCCCAATGTGGGCTCCATCCCAGGACCCCGGGATCATGACCTGAGCTGAAGGCAGAGGCTTAACCAACTGAGCCACCCAGGTGCCCCGTGAGGAAGAATTTTAGACAGTTGTCTGAGAGTAAGGGTATGTCTGTGGAACAGAGATTTTTCTGTATAAGTTATTGATCCAAACATTGATACAGACAGGAATGTCTTCTTCCAACCAGCTGAGCTAGACTGGGCCAGCTGAATGAGCGAAGCATTCTAGGTACAAGGCGCCCACCCTTCCTCATGGAAGACGCAGGATCACCAGTCCCTCGTGCCCAGCCCCTCCTCTTCTCAGGGTGTCACTGACAGTGACTGTGACGGTGCGCTTCCGGCACCGGTGACACCGGGAAGGCCTCTCCTTACCGTAGTGTCCTCTTTGTCTCTTGGGAGTTGACTCCGTGTATATGACAACAGTATTTTGCTCATAAAGCAGTATCAGGAAATAAGGTTTTAAGAAACCTTAGTTGTTACTTTTATCCCTGACTCTTCGACAGTAGGTGTAGAATATAAGTTAAACCTTTCTGGGTTGACTCATGTTATCCAGAGGTACATCCATTTGAAAGACGTGAAAGACGTGTGGTTTCTGAATCAACACTTTCTATTTACTATTATAAGCAGTTGTTATAATAAGTATTTGAGTTGTTTATACACAGACAGGCACGATATGGTGGTGACTTTGAACTCTTCTGGGTGGTATGTAGGGCAACTTTTTCTTGCCATAGTCAATAGACTGCTTTAGTTTTTGGTATGTGGGAAAAGTTGACTTGGTATTTTAGTATATAAGACTGAGACATTTTGTGGCTTCTTAGGGGCATTTAATAAAAATACATACTTGCAGGTATTGACATGCATTTCCGATAGTGGGTGAGTTTTTTTGTTTTTGGGTTTTTTTTTTTTTTTTAAAGATTTTTATTTTTTGACAGAGACGGTGAGACAGGGAACACAAGCAGGGGGAGTGCCTGAGCCGAAGGCAGACGCTCAACCACTGAGCCACCCAGGCACCCCCAGATAGCTGGTTGAGTTTTGCTGGCCAAATGATTGTTGACTATTTTCACTTTTTTTTTCTCATCCTGATTTAAGCTCCCCTTGCCACTGCTAGCTACCCTATAGCTGTCATGTAAAAAATTCTTACGGTAAACTTTTTCCTCAGTGTCCGTGAAAATTCTTAAATTCCATTTTGGCCCTGTGGTCACGTTTTTGCGTCACCACAGAAGCTCACCTTGATCCTCCTTCCCTTTGCTCTTTGCCTTGCTGCAGTCCGATCCCGACCTCCCGGCCGACGTGCAGACACCGTCCTCAGCGGAGCTGGGGAGGTATCCAGGCCTGCCCTTCCCAGCCTCCCAGTATATCCCGCCCCAGCCGTCCATCGAGGAGGCGCGCCAGACCATGCACTCCCTCCTGGACGACGCCTTTGCCCTCGTGGCCCCCAGCAGCCAGCCTGCCAGCGCTGCGGTCCCAGGCCCTGGGGTCCCAGCTGTCCTGCCTGTGAACAGCACCCCTTCCCGCGAGGAGAGGCGAGCCACCCAGTGGGGGTCCTTCTACAGCTCTGCTCAGACGGCCAACAACCCATGTAGCGTAAGTACTGGCCTTCTAGAAGTCTCTGACGGGCCAGATGTTGGAACTTTGTTGCCTGACTCCCTCCATTTCAGAATCACTGCAATAACACTCGTTTCACTTGATAAGAATTAAAGCTTGGCTGAGGGGTCTCAGTTTTCAGTATTTTTTCCTAAGTTAATTCTTAATGTTGGAAGCACCCTTTTATGCAACTCTGGTATTTAATGGTAGTCTCTTCCTGGGTTCCCTTCAGTGCCATGAAATGGAGATGGGGTAAGTGTCAAAGCATATTCTCATTGATGTCTTTATAAAAGGTGCAGTTTAGAATGTACCAAGTCATTGGGCTTCTTCTTAGAAGGCCACCTGGGACCAGAGTGGTCCTCAAGGCTCCAGGAGTATGGGCAGCTAGGCCACAGGCAGGCAAGGCCAACCATTCCAAATATCAGGTTTCCATCTTAGGACTTAATATTTCAGGATTTCATCTTCCATTGTTATCCTTTTTTTTTTCCCCATAATCCCTCAGTCCTTTCCAGTGTGTCTTCTCAAAACATGGGGAAAGGGGTAAAACTGAAGGATGTAAAATTAAGTATTGTTTTGCTAATTCCAGATTGGATGATTGAACTAAAACATTTAACTCTGGAGCGAAGTTCATTAGACCCAGTTTCTCAAGGAGTGCTTATACCGGGTCGTCTGATTTTGCTACCCATATTAAGGTGAAATTGGGTGGTCATGAACACACGTTAAAGGAATCGTCGTCTCTGAAATTGTTTTGAATTTTCGAAGTATGTGGTTAGTGATAGATTCTTCCCTTCAATAACTGCTACCATGTGGTGAAAAATATCATTCCATTTCATTGTTTTTAATGTTACAACTATAAATATTAAATACTTCATATTTATAACTGGTAGTTTATAACCTTTAAGGAAATGAGTGATACAGAACGAACTCTTTGGTAAAGCGAATGTGGCTTCAGCTGCTGTCCCTTCACTTTAAGCTTCTTTCACTTGTTTATTCATCCAGGGAGCTTTATGGAGCAACTGCTGTGTTTGGGTATTCTGCTGGGTGTTGGGGGTACAGCAGTGCGCAAGGTACAACTCCAACTTCTGTATTACAGCAGGGGGATATGTGGAAAAATTGAAGCAGTAATTTTAAAACTGCATGGTGGCTGCCTTGGCAGGGGTCGAGTACAGTCAGGGAGCACCTGCCTGAGCTGTCAGGTGTTTAGAAGGATTCTGTGGCTAAAACGGCATCAAAGCGGAAGTCTGAAGGTTAGTTAATGTAGAGAAACATGGCAGAGACAGAATTAAAAGTATCCAGTACAAGCTTCTTCTGAACAAGATGGAGGAACAAGGTTGGATTACCTCCCTTCCAGAAGCAACTAAGATAACAAGGAGGGAAAATATATATAAATATACATACACACATATGTATCTGTGGGTTTTCATAACCCTGGGCATTAGGCAGCAAAGGAGAGGGCTTGCTAAGAAATGGGTTGAGCTCTACACTTAATTCCAGTTCGTTATCTTGAGAGAGTTTCTAGCTGCAGTGTAGGGAGGGAGACCCTCGGGCAGAGCGCTGTATTCTCTCTGAGTTGAGAAAGATAGAGTTGGAGACTAGGGAGGAAAAGATAGCTAGATTTCACAACAGGGAGTACAAGAAAGCTGAGAATTTTAGAGATCTGCAGGGAACCTTCATCTGAATACTGACCAGTTTGAGGGTATGAGGAAACTACCTAAGGCTAGGGAAAGAACCACCTAAAAAGATTAAAGCGAACAGTTCTCAGAGCTCACACAGGTGTGGAAGTAAGTCCCTCCTGTAGAATGAATTGTGTATCCCCAAATCTAAATGTTGAAGTATAAACCCCCTGTGGCTATATTGGAGCTGGGATCTTTCGGAAGGTGACTAAGGTTAAATGAGGTCATAAGGTTGGAGCCCTGATCTGATAGAACTGGCACCCTTATAAGAAGAAGAGACACCAGAGCTCGCTCTCTCTGCCATCTGAGGATATAGCAAGAAGGTGGCTGTCTATAAGGCAGAAAGAGAGCTCTCACCATAGACCAAACCCTGCGGGAAATTTGATCTTGGACTTTCAGACCAACTACTACAAGAAAATACATTTCTCTTATTGAAGCCACCCATTCTGTGGTATTTTGTTAGGACAGCCCAAGCTGATGATTACAGTTCCTTTCCTTCCAGAGCAGAAAGCTGCATAATTCATGGAGCACCAGTTAGGTTACTCAGAAGGGACATTACTTTGCTTCAGTAGTGGGACAAAATGAGCCCCAGATTAAAGCTTCCCTAGTTCTGCCTCACAAAGCAAAAAACAATACATGAACCCAAACAAACCTCAAAAATATGTATAAAAATCCAAAAATACATAGCACTCAACAAGTTAAAATTAATAAGGTCTGAAATCTAATCAAAACTAGCCAGTTAAGCAAAGAGGCAGGAAAATGACACAGAAATAGTAGACAAGGATTTTAAAAGAATAGACAAATGGAAAACACACACCAAGATGTTAGACTTAAATTCAGCCCTATCAATAATCCTATTAAATATGAATGGTCTAAATATTCCTATTACAGGGCAACTATCAGTGGAATAAAACTCACAATCTAATTATCTGTTGCCCACAAGATACAAATATAAAGCCACAAATAGGTTAAAAGTATGGAGAAAGAAAAAAAAAGTCTGGAGATAGATGAACTCTGTTAACACTAATCACAAGAAACTGGAGTGGCTCTATTAATGTTAGCCAAAATGATTTCATAGTAAAGAATATTACACAGGGATCATTTTATAGTAATATATTAGTCAGTTCATCAGGAAGACATAAAATCCTAAATGTTTCTGTGCCTATGACAGAGAATCAAAATATGGTAAGTAAAAACTAATAGAACTTTACACAGAAATAAAGCCATTGTTATAGGCAGAGACTCCAACACTTCTCTTTCAATAATTGATAGAATGAGTATATGGAAAATCATTAAGGTAGAGAAAACTTGAACAAGTCTTGCATTCATACTGATTATGAGCTTGAACTAATTGACATTTATAAAGGGCTTTACCCAAGAGGAGCAGAAAGAGTACTGTATTTATACAGTGGGCTACTACTCATTGATAAAGAGGAATGAATTATTTATACATACAACAATTATTTATACATATGACAACATGGTTGGGTCTCAGAATAGTTATGCTGAGGGAAAGGAGCCCCCCCACCCCCAAAAAGTGCATATTGTATGATTCCATTTATATGTAATTCTAGAAAATGCAAACTACTTTATAGTGACAGAAAGCAGATCAGTGGTTGCCTAGGGATGGAGTGAATTTGGGAAAGGTTATGGGACAGAGGGATTACAGAGGAGCACCAGGAAGCTTGGGTGGTGATGGATATGTTCATTATTTGGTTTATGAACATGGTTTTTGGGTACCAACATTTGCCAAAATTTAAAAATTTGTATACTTGAACATGTACAGTTCATTGAGTGTCAATTATAATGAAATGAAGGCTGTGAAAATTTTTGCTCCAAAATGTTTTTAACAATGAAATTGGTTCTGAGGGACTAATACAGGGTGAGAAGTAGGAGTGGTGAGACATGAGGCAGGAGAGAAAAAGCAGAAAGCTCTTGGGACAGAGCCTAGACCTCATTCTGAGGGTAATGGTCAGACACTGAGGAGTTTTGAGCACTCTAAAGACATAATTCAGTGTGCCTTTTTGACAGATTGCTCTCATTTTAGATTGGAGAATGGTTTGTCAGAATGCAAGACCAGAAGCAGGGAGACATTTAGAAAGTTTTCATAGTAATCTTGGTGAGTGATGTTGGTGGCCCCAACTAGCATGATGCAGTGAATGGATTCCAGAGGAAGAATCTTCATGTCCTTAGTGTGTTTAATTGCTAATGGCCCTGAGCCAGCCTATAGGAAGGGGAATCCAGAGTACTGAAGGAGGAATTGTCTTTAGAAATGAGGGGGTATATTTCTTGCATTTTAATAGTGGGAGTGGGGAGGAGTTGGGTGCAGATATAATCATGTTTGTAGTGGGTGACGAGAAGTTGAGGGACCTCCCATCTCATTGTGGCTTCTGTTTTTCACAGTGGAGAAAGCAGAGCCACTTAGTGAGAATGATTCAAGTGTGGCAGGGCAAGAGATTCAAGGGAGATTCAAGAGATTCAGAGATTCAAGGGAGAGCAGAGATTATGCATACCTTTTGTAGAGAATGGAAGAAGACCATTTAGGGACATAAGAGTAATTACTTAGTGGCATTGAAGCTCCTGTTGAGACTGGCTGTCACGAAATTATAGTGGCACGAATTAAAGTTCTGGATTTTTGTTGATCAGCATTTGGATACGCAGGTGGAGACAAGGAGAAGATGGGCAGTTGGATTGATCCGAGAGTAGAGGTTTCTCAGGCAAACGTGATGAAAGGACAAGGGGCAAGAGATGTGCAGACTAGAGGGTGCAGAGCACCTGGGTGGCACAGTTGTTAAGTGCCTGCCTTTGGCTCAGGTCATGGTCCCGGGATTGAGCCCCACATTAGGCTCCCTGCTCAGAGGGAAGCCTGCTTCTCCTTCTCCCACTCCCCTTACTTGTGTTCCCTCTCTTGCTGTGTCTTTCTCAAATAAGTAAGATCTTAAAAAAAAAAAAAGAAAAAAAAGTTGAGAGGCTGCCGTTGAAGTAGCGGTAGATCATACACTGTAGGGCAAAGACAGGGAGTTGGGGTCCATTCAACATGCTGCAGCTTTGTAGGTTCTCCCTCTAGCGTCCTCGGCATCATGTAGGTTGGATCCACCTTCATCTCTCACCACCCCTGTGGGACTTCCTGATTGTTTTCTGGCTCCGGTCTTGGATGTAGAATATGAGGGTGGTGGCTGACCTGTAAAATGCCATTTATTGCTGTTGAGCAGGCTGGGGAGTGGAGAGGCTGACACATCTGTGGCCATCTTAATTTCCCTTTTTTTGGTAAGGGCTTATACGTACCCTACCTGCTAGGAAGCCGGAATAATTCGGGGCACTCAGCTAGTTTTTCTGAATCATTTCCCTCCATGAGTAGGCAGTGTCCATTTGATCTTCAGATTCAACTTTTTCATTCACTTTAGGGAAGCTTTCTTTAATATCTAAATCAATTTTCTTACTCTCTTCTATTTATTGGAGTCGAAGATACCAATTATCTTCGTGTTGGCTCATCTTTGTTTTCTGTACCTATCCTTTCATTCTCTAATGGCTTTAGCTACTTTGTCCTGGTTTCTCTGCCTTCTTTATGATTATCATGGGCCTTTTGTCTGTGGCATTGATTTGATTTGGAGCCATATCTATTCTTTTCCCCACTAGTTGATTTCTTAAAATCATAAAGGCATTGTTTTGGTCCTCAAATTTCCATCAATAATTAGGTCCCAAATTATTTCAGTTCTCTGGTCTCCCATTTCCATTCATTCTATTCGTTTATCATCTCATCTTTGAACTTAAAAAAAGTATTTGCTATTCTTACTATTTACCATTATGCAGCCACAGTCCTTTTTTATTCCTTGGCTGCTAGTTCTCAGTTTATGGCATGAATCTGTTTCTTTCTTTGCTTGTTTGGTTTCTGCTGGTGAATTTTAGCAATAATTTTTGATTGATTTGTGTTACTATTTTTATTATTTTTTCATTGTTCTTAGGTTTTGGAGATGAACAATTCCACAATGATACCTTAATCTACCATCTTTTTTTTTTTTTTAAAGATTTTATTTTTTTATTTATTTGACAGAGAGAGAGGGAGATCACAAGCAGGCAGAGAGGCAGGCAGAGAGAGGGGGGAAGCAGGCTCCCCGCCAAGCAGAGAGCCCAACGCGGGACTTGATCCCAGGACCCCAAGACCATGACCCGAGCCAAAGACAGAGGCTTAACCCACTGAGCCACCCAGGCGCCCCCTTAATCTACCATCTTAACCAAGAACTCAAATCCATAGCAAGATTTTTATAAACACTCTTAAGAGAGTGGTTTTCTTGTCATGGACCTTGGATATTACCCTTATTTGTTTTGATAATGATAGCTGTTTAATCTAGTGAAAAGCAAAATCATTGGCTATATATATGCATATCTAATATAATTTGATGATGTTTATAAATTGGTCATAAATTGCTGTTTGTTGCCAGGAGGAACCTTATCACCCTTTATTCCCTCCTTTGACTACAGTAAAAACATAATAATGTAGATCTCAGGATGTCCTCAGTTACCACGTGAACCTTATTTACCATCTAATGACATTTTTTTAATCTTTTTTTTTTTTTTTGCCAGTGTAAGGGTGTTAGTTTTGCATTGGTGAGAAGGCTACTTAATAGGTGATGGGTGGTGTTTCTGCTTTCCTGAGTAACGTTAACCTCCCTGGAGCTGTCTTCTAAGTACCAAGTATGGATGTCTGAAGCAGGACATTTTATAAGTAGACCCATCCCAGTCTCCACCGACGATTTAACATGTCTTTCTTGCTCTATTGGCCTGTTTTATACTGAATAGAAGGAAGGGATGCATTAAAATGGGATTTTTATTTGACATCGCTGGTTGAAACCTTAAAATTCTATTATGTTGCCCAAAGTTTTATATAGCTGTGACCCACTTAAACACCTGTCATTATGTCTCTGATTTTTTTTAATCCTTTTCACTGGGGCCTGCACTACTGAAAAAATCACTTCCTTTTTCTGATTACAATAGAGTTGAAATCCCTCGTACCAGAATAACAAAACAGGTGGGGTAGACAGCTCGTTTTCACTCTTCTGTTAGTTTATCACTTACTGGACCTCCTGAAATCCTGATATGTAATATTGATCTTTTTTGTTTTGTTTTATTTTGCACATGAGTATGTTTAAAAAATCAAGACTGCTGAAAAACACAGGGATCACTGTGAATAATCTTTATCTGGTCTCAGATTTCCCTTTAATTATTTGAGAAGGAATCGAAACTCCTCTTCCTTCTATTCTTCCCTTCTTCCATAATCCCCTTTGCCTGTTTGATCTCAAATGGGGAAATGTACAAGGTTCTCTTCTCCCTCCCTCCGCCAAGGAGATGGAAGCAGGGAGGGTCAGAAGATGAAGTAATTTAAGCACAGTTTCATACATAATAATCCTTTCAAACTGTATGAGGTATAGGATTCATTCTATCCTCCTTGGCATCACGAAATAGGCCCGGGGAAGTTGAGTAGCTTGGCTAGTCTGTTTAACTCCAAATCCTCTACTTTTCTTCCCAAAGAAGAGATTTATTCAAGGGGCGTATATCTGGTTTGGAAACCATGGGCCTTGCATGCAGTGGTTAAAACCTGGTCTCTTGAGTCAGAAAGACTTACTAGGAGGAAATTACTTAACTTCCTTGTGAGTTGATTTCTTCTCTAAAACGAAGCTAGTGAGCTCTTTTTTCTGTTACTGGGGCCGGAGTCAGCGCTCATCGTGCTTACCACAAAATACTAATTCATTAAATGGCAACTTAAAATATGTCTAATATGAGAGCAGGTCCAGAAGCAAGTCTGACTTAGTAACTTCACTTGAAGCTGTGGATCCTGGACAACCAGTTGGTTCAAGCTGACTGCAGTTGGATGGACTCTGGCCAGAGTCCAGTCTCTGCTTGTTAAATCTGATACCCAAATATCGACTCACAGCTGTTGAAAGGAGTGTTGAAGTAGGAGTCCCATGAATGTTAGAGTCAGGATGTGTTGATATCATGAGGAACACAACATAGATACATGTTTCTTTAAACTGGATGCCATATTAGTATTGTTTTCGCCAAAGAACACATGGTTAGCCGAGATTAACTCAAGTAAAAAGAGCTGATTGAAGGATATAGGCATTGGGGCGAAACATATGGGCAGGAGTACGGCTGGGGCTCCTTGGAGCCAGAAAACTTTAAGAAACTGAAGGTGTTAACCTCATCTTTAAGCATATGTCTAATTTCTGGTTCTTGTTTTATTCTTTTCCTTTTCACAATGTTCTACAGCACAGTACAACACTCACGTACTTTAGTTTTGTGGGTGTGTTTGGATTGCTGCTGTAAACCCGCTGGCTGTGGTGACCATCATGGCCCATGTGGGTAGAGTCATTTGTACTCAGTGTGACCACAAAGGCCTATCTTTTTAGCAGAAGATACAGATTTGTAGAGAATACGCCTGTAGGGAAAAACAGAGGCCAGAAGGCTGTTACTCATATTTTCAAAAAAGAAAGAAAGGTCTAGAAATGAGTTATGTGGGTTTGTTAAAAGCATGATAGTTTCAGTTCCCCAGGCTGAAACGTCTGGCATTATTGATGGCAGAATGCTTAAATGACATACCAGCTGTCTTATGAGAAAATAATTCTCTTGAGAGTCAATCCTGCAAACCCAAATTTGTGTGTTTGCTATTGTCACTTTCTAATAAATGTGGAATGTTAATCTTCATCTTCTTGTGGTTTTCTTCCAGAGATATGAAGACTATGGAATGACTCCCCCATCAGGCCCATTGCCGAGGTAAAGTTTTTAGGAGAAAATGCATTAGGACTCCCTCACATAAACTTTTAAAAATTTTGTAAACTCACTTTTTTGAGCTAATCTTTAGAGCAGATAAAAACTTCAGAGTTGTGTGTTCTCTTGGGCTAATCTGAAGAGGAGAAAAAAGGTGGAATTTACGGTCTGCTTCCAATAATGACAGACTAGATAATTTGCTGAGGGCAACTAGAAAAGCTAGACAAGAAGTTAAAATAAACCAAAACCAAACCCAGATAGCTAACAGGACAGTGAAGTGGTATGGGGCCAAGATCCAGGAAATCCAGAGAGATGAGCCCTGCCTTTTGGGCGAAAATTCTCCCAGGGGCCCCTGCTGATTCCAAAGGATGTGACTGAGAAAGTGAGCAGGACTTTGGACAGACTCATGCAGCTTGGAGTCTTGAAAATTCGACATGAAAGTTGTGGGATACATCTCAAGGCATGCTCAGGGGGGAGTTTGATGCCTTAAGTGAATCAAAATATATTTGAAAAGAAAAATGGCTGGAAACCAGTGATCTAAGCATCTATCTCAATGTTTAAAAAAAAAATCTAATTAAACCTAAAGTAAGTAGAGGGAAGGAAATAATAAAAATAAGAATAGAAATTAAAGAAAGGGGCACCGGGTAGCTCAGTTGGTTGAGCATCTTCCTCCAGCTCAGGTCATGATCCCAGGGTCCTGGGATCCAGCCTCATGTTGGGCTTCCTGCTCAGCAGGGGAGTCTGCTTTTCCCTCTCTCTCTGCTTGTGCGCGCGCTCTCTCTCTCTCTTGCTCACTTTCTCTCAAATAAATAAATAAAATCGAAGAAAATGAATAAATAAAAAGAAATTAATGAAATAGAAAAACAAATACCATAATAGAGGAGATTGACAAAACTAGAAGTTGGTTGTTTGAGAGAAGCTAATAAAATTGGTAAATCCCTGGAGAGCTTGATCAAGTAAGCTGCATATCATTATCACTGACGGGAATGAAAAAAGACATTTTTTTTTTTTTTTTAGATTTTTTTATTTTTTATTTGACAGACAGAGATCACAAGTAGGCAGAGAGGCAGGCAGAGAGAGAGAGGGAAGCAGGCTCCCCGCCGAGCAGAGAGCCCAATGCGGGGCTCAATCCCAGGACCCTGAGATCATGACTTGAGCTGAAGGCAGAGGCTTAACCCACTGAGCCACCCAGGCGCCCTGAAAAAGGACATATTAATTCAGATCTTTCAGAAACAAAAAAGATTTTGACGGATTTTTAAAAAGACTTCACAGATGTTGGGAAGATTTTATGAACTCATTTTTGTTAAATTTAAAATGGAAAGTAGGTCAGTTAAACATCCACCTTCAGCTCAGGTCATGATCAGGTCCTGGGATCTAGTTCTGCATTGGGCTCCTTTCTCAGCAGGAAGTCTGCTTCTCTCTCTACCCCTTCCGCCTGCTTGTGCTTGCTCTTTGTCTCATGTTCTCTCTCCCATTCTCTGTCTCAAATAAATAAAATCTTTAAAAAATTCTTAAATGGAAAAATTCTGGGGCATCTGGCTGGCTCGGTCAGTGAGCATCTGACCCTTGATCTCAAGGTTGTGGTAGGAGGCCCATGCTGGGGTTAGAACTTATCAAGAAATAAATTGAAAATTTTTTTTTTTTCAAAATAAGATGAATGGGAAAATTTCTAGAAAGAAAGCCTGAATTGTCATATAACTATTAAAGAAATTGAAATCATTCCTAAAATTCTTCCCACAAAGAAAACTTTAGGCTTCAATGATGAATTCTACCAGAAACACGAAAGGAAGTAAACATGCCAGTGTCCTACGAATTATCTATAGAATATAAGAACAGAGAATGCTCCCCACCTCATTCTTAAGGACTGCATAACCTTTATCTTTTATTTTTTTTTATTTGACAGAGAGGGAGAGAGCACGAGAGAAAGCACAAGTAGGGGAGGTAGCAGGCAGAGGCAGAGGGAGAAGCAAGCTCCCTGCTGAGCAGGGAGCCCAATGAGGGACTTGATCCTCGAATCCTGGTATCATGACCTGAGCCGCAGGCAGACACTTAACAACTGAGCCACCCAGGTCCCCCAAGACTGCATAACCTTGATATCAAGGACAGGGACAGGGAAATTGCAGGAAAGAAGACATTAAAGGTTCATGAGTTTTATTCAGGAGCATAGATGCAGAAACTTGAAACCAAATATTAGCAAACATATCCAGCATTGTATATGAGAGGATATCATATCACAGCCAAACTGGATTTATTCCAACAATGCAAGGGCAGTTTAACATTTCGGAAAATCAGCCAATCTAATTCACTACCTTGAGGAGAAAAAAAGAGGGAAATCTCATTTCACTAAATAGAGCATTTGATAAAATTCATCATTCATTCAGTGGTGAAAATCTTAGCAAGCAGAGAGTAGTAGCAGCCTGGTCTAATCTGATAAGAGTTATCTCAGCAAATATGACTTAAGATTGAAATGTTGAAAGTTCTCCTTTTGAGAATAGAAACAAGACAAAGATAGCTGCTTCAATTACCTCTGTTGCCCTGGGGGGTCTACATTGCCCTGGGGGTCTAGATGGTATAAAGAAACAAATAAAAAGAAAGAAAGAAAAAGATTAATGAATTCAAGAAAAGAAATAATACTCTTATTATTCTTAAATGATTTTTTTTTTTTTTTTTAAGTAAAATCCCCAAAGGTCAAGTTGAGAGGTAAAGTGGAGGGCTGGGGGGTAGAGAAGGAAAAAATGAAACAAGACGGGACTGGGGAGGGAGACAAACCATAAGAGACTCTTAATCTCACAAAACAAACTGAGGGTTGCCCCAGGGAGCTGGGGAGGGAGAGGGGGTTGGGTTATGGACATTGGGGAAGGTATGTGCTATGGTGAATTCTGTGAAGTGTGTAAACCTGGCGATTCACAGACCTGTACCCCTGAGGCTAATACATTATCTGTTAATAAAAAAAAAAAAAAAAAAAAAAAAGAAAATCCTCAAATGTCAACACATAAATTGTTAGAATTAAGAGAATTTAGCAAGATAGATAAATTACAAGATAGCTAGATATAAGATCTGCATACAAAAATCTGTTTTATTTCTGTTTATGAGCAACAGACAAAATAAAAACTTTTAAAGATACTACCCAAAATAGCATTAAGAAATATAAAATATCTCAGAATTAATCTCAAAAAAGGTAGCTAAGCCTTCTAAAGAAGGTGTTCATGGATTAGGCAACTCACTGTATTTAAAATATCAGTCTCCCATAAGTGATATACAGATTCATTTTTTTTTAAAGATTTTATTTATTTATTTGACAGACAGATCACAAGTAGGCAGAGAGGCAGGCAGAGAGAGAGAGGGAAGCAGGCTCCCTGGTGAGCAGAGATCCCGATGTGGGGCTCGATCCCAGGACCCTGAGATCATGCCCGGAGCTGAAGGCAGAGGCTTAACGCACTGAGCCACCCAGGTGCCCCACAGATTCATTTTGATCCCATTCAAAATCCTCGTAGTTTGTTGTCTTTGAAGAAATATGTGGAGACTGACAAGCTGATTTTAAAATGTATGTGGAAATGGAAAGGGCCTATAATACTCAAGACACTTTGAGAAAAAGAATAATATGTGAGGACTGTTCTAAAGGTTGTAACTTACTATAAGGTCATGAAGACATTGTGCTATCACCGTAAAACTAGACGAATAGACCAGAGGAACAGAATAGAGTCCATAGGCAGACCCATAGGAGTGGACAAGTGATTTATTACAAAGAAGGAATTGCAGAAAACCAGTTAATCTCAGAAGTCATACTCAACTATTCTTTCAATGACCACAGATCACACAGAAGTAGGAATGTTACCTGCTTCCTCATTTTTTTTCTGTTCTTTCTTTGCCCACAATTTCAGAGGGGCTTGTTTTATTCTCCCCCAAAGCCCTCCCCAGCGCAGGCACTGCTTCATGGTCCAAAAACAACAAAGGTAAAGAGAGTGCATGAAGATTAGGTGATCTGGGGCAGAAGTTAATGATGGGGAGTGATCTGATCTGGTTTGCCCAGTTCAGTATACACCTGTTTTTTAGTGTAAATTATTAATCACTTGGACTCTCAAAGGCATTCTGGTTTGGATGGCCAATTTATGGTTACTCAAGTTAAAGGATTCTGGGGGATTGGGATCCAAATCCAATTGTGTACACACAATTTAGGATAAAAGGATGTGCATGTAGCCAGGAGGTGGATAACTGGGCAAAGTAGAAATCACTAAAGGGCAAGAGCTAGTTCTTGGGTAGATGGTCAAGAGATTATGATTCGATGAGGTGAACTGCAGGATACAGATGCGGAAGGAGAAGCATGCCTTCATGTTAACGCTCTCAGATCCGTAAGGTCAGAAATGTCAGGCATCTCTCTCTGAGGTCAACCTAAAACAGTAGCAGTGATCTACAGATAGCAATATAAATAGCTCGGGCTTCAGTTGACAGGAGGTACTCCAGAAATAAGACTATAGAGTAGGGGCAAACCAGTCTGTGTTCTCGTCAGACTAGTTTGATCCGTTAATTACTGGTTGACTGTCATTTGCAAAGAGCTGTAATTAGACTATCATATTTTTTTATTCTTGAGTTTCATTAGAAGAATGGTTCTCAAGGTGGAATTCTCAGACCCCTAGAGGGTCCTCAACACCCTTTGGGTGGGTGGGGTCTATGAAGTCAAAATTGTGTTTCGTAATAATATTAAAGAATTATTTGACCTTTTATTTATTTATTTATTTGTTTGTTTGTTTGTTTGTTTGTTTAAATTGTGTTGATTCCTATACTGAGGGGCAGAAGCAGTGGTGGATGAAACTGCTGGAGCCTTAACCCAAGTCAAGGCAGAGAGGCACCAAATGGCCGGAATGTCCTCATATTCCTTACCACCATGCAGTCCGACTTTTTCAAAAATGCCAGTTTTGTTAGTTACGTTAGCGTGTCCTTGATGAAGTAGTACAAATTATTAATTTTATTAAAAGTAAACCCTTGAGTCTTTAATCACAAAAGAGGGCAAAAGAGGAAATACATATAAAGCGCTTTGTGCAGTATGGAATTTTGAAGGATAAGCACCTGTTCAGGTGTTTATGTCGAGAACTGATCTGTACTGCTGCTTGGTTTTCCGTTTGCGTTGTCATTTGGCAGACATCGTTATTCAGACTTGCCCTGCTTGGCAGACACTGTCTTGAGAATGAAGGAAGTGAGCCTGTCACTTCAAGAAAAATAACTGAAAGGATTTGTTGTGAATTATAAAATTGAGCTTTCAAGCGAAAATTTGATTTTTGTCTGCCACTGGGCACTTGACAACTTCCTAGTGCTTAAAAGACTGTTTTGCTGAGCTCAGTGGTGATATTAATGAATTAATTTTTTAAAATACTACCAAATGAAATGTATCAATATCTAGGAAGTCTGCATAACTCAACAAACCCATATTTTCCAAATGACTTATGTCATAAAATCATGCATGGGTCTGTTCAAAGTGCAAAATAAATCAGTGGGATTTCTAACTGACAACAACTGATTGAATACAAAGTATATGAAAACCCAGATGTTTTCTATTAAGGAGATTTGAAAAAAAAGATTCTTCTCACTACTGTTTGGGGAGTGAGGGGCTAGAAAATATAATTGATTTCGTGAGAAAATACTAACGGGTGAGATGCTTAATATTGTGATTTTTAAATTAATTTTAGGCATAGGTATTTAAAAACATTTTCATTTTAATTCCAAATGCAAAAAATATCTGTAGATATATTCCACATAAACAGACATTCTCAAGAGTCCTCAGTAATTTATGAGTATAAAGGTGTCCTGAGACCAAAAAGTAGGAGAACCCCCACCTGAAGCACTGGTCTTCAGCCTTTAGTATCAGGACCATCAGTGGAACTCTGGGTCCTACCTTTAGAGATTCTGTTTTCATTGGACTAGGGTGCAGCGTGGACATTGGGGTTTTTTAAAAGATACTACTGTGCAGCTGGGTTGGGAACCACCACTCAGTCCCATGCTGGAGAGGCTCCGGCCCTGGAACTTCGCCTGCACGTTCATGGGGTCTGTGAGCTAAGGCCTTTCTTCCTCAGTCATCTGGCAGAGATGTCTCCAGCTTCAGCTATATCCCAGGCACTATTCTTAGCGCTGGAGATATGTCCTTGAGCAAACAGAAAACGCCTCTGCCCTTAAGGAGTTCGTGTTCCAGGCAAGGAGACAGATAATAACACTGCTAGGCAGAGAGGTCTTCCTTTTCTGTAGAGCCGGGGTGACGTGTGGTCCTGATGCCTGGGCTTGCTTTGCCTTCAGACCAGGTTTTGGGCCCGGTTTGCTGCAGTCTTCGGAGCTCGTGCCGCCGGAGCCCCAGCAGCCACAGACGTCGGCAGAAGCCCCGTTCGCCGCCCGAGGGATCTACTCGGAGGACGTGCCATCGGTGGCCCGGCCACGGCCCGTCGGGGGCACTACAGGTACATGGGGCTGTTTAGCTTGCATTCGGCCACAGTCTGGCAGAGGCCATGTCAGACTTCCCGGTGTTTCAGTGTCCCCGTGTTTGGGGACCTCCTCCACAGGTCTGAGCCGCCTTCCCCTGGATCCTGGTGGAGGTGTAGGCAGGGGGGTAGGAGGAGAGGGCGGCTGAGAGATCCTGGGACTGACGCCCTCTGGGTTGTTCCTGGGTCTGTGTCTCAGAAGCTGTCCCTTCACCTGGAATTCACGGCACAACTCTTCCAGGGAAGACATTCCTAAATTCTCACGGTACACTGAAAGATCTCTGGCTGGGCTCTTGGTATGGCGTTAAAACAGTGTTTGTTTTAAAGAAGGCATTTTTCCAGCTTGTGATAAGCAGCTCTGGACGTTGCTGGCCAGTGACCTGAGGGAGGTTTTGTTTCATTTGTTCCTCGTGATGAGGGTTGCTGCTCATAGCTGACAGGCAGGACCCAGCAGGGCCGAGCTGAGGTTCCTACATGGCACTGGGCTGGTCTGCCCCAGCGGTTTACCTGAGAATTAAAAATTGCTTTGTAATTAATTATCAATTAATTAAATTTAATTATCATTAATTATTATATAATCATTAATGAAATCTAATTAATTAATTAATTAATTGAAATAGCTATTTCGTGTCGTGGAACCCCATCTTAAGAACTGTTGATACTATGAATGGCTGTTCATGGTTCCCAAAGCATCTGTGGAGTTTCTAAGATTCTAAGCCCTTTCTTTTTTTTTTTTTTAAATACAGCTCAGCATACTCTGAAAAATCCTCAAATTTCATGTTACCTATCTATGTTTATTCCAAGGGCTCAAAGTCTCTCTATTGTTTTCCTTTTTTTTTTTTTTTAAAGATTTTATTTATTTATTTGACAGAGATCACAAGTAGGCAGAGAGGCAGGCAGAGAGAGAGGAGGAAGCAGGCTCCCTGCTGAGCAGCGAGCCCGATGTGGGGCTCGATCCCAGGACCCTGGGATCATGACCTGAGAGAAGGCAGAGGCTTTAATCCACTGAGCCACCCAGGCGCCCCTATTGCTTTCCTTTTTATTTTATTTTAATTTCTTCACCTTCATGTTGGAAGCTTTAGTGAGGAGCCATGACATATTAAATAGCTTATCTTTTTTTATTTTTTTTACTATTATCTTTCTGGATGATCCCTACCTTTATAATGTCATCAAGGAACCAGTTTAAACCAATTTGAAACTTGTAATAATTGGTGAATAATTACCCATTATGGCTTCTTTGGAAGTTCTTGTATGTTGCATTATCAGTCAACCAAACAAATAATATATCTGGTTGTCCAACAGGATTTCATATATTCTACACATGCTATGCTTACAGTCAGTTTTGTTTCTCCTGCTAATCATTATTTATTGGAACATTGTTGTGTATTATATATCCCAAACAAAATTCAGACATGTCCATCTTTACTCTAGAAGAATAGAGAAATGATACATATAGAACCTTTGAGGGTGCCTGGGTGGCTCAGTGGGTTAAGCCGCTGCCTTCGGCTCAGGTCATGATCTCAGGGTCCTGGGATCGAGTCCCGTATCGGGCTCTCTGCTCAGCAGGGAGTCTGCTTCCTCCTCTCTCTCTGCCTGCCTCTCTGCCTATTTGTGATCTCTCTCTGTCAAATAAATAAATAAAATCTTAAAAAAAAAAAAAAGAATCTTTGAAAAGGATGTTATTCCTAATAATTTCTAATAAGAGATTAAGTTATATAAAAACTTGTGATAGAAAATATTAAGATGTACTTTCTGACTGTGTAAAATGGTCAAATATGTCTATGTCTAAAAATTAGTAAAAGCAAAATAAAGATAGTATCTGGGGAAGTATTTAGCAGATACATAGGTCCATGAGGTGTTTTTATTAGAGGATGACTTGTATAAATTGATAAGTGGGCAGACTTCAGAGCATGAATGGGCAAAGGACAGGAAGAATGAATTCACAGAAGGAATATTTGTGTGGGGTGTGTCACATGAAAGTAAACATATGAAAAATGCCCAGTTTTGAAAATTACTAAAGAAATGCACATTAAAACCATGGTGAGACACAATTTCAGTGTTCTATTTTTTCCATAGTAACACAGCGTGACAACATAAGTACCCAGTTTCTTGCTCTGTACAATGGATGTAATGCCATTGTTTTGAGGATTACAGAAGAGAAAAGATATGAAGGGCTCAAAATAGTGCCTAGCATGTTGTAAACTCTCAGTGAATATCAGCTACAATTATTATGTTTTCAGTGGTGGTATAAACCACTGAACATTCGGAAAGCAGCTGGGCAACATGACTTACTGAACTTTGGACTTGGTAATTCCACTTTTGAGAATTTAGGATTCTCCTTCCCAAAGAAATCCAAACACTGGGAAAAAACTACATGTGCAAAGATATTTATTAGTGCATTATTTATAATAGTGAACAGTTGTGAGCCCCCTAAATGTCTAGTGATAAGGGAATCAGTGAGTAAATTGTGGATCGATTTATTTATTATTAATTAATTCCTTAATTTCATTTTAGTTTTTTTTTTTTAAATCCCAGTATACTTAACATATAGGGTTATAGGAGTTTCAGGCATACAGTATAGTGATGCCGCATTTCTGTACATTACTTGGTGCTCATCATGGTAACCACGTTTATCTCTTTCGCCTATTTCACCCATCCCCCACCTCCCTTCTCTGCTAACCGTCTGTTTGTTCTCCATAGTTAAGAATTTGTTATTTTGTTTGTCTCTTTTTTCTTTGTTTATGTGTTTTGTTTCTTAAATTCCACATGAGTTTAATTGTATGATATTTATCTTCCTCTGATGGACCTATTTCCCTTAGCATTACACCCTCTAGCTCCATCCATGTCATCGCAAATTGCAAGATTTCATTCTTTCTTACAGCTAAGTAATATTCCAGTGTATACACACACCACCTCTTCTTTTTTTTTTTAAATTAAAAATTTTTTTTTCAGTGTTCCAAGATCCATTGTTTATGCACCACACGAGTGCTCCATGCAATACGTGCCCTCCTTAATACCACCTTTTCTTGACCCATTCATCTATTGTTGGATACTCGGGTTGCTTTCATAACTTGGCTATTGCAAATACTCCTGCTATAAACATAGAGGTGCATATATCTTTTTGCATTACTGTTTTCATTTCTTTGGGTAGATACCACTAGTGGAATTACTGGATTGTAGAGTAGTTCTATTTTTAATTTTTTGAGGAAACTCCCTACTATTTTCCAGAGTGGCTGCACCAGTTTGCATTCCAAGCAAGAGTGTGCAAGGGCTCCTTTTTTCTCTGTCTCCTTGTCAACACCCATTGCTTCGTGTTTTTTGTTTTTTGTTCCTTTAGCCATTCTGACAGGTGTGAGGTGATATCTCATTGCAGTTTTGATTTGCGTTTTCCTGATGATGAGTGATGTTGGGCATCTTTTCCTGGGTCTGGATATTTTCTTTGCAGAAGTGTCTGTTCATTTCTTTTGCCCATTTTTAATTGGATTATTTGTGGGGTTTTTGTTTTTTGTGTTGTTTTGTTTTTGTTTTGGTACTGAGTTGTATCAGTTCTTTCAAGATTGTTTTGGCTATTTAGGGTCTTTTATGGTTCCATACAAATTTTGGGATCATTTGTTCTAGTTCTTTGAAAAGTACTGTTGGTATTTTGATAGGCATATTTGATAGGGATTGCATTAAATCTGTAGATTTCTTTGGGTAGTATGGACATTTTAGCAGTATTTGTTATCCCAGTCCATGAGCATGGACTATCTTACATTTTAGTGTGTCATCTTCAGTTTCTTCCATCAGTGTTGTATGATTTTCAGAATACAGTTTATTTCCCTCTTTGGTTACGTTTATTCCTAGGTATTTTATTATTTTTGGTGCCGTTATAAATGGGATTGTTTTCTTAATTTCTCTTTCTGATACTTCAATATTAGTAGATAGAAATGCAGCAGATTTCTGCATATTGATTTTGTATCCTGTGACCTTACTGATTAATTTATCAGTTCTAGTAGTTTTTTGGGGTCTTTGGGGTTTTCTATACATAGTATCATATCTCTGCAAATAGTGTAAGTTTTACTTCTTTCTTACCAATCTGAATGCCTTTTATTTATTTTTGTTGTGTAATTGCTATGGCTAGGACTTCCAGTACTATGTTGAATAAAAGTGGTTAGTGGTTAGTCCTTGTCTTATTCCTCCTGATCTTAGGGGGAAATCTCTCAGTTTTTCACCATTGAGTATGATGTTAGCTGTGGGTTTTTCATATTTGGCCTTTATTATGTTGAGGTATGCTCCCTCTAAATATAGTTTTTTGAGAGTTCTTATCAGGAATAGATGTTGTACTTCATCCAGTGCTTTTTCTGCCTCTACTGAAGTGGTCATATTGTTTTTTACTCTTGTTGATGTGATGTATCACATTGATTTATTTGGCAATATTGAATTACCCTTGTATCCTAAGAACAAATCACACTTAATTGTGGTGAATTATTTTTTAAATGCATTGTTGGATTTGGCTTTCTCATATTTTTTGAGGATTTTTGCATTCATGTTCATCAGTGATATTGGCCTGTTGTGTGTATGTGCGTGTGTGTGTGTGTGTGTGTGTGTGTGTGTGTATGAGAGAGAGAGAGAGATGTCTTTATCAGGGTAATGCTAGCCTCATAGAATAAATTTGGAAGATTTCCTTCCTCTTTTGTTTTCTTGGAATAGTTTGAACAAAATAGGTATTAACTCTTTTTTAAATGTTTGGTAGAATTTGGGGCACCTGGGTGGCTCTGTCAGTTAAGTGTCTGACTCTTGATTTTGGCTCAGGTCATGATCTCAGGGCCATGGGATTGAGCCCCACACTCAGCAGGAAGTCTGCTAGGGATTCTCACTCTTTCTCTGCTCTTCCCCACCCATCTCTCTCAAATAAATGAATAAATCTTAAAAAAAAAAAAAAAGTTTGGGTGCCTGGGTGGCTCAGTTGGTTGAACGACTGCCTTCAGCTCAGGTTATGATCGTGGAGTACCAGAATCGAGTCCCTCATTAGGCTCCCAGCTCCATGGGAAGTCTGCTTCTCCCTCTGACCCCTCTCATGCTCTATCTCTCTCTCTCAAATAAATAAATAAAATCTTTAAAAGAAATTTTAAAATGTTTGGTAGAATTCATCTGTGAAGCCATCTAGTTCTGGATTTCTGTTGGCTGGGACTTTTTTGATTACTGATTCGATTCCATCACTGTTAATTGGTCTGTTAAAAATTTCTGTTTCTTGATTCAGTTTTAGGAGGTTATATGTTTCTAAGAATTTATCCATTTCTTCTAGATTGTCCAATTTGTTGGCATATAATTTTTTATACTATTCTCTTATAATCCTTTGTATTTCTGTGGTGTTGGTTATTACTTTTTCTCTTTCATTTATCATTTTGTTTGAGTCTAGTCTTGTCTTGTCTTTTCTTTCTTTCTTTCTTTCTTTCTTTTTAATGATTCTGGCCAAAGGTTTTTCAATTTTGTTGACAGTTTCAAAGAACTGGCTCCTAGTTTCTATTGATCTGTTCTGTTTTTTGTTTGTTTTTGATTTTGTTTTTAGTTTCTACTTTGTTTATTTCTGCTCTGATCTTTTTTATTTTCTTCCTTTTACTGTTTTTAGGTTCAGTTTGTTCTTTCTCTAGCTCCTTTAGGTGTAAGGTTAGGTTGTTTGAGATTTTCTTCTTGAAATATGCCTGTATTGCAATAAACTTCCCTCTTAGATCAGCTTTCACTGCTTTCCAAAGATTTTGGACCATTGCGTTTGTTTGTTTGTTTGTTTGTTTGTTTCATTTGTCTCTCTGTGTTTTTTTATTTTCTCTTTGATTTCTTGGTCAACCCATCCATTGTTTAGCAGCACTATATTTAACTTCCATGTATTTTTGATCTTTCCATATTTTTTTCTTGTGGTTGACTTTTAGTTTCATAGCATGGTGGTCATAAAAGATGCATGGTATGACTTCAGTCTTTCTGAATTTGTTGACACTTGTTTTGTGGCCTAACATATGATCTGTTCTGCAGAATGTTCCATGTGCATTTGAAAAGAGTGTGTATTCTGTTTTAGGATGGAATGTTCTGAATCTGTTAGATCCCAGGGGTCCAATGTGTCATTCAAAGCTACTGTGTCCTTGTTGATGTTCTGTTTGGATGATCTATCCATTGATGTAAGTGGGGTATTTTAGTTCCCTACGATTATTGGATTGCTGTCAATACTTTGTATATATTTGTTAATAGCTGTTTTCTATATTTGGGTGCTCTTTTTAAAAAATATTTTATTTTTATTTATTTGACAGAGAAAGAGATCACAAGTAGGCAGAGAGGTAGGGGGAGGCAGGCTCCCTGCTGAGCAGACAGCCCAATTTGGGGGCTCAATCCCAGGACCCTGGGATCATGACCTGAGCTGAAACCAGAGGCTTAACTCACCTAGCCACCCAGGTGCCCCATGGGTGCTCTAATATTGGTTGCATGAATATTTACAATTGTTATATCTTCATTTTGGATTGTTTCCTCTATGATTATGTAGTGTTCTTTGTTTTTTGTTACAGTTTTTGTCTTAAAAGTCTGTTTTATCTGATATAAATATTCCTATCCCAGCTTTCTTTTCACTTCCATTTGCATGATTATATATTTTTTCATTTCTATACTTTCAATCTGTATAGGTCTTAGGTCTGAAATGGGTCTTTTGAAGGCAGCATATATATATATTTTTAATCCATTCTGTCCCCCACCTATGTCTTTTGAATGGTGCATTTAGTCCATTTACATTCAAAATAATTATTGATAAGTGTGTACTTCCTGTCATTTTGTCACTTGTTTTATGGTTGTTTTGTAGTTCTTCTCTATTCCCTTCTCTTGCTCTCTTATCTCATGGTGGCCTGGCTTAATTTAGTGATAGACTTGAATTCCCTTCTCTTCATTTTTTTCAGATCCATTACTGATTTTTTCTTGTGGTTACCATTAGGCTTATATATAACATCTTATGCATATTGCAGTCTATTTTAACTTGATGGTCATTTAAGTTTGAACCCATTCTAAAAGCACTACATTTTTACTCTTCACCCTTCCATGTTTTAGGTAAATGGTTTCATACTTCGTATCCTTTTATTGATGTGAATCCCTTGACTGATTTTTATAGATATACTTAATTTTTACTGCTTTTGTGCTTCCTACTGTTCTTATTTTTGCTATGGTCTCATTTCTACTCCAGAGTCCCCTTTAACATTTCTTGTAGGGCTAGTTTAGTTTTGTTTGTCTGGGAGACTATTTATCTCTCTTTGTATTGTGAATCATAGCCTTGATAGTTAGAGTATTCTTGGTTGCAGGCTTTTTTTTCTTTCAGCACTTTGAATATGTCATGTCACTCCCTTTTGGTCTGCAAAGTTTCCACTGAAAAATCCACTGATAGCTATATGGGGCTTCCCTAGTATGTAACTGTTTTCTTTTCTCTTGCTCTTTTTTGAAACTCTGTTTATCACAATTTTCTTGCCATTTTAGTAACTATGTGTTTTGTTGTGGACCTCCTTTGGTTGGTTTTATTGAAAGCTCTCTGTGCTTCTAAGATCTGAATTTCTTTTTCTTCCCCAGATTTGGGAAGTTTTCAGCTATTTCTTCAAATATATTTTCTGCCCCCTTTTCTCTCTCTTCTTCTGGGATCCTTATAATGCAAATATTGTACTTGATGGTGTTCCTGAGTTCCCTTAATCTAGACTCATTTTTTATGATTATTTTTTTCTCTCCCCTGTTCAACTTGACTGTTTCCCACTACTCTGTCCTCCAGAAATTTCAGTGACTTAGTTTTTCATCTCTGATTCATTCTTTATGTTTTCTATCTCTTTGTTGAGGGTCTCACTGAGATCTTCCACTCACTTCTCAAATCCAATAAGTACCTTTATGATTATTACTTTAAATTCTTTATCTGGTGGGGTGCCTAGGTGGCTCAGCTGTTAGGCATCTGGCTTTGGCTCAGGTCATGATCCCAGAGTCCTGGGATCAAGTCCCGTGTCAGGTTCCCTGCTCAGTGGGAAGCCTGCTTCTCTCTCTCCCGCTCCCCTTGCTTGTGTTTCCTCTCTTACTGTCTCTGTCTCTCTGTCAAATAAATAAATAAAATATTTTTAAAAAATTCTATATCTGGCTTATTATCTTTCATTTAGCTTTCTTGCTGTGATTTTGTCCTCACTTTCATTTGGGACATAGTCCTCTGTCTCCTCATTTTGTCTAACTCTCTGTGTCTGTTTCTGTGTGTTAGAAAAGTCAGCTATATCTCCTGCTCTTGAAAGTAGTGGTCTTATGAAGAAGAGGTGCTGTAGTGCCCTACAGTGTCCTCTGTTCACCAGAACATGGTGCTTAAGGGGTATCTCCTAAACACCTCCTGTGTGAGAGAGCCTCCTGTGTTGTGGCTGTGCCATTTTTGCCTTCAGTCCAGTTGTTGGTGATGGCTCTCATTGCCTGTTGTGGCCAAGATTTGGACCCTTGTTGTTAGTGGGCTGTCTGGGGCCACTGGGCTTGTTTTGGGTCAGACCAGGTGTTTGCCAGAGATACAGTAGCACTGAACTGCAGGGCACTTTCCCTGTGTTGTCCCCTTAGAAGCTTTCCTTGGTTAGTGGGGCTTGCAGACACAACAGATGCCTGCCCCCAGCCCACTGCTGGGGTCCCAGTTGGACTGCTGTGCTTGTGGTTATCTTCCTCTCACTCCAGAGCAGGAATCCGTTTCTGAGTGGTGCTGATCTCGGTCAGGCTGGTTGCTTACTGCCATGCTGTGACACTTCTTTGTATGGGTTCCTACCAAGGTGGGTTGGAGGGAGTGTGTCTGCAGGAGGATACAGGAACAGTGTGCCCAGTGTTAGCAGAGCTTCTCAGTTCTGCCTGGGGAGGAACCTGGAGCTTCTTTGGAGAGGTGCTAAGGACAGGTTGGAGGGGGTGGTTCCACAGAAGTGTGTGGGGACAGAGGGCACCATTAGGGAGCTAGGTGGAGAGTATTTGTGCTGTGCTGGTTCCTGCAGGTGTCACCTATATGTAGGCTGGCAGTTGTGGGCAGGGAAGTGGCATCTCTATACCCCAGGCGTTTTACAAACTGTTGCCTCTATGCTGTATCAAAGTGGGGCTGTTTTTCTGCTGTCTCTTTAAGGGTGGGGACTCAGTTTCCTCTCACTCTCTGGCTTCCAGAGTTGAGCCTATTCATTTTTAAAGTTCTAGGTCTTAAACCCCACTGATTATAAGAATTCATGAAGTTAAGACCCTCTGGTTTTCAAAGCCAAATGATACGGGGATTGTATTCCCAGTGCAGGCCCGCTGTGCCTGGGGTGCCTGAGTTGGAGTCTTCTCCTCTTCCTTCTCTGTGCTTGCAGTGACCCTCCTCCTGAGGACAGTCTGGAGGGTTGGTTTGGTTCCCGACTGCATCTCTGCCCTACCTACCCTTTCTGATGTGGCTCCTTCTCTATGTTTAGCTGTGGAGAGTCTGTTCTGCCAGTCTTCAGGTCATTTTCCAGATTATTTACCCTGATGTGGGTGTTCTCTAGGTTTATCTGTGGGATGAAGTGAGCTCAAGGTTCTACTTCACCATCTTCCCTAGAAGTCCCCGGTTGTGCAGCTATTTAAAATGAAGAGCTCAGAAAGAATAAAAAAAAAGAGGGTTTTAAGATTTCCCAATTGCCTCTTACTTTTATGGTACTTGACCTATTTTATCTCTTTCAGTTCTTGAAATAACATCATGAGGTGAATTTTTTATGCCCATTTGAGAATTGAGGCATCAAGGCTCAATGGGAGTGGTAGGCAGCTGCCCAAGGTCACAGTGGTGGGGCTGGAATGCAAACCCAGGTTTCCTGCATGTGATGCCCCACTTGCATCGTGGGAAAAGCCTGTGCTGTAACATTAAGTTAACGAAACAAGATATAGAATTGTGTCTCAATTAGGATTTCAACTACCACTGTAGTTTTAACACAAAGGTATGCTTTTCTGTCTACGTACTTGTCTGCACCTTGGTAAATGCTGGAGAACAGTGTGCTGAATTTTTGTTCTTTGCAGGATTTGCTGAATGTGTGTTGGGCAAACAGTACTGATAGTCCTAATAATTTTAATAACTATATAAAACTTCAGTACCTGGCACGAGTTTCTGCAGGGTACATTGCTCTGATAGGAGCCTGGCAGGTTTTTTCTGACCTTTAGTTATTAGATATCCAAATAAAATTGTGGTATTCCTTTTGTTTTCTTTAATGTATTTGGTTAATAGAGGCTGTTAATTTGATAGGTCGAGTAGGAGAGAACTGGAAGGTGGAGAGGCCCACCTCCCCTACCTCTGTGAAATCTTTGAACCTTGTAGGACCGGTCCACACAACACAGATGTATTTTATGATCTGAGAAGCTTTTGAATGCAAGTATTTTATTTCAAAGTGCTTAAAGATCACTTTTTTCCTCCCTTATTCTATGAAATAAGGATATATCCATATAGCAGAAGTTGATGGAGGAGAAAATATGTCATTTATAGCCCAGCCTTCATAGCTACTTGAGACTACAGCATGTCTATGTGTGGAGCATGAGCTCTAGAGAGACTCCTGGCTTTAGCCATCAGTGTACCTCACTGGGGAAGCTGGGGGGAGGGGGCCTTAAATTTTTAATTATGACATAGACAAGTTAGGGAAAAATAGGAGTATAGTGAAAATAAATATACTTAAACATTCTGAAAGAAAAGAGATAGGCACCCTGCCTTTTAAGAAAAAAAAAAAAAATGCATATTGTATTTTCTGTCCTTGTGAGTCTCAACGCCACGAGCAAGAAGGAACTAGGTTACATCTCCTTTATGATTCCAAAACTTTTCACTCGTTTTTTCTAAGTAAGATCATCCTTATTTGTAACCTCTATAGAAATGACCGGAAGGGCCCTCTATTGTAGCCATTATACCCTGTCCTTTGATGTCTAGCCAGGAAAATAAGAACATCACTGTATTGGAAATAAGAGCCCATGAACCTAGAAGCTCACGGTCTGTTTTCCGTAGGAAATGTTGTTCTCTGGAGATAGAATTGGTGCTATGTTTGAATACTGCTTGTATCCCTTGTCCCTAAGGAAGAGCTGTGGTCAGAACCGAAGTGTCTTGAGCACAAGTGTCCGACTCTTGGTTTCAGCTCAGGTCATGATTTCATGTTGTGAAATTGAGCCCATGTGTTGGGTTCCCTGCTCAGCGGGGAGTCTACGGGAGATTTTCTCTCTCTCTTTCTCCCTTTTCTTCCGCCCCTCCTCTCTTTCTCAAATAAATAAATCTAAAAACAAAACCAAAACAAAAAATAAACAAACAAAAAACTGGAGTGTCTTGCCAGGCAGCCTCACTTCCCAGCAAGTGGTGACCAGCCTGTCCCACTGTGTTCCTTCAGGCTCCCAGATTCAGCATCTGACACAGGTGGGAATTGCAAGCAGAATTGGAGCCCAGCCAGTGGAAATCCCACCCAGCAGAGGCGGCCAGTATGGGGGACCCGGCTGGCCTTCATATGGGGAGGATGAAGCTGGCCGAAGAGAGGCTGTGAGTATCTTGTGTTTGGGTCATCACTGAAAACTCAGACATAATCATTAAATTTAGCTGCTTCTGCTTTGGGGATCCCTTTTTAAAACCTACATTAAAAAAAAAAAAAAGTTTTAACCTCTCCCTTTTCTCTGTGAGTGTATTTTTGCTTGCAGTTTTTACGTAGTAAATTCCCACCCACCCAGGGTGGCTGAGTAATTACACTGTACTTATAGAAAGCATATAATTTTACATGAGGCAGATTTCAGGCTTAAAGTAGTGAATTTTTGAAAATAACCTTTTAAAAAGATAGTAAAAGTGATACTCATTACAGAAAATCTGGACAGAGACCTATAAGTAACAGCTACCTTTAAAGTTTTTCTAATTTTTATATAATGTGGTAAAAGACGCATAATATAAAATTTTCCATCTTAGACACTTTCAAGTATACAGTTCAGTGGTTTTAAGTACATCCACGATGTCACGCTACTATCTCCACCATCTGTCTCCATAGTATTTTTCATATATAAAGTGGAAATTCTTTGCTCATTAAACACTAAGTGCATTTGCCCTCCCGCTCCCAACCCCAGCTGCAGGCAACCACAGTTGTACTTTCTGACTCTGATTTTGACTTTCAAGTAGTGAATTTGAACCTGTAGGTGACTAAAATCTGGACTTGATCTTTGGTGTTATTGGGTACATTTGCATGATCTTACATACCTACTTGCTCCCCATTTATGGTTTGTTGTGGGTTTATCCACATCATTTCCCTTATGACCCCCCACGGAGTTGCTTCAGCCATAAGCTCACAATTTGGGGGTGCTAAGGCCACTTTCTCTTGGAAGCTTCTCATCTCTTTGATTACTCCTTTATAGGAATAGGATCAATATAGGCATAGATGCTCTCCTTTGTTTTTCTCAAGAATTTTACATGCATTTACATGTCTTTCCAGCAAATGCACTAAATTATTTTCCCGACTGGAGGCTTCTACTACTCAGTGAAAGAAAATTATTTTGAGAATATAATTTTCCTCCAATAGATACATTGTAATACTTTGAATTTCAGGTGTCTGCTTTACATTGCTGAGCTTTTTCTGCCTTCATTGTGCCTAACTTATTTTCATACGGTATTTTGGATTTTCCTATCAAACCCGGTGTTTACTTGACACTGACACTTTATCACTACTTGGAAACGTGAGGGCTTGAATGAAGAAATATGAACTGAAAAAATATGAAAAAATCACTGAGTACAATAATTCTAGTCCAATGAATGCCCAAGTACTTTATATTATGCAAATATAAGCAAAACTGTTGTGTGTCCTAGTACAGATAACTTTTTAAAGAAAAGGCTGTGCAGAAGAATCAGTAGATGCACATAAATAGAATAGAAAATGATTTTGTGACATTCCGCACGTGCTGCGGTCCCTGTGTGTGTCACACGCACACCCTCCCAGGGCTCAAGTCCCAAAGCAAAGCAGTTCTTGTCAATCTCTCTGCAAGTACTTGCTCGTCCCTTACAACTCTCAGATACTCTCATCTGACCCTTCCCCTCCACGGGACACCCCAGCTGTCCAGGTCCCTTCCTGTTCTCTCAGTGGGCCCCTCCCTTGCACACACAGGGACACTGAGACTTGGCCAACCTCATCATTCTTTCTGTCTGCCTTTAAGCCAGTATTTAATAGGCACCTGTTAAGTTCAGGGCTTGTTTTTTGGTACTGCTCTCCCTCCAGCAGTTCTTCCACAGTTTCTATATTCCATCCCGGGGGCCTTCTTGGAGGGCCCCGTTCGGTGGGAGGTGGGCAGGAGGAGTTCAAGTCCCAGGGGCACACCCACCACCAGTTTGAATGGGATTTTCCCCCCTGCGCTTCCCTGGGAAGCCCAGTGACGTTTGCCGTGTTTTTTCAGACGCACGTGCTTGGACATCAGGAGTACTCTAACTCACCGCTGTTCCAGGTGCCAAGGACTTCAGGCAGGGAGCCTTCCGCTCCTCCCGGGAACCTCCCGCACAGGGGGCTGCAGGGCGCGGGGCTGACTTACACCACCAGCTCCACGGAAGACCTCCAGCCCGGCCACTCTTCAGCTTCACTCATCAAAGCGATCCGCGAGGAGCTGCTCCGGCTTTCCCAGAAACAGACCGCGGTGCAGAACTTCCACAGCTGATCGGCATCGCCTTGCAGATTTGCCAAGTATCCGCTTCCCGTGGAAGCAAGACTAAACGGAAATCAATGAAATGGGTGTTGGTGAGAGAACGTGCCTCTCCTGGGCTAGGTGCCCGTGGGAGGGAGCGAGCGGCAAAGTTAGAAGATGCCATAAGTCACGGGACGGCTCACGATGCTTTTAATAAGTGGGCAGTTTTTTGACCACTTGGGTTGTAGTCGACATGTACATACTTTTGGCCAAAAGCCAGCAGCATTTTGTGAAGGCAAACCATAAACCTAAGCTAACGAAAAAAAAAAATCACTAAATTCGTCTCCTTTTTAAAGGTAAAAGGTGGAAATGTGTAGATGGTATAGGTATGAACAGAATCGAGCATTTCCGTGGGAAGGTGTGATTCAGACTGGTTTGTATGGGGAACTTGCTGCTTTGTTTTCTGAGAAAAGAGATTTGAAGACATTTTATTAACAGCTTGATTTCCCTCTTTTTCTCCATAGGAACTTATTTTAATAGTCATATTAACAACAAAAATACTAAGACTGTTTGGGAATTAAAAAAGCTACTAGTGAGAAACCAAATGATAGATTGTAGAGCCTGATGATTCCAAAAGAAGCCATCATCTGCATTTTTCCTTCTTCTTCTGGTGCTACAGCTCCGAGGGCCCCTCCACCTTTATGTCTGTGAAATGCAACTTTGGCTTTTGCAGTGGAAGAACACGCTGAAGATTTCATTTTGTTCTAGAAAGAAAAAAACAACCAACCTCCCAAACGGGGTGGGGTGGGGCCTGGGGGAAAGTTTAATATTTATTTGGTTATTGAAAATACATATTGAAGTTTAGATTTACATTCTTAATTGTATTTGCTGTTTATTAATTGGGCGCATGCAAGTACCAACAACATCCCATTTCGGTGCATGCCATCATTAAGGTCAAACCTACAGAAGGAGGCTTTCAGGAGGTCATAACCAATCCTTGCACTTGGCTGATGAGTTGCTCAGAAATTATGTTTGAATGAGAAAAAAGTTATTTACCAAAACTACCGGGGCCAACAAATTGTTATTCACAAGTACATTTCTAGTAATCACATTCTCTGTGTTCCAAGACCTGGAAATGGAACAGAGTTCAATCCAGCCTCTCAGTAATAAATCAAGAAATGTAAAGAAGAGCTTTGAGGACCACAAGGGAAAGGCAAGAGTTGCTCCTGGTTTCCGATTTTATTGTGCATGACCACTGAGTGACTGTTAAAACCATCTTGTGTTCTGGGGCCTGACAGAGGGTACCAACTGTCTTGAGATTCACTACTGAAGTAAACATTTCCCTACTTCCCCAGCTAGAGTAAGGAATATAATAACTAGGGCCATTCTTTTTTCTGATACCTGAGTGAAGCACAGAGGAAAACCATAACAGATTTCCACTAGGAATGCTTTTTTATTAGATCGGCTAATACTTTTGATGAATGACAGATAAACAGAGATTTGGAGCTCTGATGAATCAAAATCTGTAACAAATTTTAAGAACCCTGAAACAGCTAAAATAGGTTTCCGAAGTGTAATCATTGGGGGCCACAATCATGTTTTAGCGCTTCCTTAATGAAGCTGGTCAGACAGTCTGATGATACAGGGAATATTTCTTCTGGGAAGTTAAATGTAGCCTTTTCTTCCTCTGTGCCACTATTCAGGAAATACCAGCTTTCCTGAATATGTTAGGAATTTGAGATAGCCAAGTAGAATTTTATTACGGACACCTTACAGTAAATTCAGGTCATGTGACAGCAAATGGAGTAAACGTAGGCCCTTTCCTGCCATTCTGCTCAGTGTCCTCTTTGCACACAGTGTACTAAGAATGGTTACCTCCTCCGTATATCCCAGAAATGGGTTTCTGTTTTCCAGAGGGCTGCTGTAGTGATTTGATGCCTTTCAGACTAGTATAAAAGGATTCCACCTGTATTGTTATGCTTAGAATTGATAGACTTTTCAACTAATGTCATGACCAAAGATAACATAGGATAACCCGTAGTGTGTGGTGTGGTGTGGGCAGGCTCATGGGATCACCAGCACTCTTGTTTTGATTGTAAAGCACACTCTGCAACTGTTCCCTCTGAACACCTACAGCAGTTTTCTGTCACCAAACTCAGGACAGACTGACTGTTGTTGGGAGCACCACACCCAAGTGGGTCTTTGGACACTCGGTTAACATGATCTACTTAAAAGAAAGGTTCTCATGTTGATCTTGTGTGGCTTTGGAGTTCCATTAACTGAAGTACTCTAAAATGAAAAGTCAAATTTTGTGTCTATTCTCTTTTCCTAGTTTAAGTCAGGTGGTGGGACACCTGGGTGGCTCAGCTGGTTAAGCGGCTGCCTTCGGCTCAGGTCATGATCCTAAGGTCCTGGGATCGAATTCCACATCGGGCTTCTTGCTCAGCAGGGAGCCTGCTTCTCCCTGTCTGCCTGCCACTTCCCCTGCTTGTGCTCACTCTCTCTGATTAAAAAAAAATAATAGTAAAAAAAAAAAAAAAGTTCTAGTGGTAATCATGCAAGCCATTAGGTTGAGTCAGAATTTCAGAGGGGGTTGGAGATCATTTTCAGAGTCTACTTAGTCACCAGCTTGCTATGTCAGGTACCTTCCTGAGCCTCTTCTCCCCATCAGCCAGATGAGGACAGACCTCTTCTGTCCACTCCCAGAATTGATTGTTTCAAGATTCAGATAGGGATCTTGTGTGCAAACAACCCTTGAGGAGGGTGCACAAATCTTGGTGAAATGTAAAATGTTACCTGTATGATTGAACTGGTATTGGACAGCCCGACATGCTGTTATTTACCAGTGAATGACTTCACATGGAGGTAACCAGAGCAAAACTAAGGGCGCCATGTGACTCCTCTTCCTCTTTCTCTATTTGCCTGAAATTCACTTCCTCATCCTTAACTTTAAAACATCATTTATCAAACATCTTTTTGCACCCGAATTTTTGCCATTTCTAGCACCAAAAATGTCAACATTATTCTTGTCTTTTAGAGCTTAGAATCTAAATCAGATAGCATAGCTGGGTATAAAAGATGGAGGCTACAGATACACCATGTGGTGTGAACATCAGTAAGATTCACTGAAAGTACGCAAGTGCATTGGGTACTCAGGAGAAGGGATGTTGCACATTTGGAAACCAGGGGTTCCTGGGGAGGAGCCCACTTCAAAAGCTACTTTAACGAAGGTTGGGGAGCTGGTGAGATGGCGAGGGAAGAGCTGGGAATGGGCATGGCGAAAGATGGAGAAATTGGATGAAGCTGTCCTTGAAAATGAACTTGATCTACTGCAATATGGAGACAGGATCCCTAACTGCACCATATAGGGAGTTCTAATTAAACAAGAGGAGGAAATGGGGCTGTGAGAACGTGTTTGCAAGAATACAGTGAGACAGTGGCTGGGTCTGTGAAGAGGGTCTGCACAGCAAGAGATCCAGTCTGGAGGAGGGAAGAGAAGGGTACCAAGAACTGCTGAAGGACCAATTGTAAAGTATGAAAATATTGTAAGAATTCCACCGAGGTTTACTGCTTAGGGCAGCTCTCAGTGGTCAGCCATTCAAACACATTAAGTCCTTTGTGGAGCATAGTAGGTTATAACTAAACATATTCCACTTCTGTGTAACTATCTACACAATTTTCTCCAAATTTTATTTGACTTCAGAATATGTTTTGACTTTGGTGGGACATGACTTTTGAGCACCAGACGAAGCAGGTTTTGCCAGCCAGATTTTTCAGGGCCTGAGGCCTGTGATTCAAAGCATAGGTGACGGTGTACCTGAAGGCTTTGGGCCAAAACAGGTAATTCTGTGTTTTATGAGCCTCCCATTTAATTGTGTACAGGGTCAGTGTTTACTGCATTGCCCTTCTTAGTGCTCCAGTGGCCAAACCAGTCACTGGGACACCGATTTGCATTTGCAGTAATTCACATGTTAATCATTAAATACACTTCTCTTTCCCTTTCATATTAGATTCTTAGACGTGAATGCATTTGCTGGTTGAAAGGAAAGCTGGTTAAGGTTCTGGGCAGGCGAGAAGGGGGCCTCCAGTCTTAACGGCCATACCGACTTCAGCTCAAGGTGAGCTTTAGCCATTCCATTTCTACCTCCAAAGCCAGTCTCCAGAGCCTGCTTATCCACATTTGTCCCTGACGGGAGCGTGAAGGAGTCCACTTCTAGACATGCACACTGACCATTTGATCACAAAACACGTTTTTATGGAATGGTAACCTGGACTTCATTTTTACATTTAATCCAACACATGAATGAATATTCTTAAAACAGGTGAGAGGGGTCTCTAAGAGCAGCTGCTGTAACATACTCATAAAATGTAATAGGCTCATACTTACTACCTAATGAATAAGGAGTGTGTATATTTTAGGTTTCTTTTGATATTCTTGGAAGTGACTTTGAGTGTTTAGGACTCCCCTCCCTAGTATTAAAAAGACTTGAAAACTGAAACCTCACGGTACGATCCTAATTCCAAGCTCATGCGTGTTAATAGTACATTTAAGAACTTATCTTAAGAACATGCAGCAGCATTGAAATTTAGGAAAAGAATATTAAATGCCTTGGAAATACGAAGCAAAATTAGGAACCAGCCAGCAAGTGAGAGAAGTAATGGATGTCTTAATCTGAGGTGGTCTAGTCCAAAGTAGTTTCCCACAGGGTAGTTCTACAGGATCCTTGCTTTTCCTTCTTCTTCCAAGTTTCTCTGCTCTGGGGCCACTTCACATTTCAAGAAAGAGTGAATGGTAGAAGAAACAGAGATAGAAATTGCAGTGATTTGAGTCACTCGGTCCCTGGTTCCACCGAAACGTTTCTGGACATCTTGGAGCATCATGAAGGGTCTCATGCCCCGGTTTAGGCATTCATGACTTGACTTCTTAAGTGTGCAAGTTAGGAATAGTACAGGACCAAGTTTAAGCCCGACCCCCTGTACTGTTCCTCTTGTTCATGTGGGGAAAGATGGAGACTCCACTGATGAATGCACTCGCTCTAAACACCAGAGGGCTCATTTCAGAAAGGGGGGGTAAACACTCAGCTTGGTTCTCCTCCAGAGAATCCTTGAGGGAGCATGAAGATTGGGTTCATTACCCTGGCTCAGCAGAGCTGCTTTGGGATACCCACCCATTTCCTCCTACTTTGTCAAGGTCCATGTTCTTCAGACTTCCTGCTCTCATTCCTGGACTGTGAGTGATAATGTACGAAAATATGCAGAGTAAATTGAGGCCACCTGTGGCATTGATACTGCAACTTGAACTTGACAATCATGGTTTGCTGGTCTCAAATGGGCACTTAAATTTCAGCGTGGGTATATGATTTAGTAATCGAACCCTCCCTTCTGTTTGTCAGTTATGTTTCTACCCTTCGATTAGCCGCCCTGTTTTCTAATGTGCTGTAGAGTTTTTGAAATAATTTATGCAAGTGTTTGGTTTCCATGTTTACAATTTATACTGCTTTCCTAGCATTTTAAATGGAAATGTCAATAAATGCTATAATTGGTGTCAAACGATCTTTTCTGTTTATTTCCTTTGTAATGCGATTTTCTCATTTGTAAAGTGTGATCATAGAAGAAAATGATCTCTTCCTCTAATGGTTGTGTCCCTGATGAGAACACCTAGGACCTTCATTTTCTAAGGAGTTAAGTTGAAATGAATCTAGTCTGCTGGTGCAAATTGCAGAACTGTTCATTGCTCCCTTGGCTGGTACCACCTGCTTCTGCCCACTGTGTTTTGCTTTTCTGCTTCCCACTAATCAGATTGATGCTTCCACTAAGAACAGATTCATTTTGGAATTAAAGGATTAGGTCTCTACAATCTAGACTGATAAAGGAGAAGATCAAAGTCTGCACAATCTTGGAGGGGCATAGGGTAAACCTGGAGTTGTTTATGAAACCCAAGACAATAATGCCTTGAAACTGAGAAAAGCGAAAGGAACAAAATGCGGGGCAACAGCACAGTGGCATCAGATGTGGAAACATGGATAGGATCTGGGAACAACAAGAACAATAACAAATGACATTAGAGGAAAAAGTAACGGAACCTAAATCAAGTTCATAGGGTAGTTGGCAGTATTATACAAAGGTTAATTTGTTGGTTTTGCTAACTTCACTGTGATTACTAAGACTTCTTTCAGGGAACATGCAGAAACACTCTACTTTTACAGTTTTCTCTACATCTAAAACGGTTTAAAAATTTACAAATTTGGTACGGAGGAGGCCGCCGGACCCTGTGCAGAGAGGCTCATGTGAGCCTGCTGGGGGCAGCCACCACCCAGCCCCTACCATGCTTCTCAGAGCAGCTGGTTCCTATTGGAAGTTGGAACCACAGTTAACAACGGCCAAGTCTTGGCAGAAAATAAACCTCCATGAAGGAGAAGTCATAGGATCAACCAAAGGAGAGTTTGGACCTAAAAATCAGAAAAAAGAAAGAGACCTTAAGGAAAGTATGTTTTAAATGACAAAACCAAATATTAATCCTTGATGGAAAAATAAGGGAATTTTAAAACAAATGCACTCTAGTATTTTCAACATAGCTGGCAGTTTTAATTAATATGTCCTCATGTTTTAATAAACATAGCTTTAGATTAAAAAAAAGAACAAGCAAGATACAATGTAGACTAAGTGCCGCAACTGGTTCCCCTAAGAGATTTTATATGTTCTGCACGTAAATACATTCAAAACCATAGAAGAACAAGGAGTTACTGGAAGTAGCTAAGTTGTGAAAGAAAGGTCAGGCTGGTCCCACGCCCAGAGCCTGAACACGGAGTTGACATGAATATGAGTCTAAACCATGATTGGCATTTCTTTTCCCTCTGCCTCCCCTTATACTTTGCACCTGCCAAGTGCCGCTTACTATAAAAAGAAAACACGGAATAGTAGCAATACAAAGAAAGAGCCTTTGGTCCTTGGAGCCTTTGGTCTGAATTAGATAATCAAATTAATGAAATGTTTTTGTTGTTGTTGGACCATGCACTGTTTGTTTAGTAACTTCTTTCCTTTAAAGATTTCCTGAACATTCCTTGCTATACCCCTCTGAGGAATAAGGAGACTGGTGTATGCTTGATTTCTCCAGGGTTAAGGACTCGAAAAATTACAACCACAAGTCCAGGTAACCCACATTTGTGTAGTTAAAACTATTTTTTGTTGTACTCATGCCGAAGGATAGTATTACAGAAGCCTAAAACAGAACATAGCTGGAAAACTTACCATAAACTTGTTCTAGAATGGCTGGGTCTTGGATGCTTGTACCAGTGTCTTGAAATCTGCATTAGTGTAAGTACTTAAGTTTCGATTCTGTGATGTGATGATATCAGTGGTTGGTTTCCTTCATCCAGCATTTTGAAATTCTGAGATTGTTCTAAAGCAAACAATGCAAAGAGTGAAAGAGAGAGAGAGACTTCAAAGCAGAAATGGAGTTGCTGCATTTCGGTAACAGTGAATGTTGGTCTTTTTTCCCCAACAGTATTGTGCACCATTCCTGCTTTTGAAGAGCAGCAAGGACATTCTACTTTTAGCAGAATCCAGAAGTATCTCTTCCCCCTTAGATCCTCCTAAAGCTGTGATGGATGGGAGTTATCCTGGGTTTGAAGGCCAAGAGCCAGTGTATTTTCAGATTGCTGTCTTACATTTCCCCAGTACTGTTATTTCTGGATTCCTTGTGAGATGAATCTTATACACAAAGGAGTAAAGTTAAAAAAAAAAAAAAAGACATAATTTTAACCAAATTTAAATCAGAATATCCTGTTACTATATGTAACCAGGTATCCCTAACCTTTTTATGTTCTGTCTTTCCCGGTCAAAGAGCAGATTAGCAAAAAAAGAAGAAAATAAAATAAAAACAACTCCACCATCAGAAGCAAAAGCCATCAAAATTTTAGTGAATTTTGGTCTTAAAAAAGAAATCTCCGCCAACTTAATCTTGTGATTGGGACTGCTGAGAATGCTTTGCTTTCTAATTGATTTTACAATAAGCTATTGGTTTGGATTCCAAAGCACCCAAGGACAGAGGGAGGGCTGGGAGGAGGGCAGAAGGATTAGAGTTGGTGTTGGAGGTTATCTGGAAAGGATGGGGAGATGTGTCTGAAGACCTTCAGCAGCAGATTTTCTAACTGCTAGAGGAAAAGGGCACCATGACCTTGAAAGGCCCAAACCCTTTCTGCCTATCCGCATGCCAGCGGGGGTGCTGCCCAACAAACCCCCTGACCCATCTCCTGGAATTTTGCAGGGACCTCCTGCTTGGTGTCGGAGATAGAGGACTTCATGGATAGAAAGTATTATTTTGGTCCGGAGAGTAATAGTCTGTTTCTGGCCCTTAGCCTTAACGCTTGGTAACTTAAAGACTTCAGTACACAAACTGTGTTTGAGGGACCCTTGTGAAAAGCGTGTGCCTCCATGTCTTTTCCTTGATGGTGGGGCTCTCCTTAACTGGCTAACTAGACATAAACATCAGTTCTGCACAATGCATTTCCTTCCCTGGCTGGCACTTGCGTCCTCCGAGATGAAGGAGGAGTAGCATCTCAGCTGTTTCCACAGGGTCAGTGGCCTATGGCTCATGACAGAGTCCTCTGTGCCTCGACACTTTTCTGGATAACTAAGGTTTCACCTTCTGAGTTTACTGGGCCCAGGACCTCAGAAATTAGAGTTTCTTTGCTCTTCACATAAATGAGTTTAGAGTGGTTTACCAAATTTTATATTTTTATATTTTCAAAGTTTAGCAGGATGGTATTGTGATGGGTGGTAATCAGAAGTCAAAATGTGGAGCTCCTGGGTGGCTCACTTGGTTAAGCATCCCACTTGATTTTGGCTCAGGTCATGATCTCAGGGTCATGAGATCAAGCCCCACATCGTGGTCCACACCCAGTGGGGAGTCTGCTTATGATTCTCTCTCTCCCTCTGCTCCTACCTCCCTATGCTCGCACTCTCTAAAATAAATAAATCTTTTTTTTAAAAAAAGTTAAATGATATTAACAGGCTACCTCACAGGCCACACACACACAAAAAAATCAAAATTTCATTTATTCTTACTAAGTTTAAAGTCCTACTTCTAGGATTAAAAAATCTATAATATGCATATAGAATAAAGGGAGTAGGGTCTAACAACACTTTATAGGAACAGATTTGAGGGTGTTAACAGACATGTTAGGAGTGCTGCGCATATCTGAAAGATCAGTCCAGACTTAGACACTATAAATAGAAATATATTGTCCCAGTGAGGGGATATAAGAATTTCCATCTCCCTTGGTTGTTATTTGAAAAGTATAGGTGCCTTATTTTGAAAGGAATGCTTATGAATTGGATGGAAAGATTGGGAGAAGAGGAGCCAGAATGGAGAGATAGGAATCCATGTCGTTTGAGGAAGAAATGAAGAAATTAGGTGTTTATCGTGAGCAGCGAAGGCTTTGTAGGAAGCATAGCTGTCTTCGAATATCCAAACTGGTGTCATGAGAACAGGGATTGACTTGCTTTATGGTATGCTAGAAGACAGAACTAACATTTTGTAGAAAGTAGATCTTGGCCCCATTAAAAGAAGGAACTTAACGCTTAGTAGGTCCACACAGAAAAGCCATTCTCTGCAAGTCCTTCCCATTGGCCCCTGGTGAGAACCTGTCTCCCATGGCAATGAGCTTGTCCATCACATGGCCTCCAGCGGAAGGGTGGGCATGTCCGGGGGTTGAGGTCTTCCAGCTCACCCACTCCTTTTCTAAGATTCCAGAATCAGTACAATGGAAAAACACTCCATCCCCTTCTCCATTAGGCTGGGGGCAGGGGAGGCTATTGTTTAGTTTGTCTTGGGAAACTAGCTATGAATAACGTTTAATGGTTTACACATGTACTTATACAGTTAGAACTTGGTATACCACTTGTGCATAAGAGCAAACAATTTTAATTCCATGAACCTCATGGAACAGCAAATATATTCACTGAAAAAGGACTAGACTGTATGGTCATACTACCGATGCATGAATGCATCCCCAAGGATTTATTGACTGCCAGCTATGTGCTAGATACTATTGTAGGCACCAGGAATTTGTAATACACTGGGGAATAAGACAGACAAATCCCTTGCTCCAAATGGGGAGTTACAGATACATAACATGGGGGTGTGGGGGACCTTGACAGGAGCAGTTTCTGGGGCATACTGGAGAAAGAAGCTAGCTTGGAGGGAGGCTGACAGAGGACTAGGAGATGGGAATGGAGAGAGCAGTGAATTTAGAGAATTCTTTTCAGATACTTGGCCGAAAAGGGATAAAAGAGAAATGCGGTGGTAACTGGTAGATGACAAGGGTTGCCAAATAAAATGCAGGGAAACCAGTTAAGATAAATTTCATTATAATTTTTTTAAAAATTTATTTTACAGACAGAGATCACAAGTAGGCAGAGAGGCAGGCAGAGAGAGAGAGGAGGAAGCAGACTCCCTGCTTAGCAGAGAGCCTGATGCAGGGCTCGATCCCAGGACCCTGGGATGGTGACCTGAGCTGAAGGCAGAAGCTTTAACCCACTGAGCCACCCAGGCATCCATAAGATGAATTTCAGATAAACAAAGAATACTTTTTTTTAGCTTAGGTATGTCCTAAATATTGCATGAGACACACATACTAAAATATTATTTGTTGTTTATCTGACACTGATTTACCTAGGTGTCTGGTTTTTATTTGCTAATTGGAAACCTTAAAGTGACCAGCACTGAATACGTTGTATGCTGATGGGGTTGACCCATGGAGTGGGGGAGGTTATCACTGATAACACAGAAAACAGAGAAGGAAGTGAGAGGTTCTGGGATTCAGAGTATAATGGGGAAATTAACCTTCAGAAGAGCAGGGATATTATTCTATTGTGTAAAGGAAGAAAAACAGAGCATAGCACAGATCCAGGTCATTGAATTTTTTTTTAAAGATTTTATTTATTTATTTGACAGAGAGAAATCACAAGTAGATGGAGAGAGGCAGGCAGAGAGAGAGAGAGAGGGAAGCAGGCTCCCTGCTGAGCAGAGAGCCCAATGTGGGACTCGATCCCAGGACCCTGAGATCATGACCTGAGCCGAAGGCAGCGGCTTAACCCACTGAGCCACCTAGGCGCCCCATTGAATTTTTGATTCTGAAAAAAAAAAAAAAAAAATTCCAAGTGAGTATGTTACCATTTCTTTTATTTTTTTTGAACATTTTATTTATTTATTTGAGAGAGAGAGAATGAGCAGGGGAATGGGGGATGCAGAGAGGTAAGGGGAGAGAAGCAGATTCCCCTCTGACCAGGGAGCTTGACGTGGGGCTCCTGGGATTGTGACCTGAGCAGATGCTTAACCTGCTGAGCCACCCAGGTGCCCCTGTTTTGATTTAGAAGTTCAGGGATTCTTTTCTTTCTTTTTTTTTTTTTTTTTTTTAGTAGCAAAACATTATTTTATTTCATGATAAATTTGCTTAAATTGTGCTTGCTTAAAGATGGACTCTGGTTCATTTTCAATGGCTGGTAAGATACATTCAGATTAATAGTGTCTGTTATTTGGGCTAACATAATGACTGAGTGACATGGTGGTATTTATTTTGTTAAATTTTTTAAGGTGTGTTTTTTGGTCCAGAATGTGGTCTATTTTGGTGAATATTATATGTGGGCTTGAGAAGAATGTGTTGCCTGCTGTTGTGGAATGGAATAGTCTATGAATGTCAATTAAATCCAGTTGATTGATGGTTCTGTTCAATTTAACCATGTCCTTCCTGATTTTCTGCCTGCAGGGTCTGTCAGTTATGGGTAGAGGGGTGTTGAAGTCTCCAACTGTAATAGTGGATTCATCTGTTTCTCCTTGTGGTTCTATCAGTATTTGCCTCACATATTTTGTTGCTCTATTGTTAAGAGTGTACACATTAAGGATTGTTATGTCTTCTTGGAAAATGTGATCGTTTATCATTTTGTAGTGCTTCTCTTTATCTCTGATAAATATTCTTGCCCCGAATCCTGCTCTAAAATTAATATAGCTACTCCAGCTTTTAACGTTAGCATGGTCTATCTTTCTCCATCCCTTTACTTTTTATCTGTCTTTATATTTAAAGTAGGTTTCTTGTAGATACGTATAGGTGGGTCTTGTTTTTTTAATCAATTTGATAGTCTTTGTCTCTTATTTGGGTATTTAGACCATTCACATTTGAAGTGATTATTGGTCTATTTTTAACTGGTTTCATCTATAGACCTTGTTCTTTGTTTTGGGGTTTTTGTTTTGTTTTGTGTTTTGGTCTTCCACTCTTTTTCTCCTCCTCTACTTTTATTAGCATTTTATATCATTCCATTTCTCTCCTCTCTTAGCATGTAAGTTTTTGCTTTTTTAAGCAGTTGCCCTAGACTTTGCAATATACCTTAATGATTAATCCCAGTCCTTTTGCAAATAATACTGTACTGCTTCGCAGGTAGTGTAAGGACTTCATAGCAGAGTACCAAGCTCTTTACATGTTGGACTAAACAATTGTGAGACCTGGTATATCTACTTCACAATTAAATACATATTACAAACGTGCCACCCAGACACATTCCCTCATCATGTTGTTCAAATTTACTATGCAATTATTCAGACAGCCTCAACATTTCAGTGAAATCCCTTCCGGGCTTTTTCCTATGCCTTTTCTTATACCCAGTAGAAGGGTATATTATATATACAATATTTTTTCCTGTTTTCCTTCTTTAGCATGGTCATAAACATTCTCTTCTATCATTAAAGATTCATTTTTGTCCATCATTTTATGTCTACAGAGACATTTTTTCCCCAGATTCTTGTGTAATTTGTCATTTGTTTATCTTATAGCTTCCATTTTTTTAAAAGATTTTATTTATTTATTTAACAGACAGAGATCACAAGGAGGCAGAGAGGCAGGCAGAGAGAGAGGGGGAAGCAGGCTCCCTGCTGAGCAGAGAGCCGGACTTGGGGCTCGATCCCAGGACCCTGAGATCATGACCTGAGCCGAAGGCAGTGGCTTAACCCACTGAGCCACCCAGGCGCCCCTGAGTTCATTTCTTTATTGAAATCATTTTTTCCTTTGACAACTTAATTACACTTCTTTCTTTTAAAAATTTTGTAGTTGGCACTCCCATTTCTTTTAACATTTCAGCAAAGAAATTGCTGATTTGTTCATCATTCTTGGCTAAATAGGAAGCACATAATTAGTTTTGGAGGAGGAAGTTGGAAATCAGGGAGTGAGCTTGGTAGGGTGAGGTGCCTCTGTCTTCCAGGTTGCAGACTTCTCGTTGTATCCTCCCATGGTGGAAGGGGCTAGGTATTTTTTTCTGCATAATATTCCTTCTATGGATCTACCATAACCTATCCATCTCCCTAATGTTAATGTTTGGCTGTTTCTAATGCTTTGCTGTTATGAATGATGGTGGGCTAAATACCTTTGTGTTTAAGTTGTCTGACTTTCAGATTACTTCCTTAGAATAAATTCCTAGAAGTGAAAAATTTTTTTCATTTATTTATTTTCGGCATAACAGTATCATTATTTTTGCCCCACACCCAGTGCTCCATGCAATCAGTGCCCTCTATAATACCCACCACCTGGTACCCCGACCTCCCACCCCCCCGCCACTTCAAACCCCTCAGATTGTTTTTCAGAGTCCAGTCTCTCATGATTCACCTCCCCTTCCAATTTACCCCAACCCCCTTCTCTCTAACTCCCCGTGTCCTCCATGCTTTTTGTTATGCTCCACAAATAAGTGGAACCATATGATAATTGACTCTCTCTGCTTGACTTATTTCACTCAGCATAATCTCTTCCAGTCCCGTCCATGTTGCTACAAAAGTTGGGTATTTGTCCTTTCTGATGGAGGCATAATACTCCATAGTGTATATGGACCACATCTTCCTTATCCATTCATCCGTTGAAGGGCATCTTGGTTCTTTCCACAGTTTGGTGACCATGGCCATTGCATGCACAGCAAAGGGAACAGTCAAGAAAACAAAGGGGCAACCCACGGAATGGGAGAAGATATTTGCAAGTGACAGTACAGACAAAAGGTTGATATCCAGGATCTATAATGAACTCCTCAAACTCAACACACACAAAACAGACAATCATATCAAAAAATGGGCAGAAGATATGGACAGACATTTCTCCAATAAAGACATACAAGTGGCTATCAGGCACATGAAAAAATGTTCATCATCACTAGCCATCAGGGAGATTCAAATTAAAACTACATTGAGATATCACCTTACACAGTTAGAATGGCCAAAATTAGCAAGACAGGAAACAACATGTGTTGGAAAGGATGTGGAGAAAGGGGAACCCTCTTTCACTGTTGGTGGGAATGCAAGTTGGTGCAGCCTCTTTAGAGAACAGTGTGGAGATTCCTCAAGAAATTAAAAATAGAACTTCCCTATGATCCTACCATTGCACCCCTGGGTATTTATCCCAAAGATACAGGTGTAGTGAAAAGAAGGGCCATCTGTACCACAATGTTTATAGCAGGCTAGAAGTGAAATTACTGAGGTGAATGGTCTGAGTAGAGTTAAAGAGATTTCTTCTATATTATTTTTTGGAATTCCTGGGCCAATTTATATCCCTAATGTCTACTTTGAGAATACATGTTATTATCCTCTTACCAGTTTTGATAAAACTATATACATATACATATACATATACATATACGTGTGTATCTGTGAGTGTGTGTGTGTGTGTGTGTGTGTGTGTGTGTGTGTGTGTGATTTTATTTATTTATTTGAGAGAGAGAGAGAATGAGCAGGAGGAGGGAGAGAGAGAAGCAGACTCCCTGCCCAGCAGGGAGCCCAATGCAGGGTTCAATCACGGGGCCTCGGGATCATTGGCTGAGCTAAAGGCAGGTGCCAAAATGACTGAGCCAACCAGGCACCCTATATTTATATTTTAAACATTTTATAATTTGACCAAAAAAAGGTTTCCACGTAGTTCTCATGGTTATCATTTTATATCTGTCTAATAACCCACAGTAATATTATCTTACCTTAGCCCTGTTTTTTGTTAGTGTTCTAATATGTTACATTATGTAGAATAGCAAAATATTAGAAATAACTATTTTCCAGACTATTTTCTACCTTTATTTGCCTTTGGATTATTTTTTTAGTGAGACAAATTATCAGCAATAGGTCATAAATTGTGGACATTTTCATTACATATGGACTTTAAGGGGGTCTCTTATAATGTGCTAAACATCATTTACTGGAAGTCACTGAGCAAGAACACATCCTTCTTAAAAAGTGTGTGTGTGAGTGTGTATGAGAGAAAGAGGTCGGGGGCAGGGGGAGAGAGGGAAGGGGAGAAAGGAGGGAGGGAGAGAGGCGGGGAAGGAGAGACGGGGAGGAGGAGAGAAATGGAGCCCGCTGGCCTCTAAGATCCCTTCTAATTCTGATTTTGTGACTCCCTATATTGTCCAGCATCCAAGGCAGCCTTGGAGATGAGGGTTTAAAGAACTCCAGACCTGGAGAGGATCGGATTTTTGTTTGTTTGTTTTTAATCCAAGCTGAGCTGTTTAGACTAATGTGACTTCAGCCAACTTACATTATCTCCTTGGGTTTCATTGAAAGCCATAGATGCACTAAAGGTAGTTCATGTAAATCACATTAAATGCTAACTTAAACGTCTCTGGATTAAAAAAAAAAAATTAATGTTGTTGTCTTTGGACCATTGTGGAGATCTGATTTACCTTACATGCAAATTCCTCCTGCCCCATAGATGTTGTCCACCTGGCTCCCTGCTGCCAGCCCACCCCACATACCTTAGGGGTTCTTCTAAGGGAATTACCCTTGGGAAACTGGAGGTGAGAGGCTTGTTTGCTCCTGTTGAGCTGATTGCCTTCCATGTGGCTTTATCCAGGATGGCTTGGAAAGCTGCTCTCTCTGAAAGAAAATTAGAGATACTCAGATACGTCATTGTCTTCTGAAGAATTTAACACTTGCAATGGTGTAGCAAGTCTGTGGAAATTATCTTATCTTATTTTATTTTTTTAAAGCCTATTTATTTTAAGTCATCTCTACACAGTATGGGGCTCGAACTCATGATCCTGAGATCAAGAGTCACATGCTCTTCTGACTGGGCCAGCCAGTATTTTAAATTATATTAAAATACTAAAAGTAATTTTTTTAAATTACAAAAATACCTGGCCCCTGGTATCAACATTCTAGCATTTTATAGAATAACAATGGAAAAGGGCACCTGGGGGGCTCAGTTGGTTAAGCGTCTGCCTTCAGCTCAGATCGTGATCCGGGGTCCTGGGATCGAGCCCCACATCCGGCTCTCTGCTCAGTGTGGAGTCTGCTTCTCCCTCTCCCTCTGACCCTACCCCTCCTCATGCTCTCGTGTTTTCTCTCTCTCTCTCAAATGAGTAAAATTAAAAATCTTAAAAAAGAATAACAATGGACCAAAATATCCTCTGTATAAACCTCACAGGTCATGATGTCTGAAAGTTTTCTCAGCATCTTAACACAAAACCTGGGTTTTAGGATCTGCTCTTTTGTTTGTTCTCATTGCTAGGGTGGACTTACAGAACTGACCAGTAGTGTATACATTTTCATTCATTCTGACAGAAACCCCCTGTGGTGTGGTGTGGTCTCACGCATAGTTCCCAGAAAGTCAACTGCCGAATTACTCTTTTGAACAAGGCATTTCCCTAAACCTGGCACGATCCTGGCATATCTGAGGGTGAAAAGACTGCATTGGAGCCAGGAATCTGGTAACGGGGCCACAAATTTTATTTTTATTTTTATTTTTTAAATTTTATTTATTTATTATTATTTTTTTAATCGTCTTTTTTTTTTTAAAGATTATTTATTTATTTATTTATTTGACAGAGATCACAAGTAGGCAGAGAAGCAGGCAGAGAGAGGAAGGGAAGCAGGCTCCCTGCTGAGCAGAGAGCCCGATGTGGGACTCGATCCCAGGACCCTGAGATCATGACCTGAGCTGAAGGTAGCGGCTTAACCCACTGAGCCACCCAGGCGCCCCACAAATTTTATTTTTAATCAGGCAAAATGCACACTGGCCTAGAATTATATTTACAGCCCACCTTTAAAACTCTCACATAAAAAGAAAAATATTCACTCTAATACAAATCAATAGCAATTCTATCTTCAGAGTCAAAATAAAATTGAATTCAGTAAGTTGAATTCAATATCTAATAGTGGGAATGCTGTGCGTGTTATCTTTGGGTAAAACATAAGGGCATGATTGATGTCTCTCCTGAACTGGCAGGTAGAAAGAAATAATAAAAAGTCAATTTCAATTCCTGGGACAATTGAATGAAATATCTATATGCCAATTTAAAAAGCAAGTTATCCCGTACTACTTAAATTAAGAATATATTTCTCCTGTGACCCAGCATGACTGTATCTGGCAATATTTCCCAAGGAAGTACATTCACAGGCCCGTGATGGGAGAAGGTAAGGATTTTCATGGTGGTGCAGGGCTGGATTGGGGCTTGAGCCCAGCTAGGAGTGCATCTCCCAGAGAAGGGAGAGGTGAACCGTGGTGGTTTATGCAGAACACAGTGCGGGCAGCTAGAGGCTCTGGACATAGGGACGTAGGGTCAAAGATCTGAAAAACATTACTCTTGTGTGAGCAAAGAGGCAGGATGAAATCTAGTTTATGTAAATTCAAAACAACTGAACTTAAAATAACTGCTCCCAATCCATAAGAGCACAGAGAGGGATCCCTATGGTTGGAGTTGGAGACTTGGAGAGAGACCTGGGGAGGGATAAAGGTGACTGAGGAGTAACATGAATGGAACTGGCTGCTGATGATAGAGTCAGAGCTACCTCCCCACACAGACACGCAGAAAAGTGGAGGAAAATGTAGGCTATGAATGAATTAAACTTTTGAGGAAGGCTGGGGCTAAGCCTGGGAATATAGCATACATTTTCCCCAAATCCATAAATAAATGAGTACAGTTCTCTTAAGAATAAATGGGTACTTACCATTTTAATCTATTCAGTGATCCTAAGAATGGACTTGGTGAGCTAATTTTGGCATTAAAGTTTGGTGCTAATGCATGAGATACAGAAGGCGTCCGTCCATTAGTAGTCCTATGTTGAATATTTTAAATTCAAGTGTATTTAACTTGATGCATACATTATCACCTTTCTCTTGAGCAATAAGATTCTCCCAGATTCTTGTAAATCGGTTTTTCAAAAAATAGACTCCTCCCATTCATTCTTGTCTCCCCACTAATCTGTTCACTGATCTGTTCGCTGTCTCCATAGTTTCGCTTTTTCCAGAATGTCGTGTGGTTGGACTCATACAGTACGGAGCTTCTTTCACGTAGTAATATTTCTCCTTTCCCGTAGTAGTACACATTTAGGTTTCCGCCATGTCTTTTCATGGCTTCCTAGCTTGTAAATCAGTTTCCAAAAGAATATTTTATCTGAGCATCTTGGAAGTATAATTGAGTATTCTCTGTACTTAATCTATCGCTCATAACAATATGAAGTTTGTTTGGGGGTTTTTGTACAAGACAAAATTTTGGAGAATTTGTACCAGACAAGCCTATAATGGAAACCATGTGTTTTACCTTATGTGTCATTTTCCCCCCACTCTTAGGTTTTGGTGGCTCCTAGGACACCTCTGTGCAAATGATAAAAGGTGCCCATTCTTCAAGAAAAATGGAGTAAGTGCATATGAACAACCTGAGCTACCCTAGAAGAGTTTTCTAGGTCCCAGGGGCAGCAGCCTTGGTGACCCCATCGCCCTCCTGATCAGGTGCACCCTGGACTCCAGGGTGCCCCGTGTTAGCTTCTCAAACAATGCATGTTCCTTTTCTCTGCCATCCAGAGACAGGTGAGGACACAGGCTCAGCAGTGTCGGGGGAGGGGGGACAGGTGGAGGAGGGAAGCGAGCTTGGGGCCCCCAGAGTGGGGCTGGGATAAGGTGCTGGTGAGTGCCCTCTGCAAGTGTGTGCATGGCTGTGTGTACAGCATGGGCTTATTAGAAGGGTTTACCAGAAGGGGATTCCCGCTGCCCCAGGACCAGTATGAGAAGCCTGCATTGCTTCATTCCCCACCCCTCCTGCTCCCAGCTCTCACGCAGATAAGTCCGGATGGAATCCTGACTTGGCAGGGCGCAGGGAAAGTGTGTGAGCCTGGGGTTGGCATCCATCACCTGAAATAGCAGTTCCCAAGGAGAGTCTCCACCCTCTTGCCCTGTTCTTGGGCAGGTCATATGTGGTATGATGGCACGCCTGGAGGGGCAGGCAGGCTGCCCGGGTGTCTTGTGCACGGGAAATCACTGAACACTCCCGTAGCTGGACACTCCCTGGGCACTGCCTCCTGCGTATCTATCTAGTTGCTCACATGTCTGTGGTCTGTATATCATAGGCACTTGAAAACAGGCTGCACTTTGTTTCAAGTTGAAACTGCTCTTTTCAACAACTCATGCTCTGTATTAGTTTGCTAGAGTTGCTGTAACAAGTGCTACAAACTGGGTGGCTAAGACGGACAGAGGGAGAGAGATGGAGGGTCTCACTGCTCAGTGGCTAGAAATCTGAGATCAGCATGTCAGCAGGGCTGGCCCTCTCTGAGCGCTGAGGGGGCGAATCCATTCCAGACCTCTCCCCTGGTGTCCGCTGGGTCACTCGTGACCTTTGGGACCCCTTGGCTTGTAGATATGTCATCCCGATCTCTGCCTTCAGCACATACTCTTCTACTGGTGGGCAAGTCTAGGTCCAAATCTCCCCTTTATATAAAAACAGACTGGATTAGTGGCCTGCCCTATTTCAGTGTGACTTACTTTAAGTAATTATACCAGCAAGCACCCTACTTCTGAAGAAGATCACATTCTGAGGTCCTGGGGACTTCAACATCAGCATTTGCAGGGGACAGAGTTCAGCCCATAATTATCCCTCTTGGTGGTTTCCTTCCTTTGATGGGGTAACAGGAACTTCCTAGGTAAAAAGATCTCTCCTTCAAGGTATAAAGAACAGGACAGGTATTTCAACAAAGAGTTGAACAAAATGTCACCGTGGAAATGAAAGAGGGCCACCCAAATGGGAAGCCAAAGCTATTCATTCAGAGTCTACTCTTGCCAGGGAGTCCGCCTCCATCCCTTACATCTGGTAGTCACTGGGAGGCAGGCAGGAAAGTGGGAAAACTTCACAGCTGAAGAGGGGAAGGCTCCCGATCTTCCCGGTGCCCTAACTAGGACTGTTGGCAGGGGTCAGCTGCTGTGGGCTGACTGGGACTGGGGCATCCTGTGTGCTTGCTTAGGGGTACACATTTCACTTTCCCTGGATGGTCCAGACTTGGAAACAGGGCTGAAAATTAACTGAAGCTGTCTGTTATTCACCAAATCTTTGGCTATTTGGGCTGATTGTTATGGAAGCTGTTTGCTCTCCTGGCCTGGGTGCTACACATGGTAGTCTGACTTCCTAGACTAGTTGGTGTCCGAGACTACCTTCCTACACAGGTAGTGGTTTGGCTTCTTGGGCTGGTTGCTGCAGATTGTGGGTCAAATTTCTATTTTTATACACAGTCTGGTTCTTGTCCATTGTCTCTCCTCACAGAACTGGTGGGTAGACCTGCCCATTACTCATTTCCACAAATGACTTAAATATATGTTTATTATAAACTTATGGCAAAATAATTAAAATTTTTTTCCAACCTTGAGACACCAAATTTGCCCAAGAGCCTCCTCCTCTGTCTTCATAGTTCTACCTCTTTACTGTGGCTGTTGGCACAGGTCACATTCTTGGGTCTCGTCTGAATCACTAATTCATCAAATGTTTACTGAGTTTGTGCTGTACATCTGGGCCTTGGGAAGGTGGAAGGAATCTGAGGTTAAAGACACATGGGTTTTCCAAGAGACCCATGAGAAAGACTAGGTAGATATTATACTCTAACATGTGCCATTGTCAAAGATTAAAAAAAAAAAAAAAGCCACACACCGATGTGGTTAAGAACAGATTTTAATCATAATATACTATTATAGTAGGGAAGTAGGGAAAGAGGGTCTAATATGAACTCAACTTTGATTTGTACAGAGTGACTGGGTGTGTTACAGAGGAAAGAGGGGGAAGGGAGTGGGAAGAGCTGGGGCTCAGTAGAATCAGGGAAGTGAGAAATGCAAAAAGTTGGTCAGTGTAATCGCTGATGATTAGTCCAGCTGTGTCTGCCAGCTGTCAGTCATCAAAGTTAGGATCCTGTCCTTCCTGATGATTACATTTTAAAGGAATAGCTTCCAGATCCTGGTCGTAACAGATATATAGATGGTAGATATATAGATAGATATGTCGATGTTGAAATAGGTACATATATTTCAAAGTGTCAAAGGAAGAATTTATGCTTGTAAGTCAGTTTTAGTAAAAGCTCTAAGAAAAGGTGGTCAGATGCCTCCTGTCAGACATCAGTTAGAACAAAGGGTCAATCCCTTTGTCAGCCTTGAGCACTCTCAGGCAAGTGCTTTAAGGGGGTGGGAGTAGGGTCATCCTGGGGATGTGGCCTTGAGTTGTTAGAAGCTATATTAGTGTTCGTTCAAGTCTTTGAATATGTGGGAAGAAGGCAGACAAAATGGTTTTTGTTGAGATTCTGTGGTTTTTCTAGGCCAGGGTTGAGGCCTGGTTGAGAAGAGGGATCAAAAGGAGCTTGGCTAGAGTTTGGTCAAACACTTTGTCATTGTGTTGCCCTGAAGGTGAGCACAGGCCCTTGAGGTGGTGCATGTGTCCCTCTATCCAGGGACAAGCGTCAGCCGGACTGGAAAGACCACATCCAGTAACCTAAATGAGTCCAATCAGAAGAGGAAAGGGGGCACAGAAGGACAAGGTTCAGGTTTATGGGGTCTCACATGTATACAACTAAAAAGGCCCTCTTAAAAAAAAAAAATACAGAATTAGAAATACAAAATTAGGTAGTGGTCCTGGGGCGGGAGAACATGCAAGTGAGCGCAAGCCTCCCTTGGCTCATGAGAAATCTGCCTCCTGGGAAGAGTATGTTCCAGGCCCTGTGAATGGCAAGAACAAAGAAGGGGAGGATAGAAAAGACCTGGCATGTTTAGGAACTGAAATAACTCACAGCTGGGTTTGCATGAAGGATATGTCAACGTTAAGCTAAAGAAATACCTGGGGATCTAATCCCAGAAGGCCTTAGGGGTCATCCTAAGAGTACGGATTTACTCTGTCAGCTGTCAGGAGTCACAGGAGGATTTCAGGCGGGGGAGTGCCTTGATCACTTATTTAGGTATTAGAAAGATTGTTCTGGAAGAAAGTGTGAAGGATGGGCTCGATCAGGTAAGGCTGGAAGGAGATGCCAGACAGAGGTTGTCTGTAAGGCCTTCCTACCACACACCGATGAAAACCAATGCAATCACACCATATTCTGTATACATGATCTTAAAATAGATGTCAGGGTTCAGGCAGAGAAAGTTGCTCTTCATCAAAAACAATTCTAGATTATTATCTCTCTAAGTTAAAAAAATGTATTTACATGTATTTTTATGGAAAAGGTAGCCTAAGACTTGTTGTTGATGAATCTTGCATGGTATACTATTTTATTTTATAAAAGATTTAATTTATTTATTTGCCAGAGAGAGGGTTGGGGGGAGGGAGCACAAGCAGGGGGAGGGGCAGAGGGAGAAGCAGACTTCCCAATGAGCCGGGAGCCCGATGCGGGGCTCGATCCCAGGACCCCAGGATCATGACCCAAGCTGAAGGCAGATGCTTAACTGACTGAGCCATCCATGCGCTCCTAACATTTTATTTTTAATAAAAAAATATATATATTTGATTTATTTGTCCCTGGGTATCACGCATCTATAAAAAGGAATAGATTTTAAAGTCAGATAATTGTGCTGCACCTTAATGTTTAATATTCTGTTTCTACGCAGGCCACTTTGGTACAGAGGTGCCCCAAGCAGTGTGGACTCTGTGTCATCCAGCCTGTGACAAGCCTCTGGGGGCAACACCATCTACTAAAAGCAAAAATCTTAGATGAAAAGCACATCTGCTGTTAGGTGGGTCCTGCCTACTGCTTTATACCAGGGAGTTCCTAGGTCCCCGGAAGCTGGTACTTGGTTTTCCCCTTCAGGTTTTCATTTTTAATTTATTGACAAGTCTTCACTTGGATAGAGTGATGAGATCCCATGCAGAGGGAAGAGCTGAGATGAGGCATCTGGAAAGACTAGCCATCAAATTACGTAACTTGTCTTTCGGTCTAGTCTCAGAGAAAAGAGCGATTATTTGGATTTGGTCTGTCCTTGCTCTGGTACAGAGGAAAGGGAGGCAACTCACAACACGCCTGTATTTGAATGTGACAGTGACAGCAGCTATGTATTACTCACCTCAGTGTAGTCTAAGTAACTTCAACACGTTGCCCAGATCCGAGGGGAGGTTCTGGCTTTCTGCTTCTATGGCAGCAAATGAGGGGGGGTGGCGCCTGGGTGGCTCAGTTGGTTAAGGGTCCACCTGTTGATTTCAGCTCAGGTCATGATCCCAGGGTGGTGAGATCGAGCCCTGCGTGGGGAGTCCACTGGAGATTCTCTCTCCCTCTCTGCCCCTCCCCCACACCCCCTCTCTCTAATAATAATAATAATAATAATAATAATGAAGGAGCAAATGAAATTATTGGGGAGGTCTGGTATCTAGAGGAGGTAAGAGCCATGCTGCGTTGGTGGCAAGGACCGGCCTCACGCCCACCCCTTCCGCGCGGCACCCCCAGCTAGCCCTCCAGGCTTTGGCAACCGAGTCTGTAATCACGGCTGTGTCCGATTCCTGCATTCTCTACTTAGGAAGTGACTCATTTTTGTTCACATTGGCCAGCCATCAACCTCCATTTCCCTTCTCTTCTGTTGCTTTTCGAAGGTCATGTTCTCACCACGAGGTCACACTGTTTTATTTCAAAAGTGCTTGCAGATGTTAAATCCCAGGGGGTCCTTACTGAGTCTTTCCATCTCTAAGGATTTCAACCATCACATCCTGTGGAAACTCTTCTCAAACAGCTAAAAAAGGAGAACCTGCTCGTGTGTGTTCATAACATCGCACGGGGCGTCACGCAGACACTTGTTCACGCCATCACTTAGCGCAGGGGCACAGTAAAGCCATCCATTTTATTGATTAAACCACGGAGAGTCAGAAAGGAGCAGACTAAGCCAGGCAAAATTCCTTCAGTTCCCACCGTCGGGGAAATCTACTTAGATTTTCTGAAAGCACCTAGGAAATGCTTCTTCAGGGGCCCCTCACTTTCTTGTGCATAATTATTTGGTGGTTCAGTCTAAATACACATGTTGCCACACAGGGCCGCCGTGTCTCATAATAAGAAGAGTCATTTTGTTCTTCCTTCCTTCTGATGAACCTGCTCTCCTCTCCTCTGACCCACACCCCCCTCCCCCCATGTTCCCAGCGACCAGTAACATCCTTGTGCGGGGTAAGCGGGAAGCAAACCAGCTGGCTTCCGTGGAGATGGGTTATTTCAACCCTTTCTAGAAAAGTGAAGTTCTCTACACGGAATGAGTGTCATAAATTCATCTCAGGGCAGGACCTGCTCATTGGTTTGTTCACTCATTCACCATTCGTTGGTGGGACAGACATTAGGAGGAACTTGCCCCAGGAGCAGGACGGAGTACCCACTGACTGTATATTCAGGAGGACTGCACTTCAGGGTGGAGCAGACGCCCCCACCCCCCACCCAGAACACCAGCTCTGGGTCCCCCAAGGCTACCAGAGAAAGCATTTGGGCTGGACTTTGAGGCCTGCGCTTCCATCTGGAGACGGAGGGCCTGGCAGCAGGAAGTGGGAGATGTTGGGACAAGGACAGGGTCCCTGGAGGCCTGGTCCCGGAGGCGTGGGGAGACAGACCTGGGAAGGAGAGTGGAAGGCCAGCCCTGTGAGAGGTTCGGGGGTGAGGCTTCACAGAAGGTCATCCGCAGGGGGTGACAGCAGCGCACTGACAGCGGCCCTGGGGAGGACCCTGTGGGGAGGACCCTTGGGGAGGATCTCGTGGGGAGGACGTGCTGGGCCGTGGTGAGGACAGAACCGAAAAGGCCTGAGGCAAGGCAGGGGTGATGTAGGAAGGCCAGAGCCGGGCTGCCCGCGGGGGCGGTGGGGCAGGACCGCTGTGGAGGACAAGGTTGAAGAAAGAGCAAGAGCCGGAGAAGCAAGGCACGAGGGGGTGGGGCGGGGGGAGGACGCTGGGCCGGTCAAAGGCGAGTCCTACATTTCGGAAGGCCAGGGATGCCCTTGAAGGAGACGAGAGACGGCACACAATGGCCTGTTTGGGGTGAGAAGGTTCTGAGCTTAGCTCCGAAGAACGTGCGGACAAAAGTCAAAGTCACGTCGCGCGGCCCGCGGGCGGGAGCCCTGGGGAGAGGCGAGGGGATCCGGACAGAGACGGTCACGGTCACGGTCGGGGCTCTGCACGCACGAACGCCTTGTGCGTTTCGGTGGGGGGCAGCACTGGCCTTTCTTCCTCGGATCCCCCTTTCCTTCTTCCTTCTCTTGTGGAAGTCCCCGCAGCGCGGAGGTGACAACGCCTGGAGCTGCACCCCTCCCCCCGTCCCGCGCAGTGACCCGCAGTTGGGTGGCGACCCACGTGCTCGGGGCTCAGGGTCTAAGCCTCACGCTTGCAAATCCTTGGGCTCGTCCGGCGTGAGCTTCATCAGTTTGTCCACGCAGAGCAGGATGAGGGTGAGGAACCACAGGCTCCAGCCCACGGCCGCCGCGATCCAGCCATACTCGTCCACGCCGGTGTGGCAGCACCGAGCCGCCTGGGGGCAGAAGTCCACGTCTGGGGGGGAAGGGAGAGCAAGAACAGCAGGGAGCACGGCACCCGCCCACCCAGCTCCTCCTCCGAGGTTTGTGAGAACAAACAGGGGGTCATAGGAGGGCTAGCGTTCACTAAAGGATGCCACACACTGTCAGGTGCTTCCCACACGCTCCCCCATTCATTCCGCACGGGGTCGAGGGACAGCGACTATTCCCATGAAGGAGCTGAGGCAGTAACTCGCCAGAGGTCCCCAGATGGCAGACCAGGACTCAAACCCAAGTGTGAAGGAATCCAAAGCCGTGAACTTAATCTCTACCTATTATCTACCTGTTCCCCTCCTTTGGAAATGCCCAGAGATAAACCCATTTGGTCATCCAGGGAGGGCAGCAGAAAGGGAGCCAGACATAGAATGAAAAAACACTGTCTATGAATTGGGCACAGGGTAACAATGCTCCCTGCTTGAGGAAGTACTGAGCTCCTTGCCATTGGGAGTAATCAAGCAGAGGATGGACAGAAATATGCAAAGAGTGTCAAAACAGAGCTCCTGCATTGGGCAGAAGTTGGACTGGCGGATTTTTACGGTTTTCCGCCTTCTAAGTTTCTAACGTGTCTTTGGTTGCTCTGCTGTGGATGGGTCACGAAAGCCATCTGTACCAAAGATGGTGGGCCTACATCAAGGCCAAGGCTGAGATAGCTTTTTCAATGTGCTAGGCAGGAAGTTCTGGAGACCATGAACAAACCACACCAGGGAACAGGAAGGCCAGGCAGGCACTGTGCCACCAGACCCCCATCAAGAGAAAGCAAGCAGTCTTCAATTTCCCTCCCAGATTCAGGGCCAGCTCTGGGGTGAGGCCAGTAGCCAGGAGAAGCTTACTGGGGCACTGCTCCAGGCTTCCGGGATCTGGGTGCTGGGTGGTCAAGGTTGAATTGTTGCTGTTCCTCGTTTCTGGAAGAAAAGACAAAAGAGGGTCTCGGGCAGTAGGAAAATTCATCCCCAGGCATAGCGTTTGAAATCTTTTTTGTGAACTCACAGTGATACTGCAAAAAAGTATTATAGAAGTCCCGGCCTAGGTACTTTAAGACTTCATGCAGCAAAGCTAACCCTCTGTTCTGGACTGAGCTGTCCCGTCCAAGTTCACTGAAGTCCTAACCCATGGTAGTGACTGCCTGTGGAGAAAGGGCCTTTAAAGAGGTTAAATCAAGGTTAAATGGAGTCATCTGGGTGGGTCCCCATCCTGTATGATGATGTCCTGCGAGAAGAGGAAGAGACACCAGGTGTGCACCTGCAGAGAAGAGACTGGGTGAGGTCACCGTGAGAAGGTGGCTTCAGGAGAAGACAAGCCTGCTGACACCTGGAGTCGCCACAGCTGTCAAAAAAGAAATTTCTGTTGTCTAAGCCACCGAGTCTGTGTATGTTGTTACGGCAACAAAGAAATACAGGCCCCTTTGCCTGTCGCTATTGTCATTCAGAGACGGTTTATCTGCCTGTCTCCTGGATTCAGGGCTTCACAGCTCATCTCCTGCTTATCTCACCCTTCAGTGGCTGACGGCTTGCTGCAAATAGCTTTCCAAACACTCTATTTTAGCTATTTCCCAGGCAAAGAGCTACGTGTAGAAATGGTTTCTTTCATCTATTTGAGAACGATCACTTAACAAGCTCCAATGTCTTCTCATAACGATCTCCAATTCCCTTAAAAAATTTGAATGACTAGGGGCGCCTGGGTGGCTCAGTGGGTTAAAGCCTCTGCCTTCTGCTCGGGTCATGATCCCAGGGTCCTGGGATTGAGCCCCGCATCGCATCATTGGGCTCTCTGCTCAGCAGGGAGCCTGCTTCCCCCTCTCTCTCTGCCTGCCTCTCTGCCTACTTGTGATCTCTGTCTGTCAAATAAATAAATAAAATCTTTAAAAAAAATGTGAACGACTGAATGTTGAAATCTGATTTTGATTCTTGACTTCTAATGATTATGCTGGTATACCTCAGGCGGATGGTTATAAAAAAAAAAAAAATCCAACAGTATGCAACCAAGTCCAGAGGTGGCTAGGATTTGCAGCCACTAGAGTTGCCTCTTGATCAGGAAGTAAAGAGCACAAAGGCAAAAAGAACTTTCGTGGGAATTCTCAAAGTTCTGTCAGACTGTGGGGGTGAAGTGGAGCTGTGGAGATGAACGTGGAGATGCCCAAGCACAGGAAGCCATTGTCTGCTTTCCTTTTCTTGACTGAGAATGAGAAGACAGATGATCTAGGTCTGCTCTGTCCCATATGGCAACTACTTGTAGCTACTTAAATTTATTAAAAATTCAACTTCCTGATCATATTAGCCACATGTCAAGCACTCTGTTACCACATTGGATCACCACATTCCGGAACGCTACCATCCTGGAAACACAGCACAGACGTTGAACATTTCTGTAGAGGCCGTTTTCAGACGACCGGCATGAGCTCTGGAAACTTGATCAGGGCAAAAAGGTCCACAGCAACCCCCAGCTGAAAGCAAACAGGGTCACGAAGCCTCGAAATAGCCGCCCTCCCTGACCCATTCCAACCAGGCACAGTTCCCTGGAACAGGGGAATTTCTCTGTTCCCACGCTCCCTTGCTCTGCCCTGTAACTACAGCCACCACCACCTCGCGGCAGTCTCTCCCTGGCTGTCCTGCCCACTGCCCCTTGCAGTGAACTCAGTCAACTTCTATCTCCTATGTTCTGCTTGGGGGAGATTCTCTCACTATTGGTACGGCTGGCTCTCACCCCATTGGGACACCCCGCAACTTCCATCATCAAAAAATTTTTAGTGTTAGATAGTGTTAGTGTTAGTCTAGGTAGGTCAAGACCAAGAGGTCAATTGCAAAGAATTGTTCTGGAAATTAATTATATGCTGTTCAGCTTCCTTGAGGATGCAAAAAAAAAAAGTACTTTGGAAACTCTCAAGGCCCCACTGACTCTAGAGCAGCGTGTCCTTCTAGGGCAGCGTGTCCTTCAAAGGAGCTTGTTGTCATGCCGCAGGACAAGTTGGGAAGAAACTCCTTGTTTAGCCAAAGCCATGAAATTGCTGCTCAGACTAATTTTATGCCACCCGCCCACCAAGCCACTCCAATGTCCTGCCTGAAGTATAGTAATTACCTTGACAAAATCTGATTGTTACTGTAAATTATTTACAACTAAATGGCTTAGAACCTGGTCTTTATTTGTTTTGGAGAAATTGATTCCTCCACATTTAATTTCCCTTAACTTCCTTGGCCTTGATTTTCATGTCCCCTCTGCCCTCGAATGGGAGTCGTCCCTGTCTAGAGCAAGTGGATGGAAAAAACCTATTTAATCAGTCGCTGGTATTATGTGAAAACATTTGAAATCGCCATTTCGATAGGTCAAAATTTTTTTCGATATCAGTGATTTTGTATGATTCGAACTGAATAGTCTGGTTAATAATTTCTAAGAATTTAAACCTCATCTTCCTCCCTCATAAGCACAGCCAGTCAGGGACTAGTCCCACTTAGGGTCACTTCCAAAGTACTGGGTGCTGGAAACACCCAACAATTAAGTGCAATTAAATTTGTCAAGCTTTTTGAGAGCCCATTATGAGCGAGTCACTATGAGGGTAAACAAACAAAAGAAACGAAACATTTATTTGAGAAGCGGTATTGGAAAATAAAACATGCTAACATTCATTGTTTACCCTGTGCTGATTTATTAAAAGTTCTTTATATGCAGTGGTCTCATTTCATCTTTAGGACAACCCTATATATATAAGCGCTATGATTATCCTCACGGTATGAATAAGAAAACTAGGGCGCAGAGACGTTACGTGATTTGCTCAAGGTTGCACAGCTTGTAAGTTGTGGAAGCCAGACTTGAGCTGAGGCTGAGTGACTAGAGCTCACGCTCTGAATCTGCAAAGGAGAGGCGGTGAGGATAAGGGAGACAGAGCTCTGAGGGCTCATTGTGGGTTGGTTTTGAGAGAGGGAAGTCTGTCAAGGACAGGGCAGGAGCTGCAGAGCAAGAGATCAAAGCTAGAGGCCACAGCCAGGAGCAAAAGAGTGTGAGAAATATCTTCCTGCGTGGGGTGCAGAGCCCAGCCTGAGAGAGTAAGCCAGGGGCTGCTACCAACCCCTCTTGTCTGGGAACAGACAGGGCAACAGCTCAACATCGCCTGTGCTCAGGGAAGGTGGGAGCATTGTAGACAGCGTTGGGCAGTGTTCCTGTCTGAGGATTTTGAGAAAGTTGCAAAGGAAGCACAGGATCAAGGGAGAGACTAAAGACCTTAGGGCAGGATCAGGAGTACAAAGCGGGAATTGCAAACCATAATAGCCAAGGGCACGGGGAAGGAACCATTGAAACATAGCAAACCAATAAAATGTTACTTTAGGCCAGACCAGTCCTTGGATGAGAGGGACCCTGGGTACATTGCTTTTTCCTCTTTCTTTATGGCAAAGTCCCCTCGAGGTGGCTAATCCTGTCCAAGCTGAGGTGCCCAGCATTTGATCAGGGGCTCAGGTAAACATCGGACACCCCCCACGCCAACCGGCCACCTCCTGTCTAATCCTTCAGGTGAGAACTGTTTGCTCTTTGCTTTGTGCGGGACCAGCCCTAGCCAAAGAATCCTCCTCCTTCCCTCTCCCTCCTCCCACCCTCTTCCTCCCTCCTCCCTCCTTCCCTCTCCTCCTCCTTTCCTCCCTCCCCCTCCCCAGCGTGGCCAAGAATAAAGCCCACAGTTCTACCTGCCAAGCAAGCCAAGTGGAAGGAGGCAAAGACCAGGCCGAGGGCCAGGGCAGCCCAGGGTGCAGAGGTGAGGCGCTTCATGCCGAAGAGGGAGAGGGAGAGGGAGGCGTCTGTTCGCACTATCCCTGCAGAGGTGCGCCGAGGGCTGTGCGTCATGTGTCCCGTGTGGACCGTGTCCTGCGGGAGCTTGAAAGCAGTGCTGTCAGAGGTGAATTTCTGCTTGTGTTTGGGGGAAGAGAGAGGGGGTGGAGCAAAAGGAACCAGCTGTCACTCCTCGCTCTTACCTCTTCAGGAGGGAAGCTGAGCTATGTTGGCTGGGGGAGGAAGGGAGGGGTAATTTATGCAATTCTGCCTTGAGTTCATTGGTTATCCCTGCTGATAAAAGAGGGGGCCAGAGCAGAGTTTTGTGCCCTGCCAGCTCCTTGCGGTTGAGTTGGCTGCCGCTTTCATCTGCCTGGTGTAGCCCTGGATCCTTGATTCTCTCTAGTCCAGTATTTACTGACAGCTACTATGTGTACTGAACTATGCTAGAATCTGGGAATGACCGCCCTCGAAGTCCTTTCATTACACACGCATGTCATCCAAACACAGACCAGTGTTTCAGGCATGACTGGGGAAGGACAGAGTGCTTTGGGTTCTTGGCAGCAAGAAGCTACATCTGCAGATGGGATGCTTCAAGACCAACACGGTGTTGGAGTTGCACCTTGAAGGGTGAATAGAATTTTCACAAAGAGAAGAGGAGGGCACTGTAGGTTGGAGGGACAGAGGAATCAAGGGCCAGAGGTAAGGGGTGCTCAGGAGTCCACCGTGAGTCCACTGCAGCACAGATAATGGGACGGGACCAGAGGAGCGGGAGAGGGGGAAGTGACCAGCGAGCCATGGGACTGAGACTGGTGTGCCAGGCTGGGCGGCGGGGGCGGAGATGGGGGGGTTTGAAACAACCAGGAGGCAAAAGAAAGTCTTTGTGAAGATTTTGAACCAAAGAGTAACATATATTGAACACCCCCCATTTATATGAAAGGCATCACCATAGGCATTTGGGACCCAACGATGCCTAACATGATCCTACACTTGATCCCACTCATGGTCCAGCAGTGAGACCAGCCATAAAGAAAGATGTGTGATGCAGTATGGTAAGACTCAAACATGGGTGTCTTCTACAGTAGAAGGGGGGAGTGGTCCACTCTGGGGAGAGTGGTTCAACCTGCCTGAGAGGTACAGGGGACGCATTCACGGGAGAAGTGACATTTGGGCTGGGTATTAAAGTTTGCATACACAGGTGGGAGCTGATGGGGCAGCCCACACAGGGGAAAGAGGATTGTCTGGGGGCCTGCGGGCCCATCATGTATAGATAAGAATGCTGTCTTTGTGCCCAAGAGCTGGCCTAGTCAAGAGAGTGAGGGATAAAGTCTGGCTGGTTCGAAGCTCTGTGGAAGGACATGTAAGCCACGTGTCATCTCGGGTAAGGGTGTCTTACTGGAGTACATCAGCCCAGAAGAGGCATTTTTTCCTAATTTGCCCAAAAGTACAAATGAGTGGTGGCCCTATAGTCTTGGGGTTGGAGGGTTGGGAGCAGAGGTGCTTTAAGAAGGCTAACCTGGGGGCACCTGGATGGCTCAGTGGGTTAAAGCCTCTGCCTTCGGCTCAGGTCATGATCCCAGGGTCCTGGGATCGAGCCCCGCATCGGGCTCTCTGCTCGGCAGGGATTTCAGGGATTCCCCCCACCCCCCGCCTTTCTCTCTGCCTACTTGTGATCTCTCTCTGTCAAATAAATAAATAAAATCTTAAAAAAAAAAAAAAAGAAGACTAACCTGCAGGGGATGGCACACACATCCACGTTAGACATACCGCTTGGTAGAACTTTCAGTTACCGAGCAGCTGCTGTGTGCTGGGCGTTCGCTATGGGAGAGACTTCTGAAGTGGCTCAGGTACCCCAGTCCTTGTCCTCAAGGAGTTCAGGGCCCGGTGAGAGAGAGAGAGAGAGGAATAATGACAACACAATAAAATAAGTGTGGCAAGGAAGTCTGGACAAAGAATGGGAAAATCATGGAGGAGGGTTGGGGACTAGGGAGTTCAGTGAACATTTTGTAATAAGGAAGGCATTTTGACATGATCCTTGAAATCTGTGTGGTCCGTCAGGCACGGGAAAAGGGGACAGTGCGTGTGCAAGACCCGTGAGGCATGAACGCGTGCCTCTTGTCCGGGAAGTAGTCACTGCCTTGGGAGCATGAAGTGGGCTGAGGATGTCTGGTTTGACTAAGAACAGATCATAAACGGTCCCGAATTTATGACAAAAGCAGACAAAGCAGACTGGCCTCTATTTTACCACTGGGGCACATTTTAGGGAACTTGTGTATGTGGACAACTTAATATTTCAGAAACATGGAAGATAGATCCACAGAGGGCAGGCCTGGATTCAGAGAGGTCCTCTAAGACACTGTTGCTCTAAGACACTCTTGCAAAAATCCCAGCCAGACAGGGTACCTGGCTGGCTCAGCTGGTAGACCATGCCACTCTTGATCTTGGCATTGAGAGTTCTAGCCCCATGTTGAGTGTAAACCTTACTTAAAAAAAAAAAAAATCCCATCCAGAGATCCAAAGAGCCCTGAAATAAAAAGCTGGACTGAAGATAGAGAAGAGGGAGCAGAATTAAGAGGCATTTATCTGGCTGAATCAACAGAAGGGAACCCAGGAAGTGGCTTCCCAAGGTTCCAGCTGGGGCGGGTGGGTGGCCATGGAGTCAGCCTGGGGTGCAATTTCAGCCCAGCTTTTCTTGGCTGAGTGGCCCTGGCAAGTTACTTTATACCTCAGGTTCTTTATCTGACAAGAACTAAGATCCATCTCATGGCTTGTTATGATGCCTGAATGAAGTGACCCACGTGACCGGTTTCCCTGCAGTGCTGCGAGCCCGTGGTAGTAAACACTCTGTCAATGCCAATGTTAACTCTTATTTGAACAGAAGGATCTTTAAGTAGAAAATGTGGGACGAGGTAGTCCTCTGGAAAAAATGATGAAATCGATGTGCTGACTTATTTATATCCTGCGTGGGTCCAAAAAGAGTTGAAGGAAGCTTCCCTACAATTAATTAAGCCAGATAAAATAAATTTAAAATGAATAGGAAGAAATGAGGCAAAGGAAAAGCTAAGAGAGGAAATAGAAGAGGGATCTCTAAGTGACTTTAGAGCACAAAATGGCACACATGTTTTCTAAGCTCTGCATTGAACCGTGGGAAGAGGATAGGTCATCTGCCTACAGGTTACCCACATGACTCATGGGCTCCGAAGATGAAAAACAACAAAGTGAGTACAACCACTCTTGATACCAGAATAAGAGACATTTTTCTCCTTGGTTCCTCCAAAGAGATGACATGACTTAATGGGACGTACGTTATTCTGGATGTTTCCTTCACAGTAAACCCTGCGGTAAGCCTCAGAGACTAGGGCTGATTTATCCCACGAATGCTAGAGATGATAGCAGTGCCTGGAGTTCGACAACATTTTTGAGGGTCTTGAAAATGCAGGACACCTGAAAAGAGGTTCTTGGCTCCAAAATATGAACAACAGATCGTGCATTCAGAAGGAAAAGATGACTTCAAAAGCAAAGTCATACAATTTGTTTTCAACTTTTAAGCAGAAATGGACGTAGGGTGTTGGGTGCTTTTTAGTACGTTGGATGTGCTTGTCCCTCTGAAATGGTGACAGCCTGGGACGTGCAAAGATTTGAAACAGCCTTGCCTAGGGTCATTGTTGATGGTGGTTTGAGTAGCACCCACTGATCTAAGCTGACAGCATCCTATCGAATCATACCAGGGAAAGCAATTCTGGGAGTAGCAGTAGAGAGAGCAAGGACGATAATCTGTCCCCTGTCTCTTTCTTTTTAATACACTGTGGTTTGATCCTGGACTGTTTTAGATTAGGAAGTTTGCAAATCAATGGAAAGACAAACATTCTCTTAACAGATGAGAGGATTTTCTTATCCTAAAATAGGATAATATGGGCTTGACTGGTGTCTTATACCTTGTTAATTCCCCAAGTCTGGGCTGCATAGTAGATATTCTTACAAATATCACCATTATGAGCCTTTTTAAAAAAACAGGTCTGTACTTAATAACTCTGTGCAGATGGTTACCTCACCTAGCAACTCTCTCATACATTTTATATTAGGTTTGCTTTGGAGAGCGTACCGGGAAGTTGTGCTGCTCAAAGCTAGACATTTTCTGGGAACTTCCTCAAGATTATTTTTTTTAAATGGTTGAGTTAAGTGTTTGGTTACCTTTCAAAAAAAGTCCAGGCTAAAATGTGGCCAGCCTCCATGGTGGCATTTGGGATGGGACTGGCCGAGATGGTTGATGGTGGGAGTTTCGTGGCCCTCACTGCCTCCAGTTTGATGTTTTCCTTGATAAAGTTGCATTTGAAAAAGAAAAGGAGCGGGGCACAGTGTTTCCTGTGGTGAAAGACTGAAAACCAGCATTCTGTGGGCTGGAGTGTTCGCCTATAGGTGGGATACTTTATGAGAAGGAAACTTCCCTTGTGATTCTGATAGGCCCCTTTCCTGTCCCTTCCATCCCTGGGAAGAGACCACTGGCTTTGAACTTGGGGTTTCATTTCCAATGAACCCATTCTGAAGAGAAGCATGGCCCTAACCACAGTTTTGCCTGCTATGCCCTAACTTCTGACCAGACACGGGCCCATGTCTCTTTCAAGCAGCGGGCTTTGTCACACTCTGTTTTCTGAAGATAATGACAGTCTACGTTTGCGCATGGACTGAGACATGTAGCTTCCCCTGAGCAGGACCTGGTTTGTGGGGGAAATTAACCAGTTATGGGTCTATAATTTGGAGAGCGTGAGAAAGAAAAATGAAGTTCAATCCCGAGATCACGCCATAGGGGTGACCGAAGCAACAAAGTGAACAAGGTCTTGGGCCCACCATTTGGAAGCATTTCTGAATCGTTCCCAGGATAATTCATTCAATTATTGCATGAGGGGTGGGGGTGGGGGGATGGTACCAGACAGAAGTGAGGTTAACAAATGGAGGAGATTTCTTCTTGGCAAAGGCCATCTTCCATGTGGGCCCTGGATCTCATTCCCTCCCATCTTCTTAGATTGCACTGCAATCTGTGAACATTCTTTGAGGATTTCTATGTTTTGTTATTCATTAAGACACATCATATGGCCATTTGGGGAAAACATTTGGCCGTGCTTGAAAAGAATGTGTCACACAGTTGTGGGGTTCAGTGTTCCATGTAAGTCCATTAGTGTTAATTGTGTGGCTTACATCTCTTGTATCCTTCCTGTTTTCAAAAATCTGGTCTGCTTATCCTGTCAAATACTGAGACAGATAACTGTGGATTTCTCTCTTTTCTTTGCAGTTTTGCCTATTTTAGCATTAAGTAGTTGAGGCTGTCATTAGGCCTCATGCCTAATTGACACCCTGGTGAATTGAACCTTCTTAAAAAAAAAAAATCACTTTGTAGTATCCCTCGCTATCTCTAGTGGTACTTTGTGCCATCAAGTTCACTCTGACGTTACTACAGCTAAACCGCCGTTTTTTTACTTTGTTTTGCATGCTGAGCCTTTTCCTATCATTTCTTTCAACTTTTCTGAATTCTGACTATTTTGGATGTATACCTCACAAAAATGTAGTGTAGGATTTTTTATTTTTTAAAAGCTGGCCTTAGATTATTTACAATAGCCAACTTATGGAAGCAATAAAAAACAAAACAAAACAACACAACCTGGACTTAGAATCTTTGTCTTTTTTTTTTTTTTTTAAAGATTTTATTTATTTGTCAGAGAGAGCAAGCAAGAGCGAGCACAGGCAGACAGAGTGGAAGGCAGAGTCAGACAGAGAAGCAGGCTCCCTGCGGAGCAAGGAGCCCAATATGGGACTCGATCCCAGGACGCTGGGATCATGACCCGAGCTGAAGACAGCTGCTTAACCAACTGAGCCACCCAGGCGTCCCAGAATCTTTGTCTTTAATTTGGCTATTTAACCTGTGTACGTGGGATGTATCGATAGCGATTGGTTTAGGTTTGAATCGCCTTCTGACCGAGTGCTCTCTGGTTTTCCCATCTGTTTGACATCCCTTTTTTTTTTCCTCACCACTTTTGGATTGCATTTTTTATTCTGTTTTTTTTTTTTTTTTTTTTTTTAAGAGATTACTGCAGACATTCTTGTCTTTTCAAAGTCTAATATTGACACTTTTACCATCTTCCCAAACAATATGAAGAGCTTAGAACTTTAATACTACTTGTCTACTCCTAATTTTTGTATCATTACAATTATGTATTTTAAGTATACACACATATATTTTTTATCCTGGTAACTCATCATTACTATTGTAATGTTTACTTAAATTTATCCATGTATTTGCCACTTGATTGTTCTGGATTCCTTTCTGCAAGTCTTGTCTTCCAGCTATGTTTCTTCTTCTTGAAGAGGATCTTCAGGTATTCCCATGGTGGAGTGATTAATGCTCTCAGTAGTTGTTTGTTAGGATATGTTTCTCTTCTTCCTTTATTCTTGAAAGTTATTGTCATTGAGAGCAAAATTTTAGCTTTTTTTCTATCAGTGCTTTAAAGATGTCATTCTAGGGGCACCAGGTGGCTCAGTGGGTTAGAGCCTCTGCCTTCAGCTCAGGTCATGATCCCAGGGTCTTGGGATTGAGCCCCGAATCGGGCTCTCTGCTCAGCAGGGAGCCTGCCTTCCTCTCTCTCTCTGCCTGCCTCTCTGCCTATTTGTGATCTCTCTGTCTGTCAGATAAATAAATAAAATAAATTAAAAAAATAAAAGATATCATTCTATTTCTTTTGACTTCCACCGTTTCTTTTGAGAACTGTCTGCTAACTGTGCTCCCTTCTAAGTAATTTGTCTCTCGTTAGTTTGGTTGTTTGAAACATTTTTTGCCTTTGGTTTTCAGAAGTTTTATTACAATGTGTTTAAGTATGGGTTTCTTTTTGTCTCTTTTGTTTGGGGTTTGTAGGCAATAGAATATGGAGTATGATGTCTTTCATCAGTATTGAGATGTTGTCAGCCATCAAATACTACTGTTGTCCCATTCTTCTCTCTCTGTCTGGTCCTCCAATTACACATAGGTTAGACTTTTCCACTGTAGACTCTAATACTCTAACCCTCTTCTTTATTCTCCATCCTTTGGTTTTCATGGGCTTTATTCTGAATATTTCTTCTGCCCTATCTTTTATTAAATCTCTTATCATCTGTGTCTAATAAACTTTTATAATTATCCATAGGAGTCTTAATTTCAGTTATTTTAGTTATTGTTCTGGAATTTCCACTTTGTAGACTATTAAATAGCTTTTTGTTGTATGGTCTCATTTTCCATCTTCATGACCAGAGTGAACATAACATAAATTATGCTTGATAGCATCGATATTTGTTCACCCCCATTGATCTCTTTTTATGGTCCATTATTTCTCCTGGTTGGTTTTCATTCATATCACTGTGTTTCCTTGTATACCTGGTTATTTTTATTGTGTGCATAATTACAATTACACACAGTTGTTTGTAGAAATAAGTTGAGACTTAGGATGAGTCATGGTTGTTTTTTTGTTTTGTTTTGTTTTTGTTTTTGGTTTGGTAGCTTCAGTCGGGGGCCAACAACAATCTGCCACAATGTGTCTAGTCTCCAATACTGAGATATTTATAGCTAAGTTGTTGACTTTGTAAGGGTTAATTTATTTTGGTAACCTTTCCTTCTATGTGCAGCTCTTTGGAAAATTTTTCACCAAGGTAATTAGAGATGAGCACAGAAATGCATATCCAAGATTCTCCACCTCAACATTACAATATTTATGAAAATGAGAGCTTAGAAGCAGCGTATAATGGGATAAAAGATAGCTTTTAAAACACTGTTTTACACTGATATTTAATTATTTGGAAAAACACTTGCTGTATAATACAAAGCAGAAAAAACAGGATGTGAAACTGTATATTTAGTAGAATTCTAGTTTTGTAATACACATGCATATGCAAAGAAGAAGCTTGGGAAGCATCCTATCAAGATGTTGGCAGTGGCCGTAACTAGAATTAACACTGCAACAAATTTTATTTTCTTCTTTACACTTTTATAGGTCTTTCAGATATTCTGCAATGAGTGCATATTCCTCTTTTTTTGAATATGTATTACTCTTATAATCAGGCAATAAAATCAAATTAATACATCTTAACGTCTTTTTAAAAAAGATTTTATTTATTTATTTGATAGAGAAAGAGCAAAAACAAGGGGAGCAGCAGGCAGAGGCAGAAGGAGAAACAGGCTCCCCACTGAGCAGGGAGCCTGACTCAAGGTTTGATCCTAGGACCCTGGGATCATGACCTGAGCTGAAGGAAGATGCGTAACAGACTGAGCCACCCAGGCACTCCCTGATTGTTTGTTTTCAATTAAAAAAAATACATTTTTTTAAAAAGAATATTTCAGGGGCACCTTGGTGGCACAGCCAGTCAAGCATCTGAGTTTTGGTTCCGGGTCAGGTCGTGATCTCAGGGTGGGGAGATCAAGCCTTTTGTCAGGTTCCGTGCTCAGTGTGGAGTCTGATTCAGGTTCTCTCCCTCTCCTTCAGCTTCTCCTGCTTGTGCTCTCTCTCTCTAAAATAAATAAATGAATCTTGAGTATTTCACAAGAAAGCAATATAATTACAATAGAGCAGATAGACTACATTTAACAGTACTTATCAGGTGGCCTGGGAAAATTTTCAATGTCAAGGAATCTTCTTTTCCATAAAAAAAATTTTTTTAGGTGCTATTTATTTATTTGTTTGTTTTAGAGAAAGAGAAAAAGGCAGGGAGGGGCAGAAGGAGAAGGGCACACACAGAGAGAGAGAAAGAGAGAGAGAGAGAGAGAGAGAGAGATTCTTAACCAGGCTGTATGCCCAGCACAGAGCCCAGTGTGGGGCTTGATCTCACAACCCTGAGATCATGGCCTGAGCCAAAATCAAGAGTCAGATGTTTAACTGACTGAGCCACTCAGGTGCTCCCCTCAACCACCCCCCCCACCAAAAAAACAACAAAAAAAACCTAATTAAATGTCAAGTTGTATGTGGTGTAGATAATTGCTTATTGACAGACAGCCTCTGTTTTTGGAGTGCCCAAGGTATATAACAGAAGGTCACACTCCAGAGTGTTCAGGACATAAAGAAGACTAGAAATGGGACAGAGAAAAAAAGGTAGAATCTCAATGTTGGAAAGGGACCTTGAGGCCATCAGGCCCAATCCTTAACTAGTAAGAATGTTCTCCTCCAAAGAAAGTAGTATGTTAGAGAGCTTGGTAAGGCTGTATTTGACCTCTCTTGCCTCTCGAGGTTGTTACTGGACTTCTGCTACAATGACTCACGTAGCAGGTTTCTTACTAATTGTTTTTTTTAAAGATTTATTTATTTATTTTTGAGAGAGAGAGAGAGAGAGATCACGAGAGCATGAGCAGGAGGGGCAGAGGGCGAGGGAGAGAGAATCTCAAGCAGGCTCTGTGCTGAGCCCGATGTGGGCCTTGATCTCATGACCCTGAGATCGTGACCTGAGCTGAAACCTAGAGTCGGACACCACCGACTGCCCACCCAGGCACTCCTGTTTCTTTCTAATTTTTAAGGCAGCCAGTTCCACTGTGGGATAGCGCTACCTGTTGGAAATGTTAGTGAGTTACTAGCACCAAAAAGGTAAGGGCATTTTAAGGTAAAGTTAATACAGTGGGAGGGGAGGGCCTGTCCAGCTCTAAAATTTTATAATTGGCAATTGCTGGCTTCTTCATTCCCAGCCTTACCGTTTGTACAAAATATTTCTGTTGGCTCAACAGTGCTTGTGGTCAGTTTCATTTTTGTTTAGTAAACAGAGATGTATGTTCTCAAAGAGTAATTTTAAGCTAAGGTTTTTGGAAAATAAACTGCATGTTTGTGATAAACACTCAGCCCATTTTTCTTTTCCAGTTTGTCCACATGAAACTAAAAAGGATCAGAGAGCTGAGTCAGACACTTTGGGGCCTTCTTCCCTCTGGCTGTGTTCTTCTGGCTGCTTCTGGAACTTTCCTTCACTCTCTGTCGTTTGTCTGGGCTACCCATGGCCCGGAGAACCAGTTGTGAGTCAGGAGTCCCAGATTCTATGTTCGTGTTGTCTTCTTCTGTGTGACCTTGGGGGAGGTCACGTAACCTTGGTGATGATGGTACCCAAGAGAGGTGGTGGGAGCTCTCTGGGAGAGAGACACATGGGGGAAAATCCAGGGAAATGTTGCCCTCAATTCTTTGTGAGAAAATTTTTATCTGGGGTCCCCAGGACCCTCCAGATAAGCTAGGTTATCCCTACTAGGGGTTTTGCTACCTGTATTGCCTAATGCAAAGGGATGTTTTGTCCTGTGAGAGACAAACAGGAAACTATTAGTGATGCTGTGAAGAGACTCTAAGAGTCTAGAGCCCGTATTCTGCTTCTAGCCACTAATTCGCCTGCGGACCTTAGGCAAATTCTTTCACCCCCTGGGTTATTTCCTCATCCCTACAGCAAGGGGGTTGGACTCGATGATCTCTACATTTTCCTCCAGAGGTACAAATCTGTGACTCTGTGTTCAACAGAGTATAGTTAATGGAGAAGCAAGTCGAGGTGGCCATCATGTGGAAAAGGGCCTCCCCAAGGGAGTTTGGAGTAAATATTATTATGGAAAAGGCAACTAAGTGGGGAGGTGCTCCTGAGTGCAAAATGGGGAGGTCTGAAAGGTAAAATGCATCGGTGACAAACTTTGAGGCATTCTGTTTTCTTCATGAGGAAATTTTGTTTTCCTATATCTCACTGCCAGTCGGTCTGTGACTTGGCAAGTGAAGACAGAAAGGAGTGGAGTGTGAAGTAGCTCCGCTCTGGAGAAAGGAGACGCAGAGAGACGAGGCCAAGATACGTGGAGGTGGAGGACAAGGAAGCTGGAGGGTTCCATGATGGAGGGTTTTCTCCTGAGGAGTGAGGCGGCCGCCTGCTGAGGAGAGGGAGGTAAGATGAAATGGAGCAGGGGAGGAGAATGTGGCTGTCAGGGGACTCTTTCTTTTTTAGGGAATAATCTTGGGTTGTAGAGTTGAGTTGTAGAACAACTCTGAGGGCCAGACTGATGTTGGAGGGCACCATTGTACATCGTGACACTCCCTGGAGAGGGTCCACGGCCAGGAGGGGACAGGGAAGTACTCGGAGAAGATTCTGGTTTGAGCACACATCACACTGACCTCAGTGTGCTGTAGTGACATGAGCTCTTGGACATTACTGTCAACAAATAGCATCTTTCTGCTCGCGTGTGTATACGTTGAATGTCATTCCCTCTCTTTTTAGCGACCTCAAATCATTCCCTCTGTCTCTAGCACTTTCCCTCTATGAATGCATCTGAGGAAGGATTGTGGATGGCGCGGGGTCAGTGTGTGGCAGACGGTGAAGTGTGCCAGGCGGGTGGATGATACAATCCATTACACGAATGAAGGTGATCTGGCCGGAATTCAGTTCAGAAAAATTAGACACTGTTTTTGGAAAAACAGGTTGTTACTTTTGCAGTTAGATTGTTATTTTTGGATTAAATTCCTTGGGAGTGTGTTAGCTTGCTCTCCATGTATCCCTTTTGGTTTTTTAAATTATGATGATCTCCTGTAAGGTGATCTTGTACCGCTGAACCTGTGGTCGAGCAGAGTACCTTTGTAATGCCCTCTATTGGGACGTGGGAACAAAGGAGGCCCTTTGTTCAAAAGAATGTCCATTTGGAAGGTGTAAGTGGAGTGTTCACGTCTTTGGCTCCTCGAGAGCCATTTTATAGAAAGTCCTCGGGGTACAGAAGTGCCTCGCCAGAGATCTGCATAGACAAGTATAAAGAGGCCCCAAAGGGCACTGCACTCCAGCCTTGTCTAAAGAATGGGACCATTGGCACTAAAGCCTAAGCGTCAAAAACATTTGATAATAGAGGGAACTGAGTCTGTTCTAAGAAGTTTGTTTTTCTCAAGGCCCGATGCCAAAGGTGTCAATTTCCTTTAAAGTATTGGGTTGAGAATTTTGAGAACTCATAAAAACGAGGCTCAATGACCAACAGGAAAACTACTGGCTTGCGGGGAAATGTAAAAGCCATCTTTGTATGATTCCAAGTGATTGTCTCACAGGCACTTAATGGATAAGGAAAGGTAGAAGATGCCGGTTTCCCGATGTGCTGGGCAGCTGGAGCTAACAGAATTATCTTGGACTATCAACTGTCTCTTCCTTGAGAAAATAAGTGAAGTCTTCCCATGGTGCCAGTTGTCTCCTCAGTTCCTGTCCCGCTCCCTCCTTCCCTTTCACAGCCTGAGATCTGGAGAGAGTTTGAGAGTATCCGGCATTCGTCACCGGCCACTGACTTCCCAATTCCCTAGTTGCTTCTTTAAATTCTGCCCCTGCAGGAGGTCCATCAAGGTCACCAGTAACCTCCAGAGGACAGATAGTCAGCACTCCATGTTTCTCGAGACACTTGCTTCTCTTGACTTCTCTTCTGACTGTCCTCCTCGGTCTCTGTTTCTGGTCCATCTTCTCTGTCCTGCCTTCAGACCTCTGGGCTCTCCCACTCTGGGGCCAGACTTCATTGCCTCCCCCTCATTGTGAACTGAATTGTGTCCCTCTCACCCACTCCCTATTTCCATAGGGTGACGTTCTAACCTCAGGACCTCAGAACGTGACCTTACTTGGAAATAACCCGTTCTTTGTTAGTATCAATACCTATTTTTATGAAAATACAGTATTTTCCAAAACAATTTAGTGAAAAGAATAGCAGGGATTGCTTTATTTTGCAAGTTTCCTTAATGGTTGACTTAATAGGAGACAGCTGGATGCCTTTTGCATATCTATTTTTACTTTCGGACTCGTTGCTATATGTTTTTTGTTGAGATATGTGATGAAAATCTCGCCTCACATAAAGATGTAGTTTGAAAAAAGGGAAAAAGGGGGATGCCTGGGTGGTTCAGTTTGTTAAGTGTCTGTCTCAGGTCAGGATCCCAGGGTGGTGGGATGGAGTCCCGCATGGGGCTCCTTGCCCCGCAGGGAGCCTGCTTCTCCCCGTGTCTGCTGCTCCCTCTGCTTGTGCTCTCTCTCTCTCTCTCTCTGACAAATAAATAAGATCTTTTAAAAAAGTAAAAATAAATAAAGAATGGAAAAATGTTACTAGTCTTTTCAGGGAGTTTGTGTATCTTTCATTGATACTCTCCTGAAACTTAACAAGTAGTCATTTTTAAAAGCATGGGTGCCATATGGAATCAGAAACCAAACCATTGACCTTTTCATTACAATCCCTTGGCTAATCGTGTAATTTCCATGGATCATTTGCCCAAATGTGGCTGTATAACATCATGAATTGGGCATTTGGGAAATATTGGTTCCCTGGGTTTTGCAGATCTGGCAAATGCTGTCACATTTCATCATACAACCACTTCAAAAAAAAAAATCACATTTATAAATATCCCCCACAGAAATATCCTCATCAGAAAAGTTTTCTGCATTGAGAAGCTGTCAAGTTCCTGTTGGCGCATAAAAGTTTTCTAAAATTTTAATTGTGGTTTGAAAGTTAGAATTTCATCATTGGCAACAAACAATGTCGGTTGTTTTCCTTTGAAATGACAGAATCGTTTGGATTGGCTCTGAGAACGCGTCCGCCAAATGCCTCTGTCTGAATAAGCATCACTTGTCAGCTGTTCCTTCAAGTAAAGATGGTGTTTATGAAAAGAGCAGCTCATTCCGCTGACAACTCACACCAGTGTTTTCTTGACTTCATATGCCAGGGATGTGCTTTCTGGGTGCTTTCCGTTTTGTCCCCCAGGATATTAAAAATAAAATATTATCTTATGGTTCGCCTGGACCACAGCTCTGCCTGCTGGGGCTCTTGCCTCCCTCCCCACCTGCTCTGCATTTACCACCCCCACCCCTGGCTCTGGACCCATCAAGGGCACCAGCCGCTCTTGTGATAAAGCCACAGTCCTTAATAGGGTCCAGGCTTGTGGCTGTCCTCCTTGGGCTTGCTGCGCCAGTGCAATCCCACTCCCCCGCACTCCTTCTCTCTGCCCTATTTATCCGGACTTCTTTCCCCAACAAAGAAGTTGGTTGTGCAGCCCAGAGAGCTGTGTTTTCTCCTTCTGTGTACACATCACAGTTATTACACATTTGTCCCTGTGGTTATTTAATAATCTGATTACTGAGCCCAGAGTGTCTCAGCTCTTGGAGCCGCGCTATCGGGGTTCAAGTCCCTGTTTTACCACTTGCTAGCTGAGCATCCTTGAACTTGTCACCTGTCTCAGATTCCTAATCTGTAAACCAGGTAAATCGCAACAATGAGGATTTAAATTATATCTATCTCTTCGGGCTTTGTCTTACATCAGGTCAGAGAAAACCTCATCTGGGTATTAGCCATCGAAATTAGGATTATTATGTTTGACTGTCCTGCTAGACTTCACCAGAACAGGAACAGGTTTGTTCATGTTGTACCTTGTCTGGCACATCATAGTTACTCAGTACTTTTGAGATGATTTTCTTTTATTGTCAATGAAAATTTAGTTTTAATTAAATGTTTGATTTTCTTTAAAGTAGTCAATGGAGGAGCCCCTGGGTGGCTCGGTCGTTAGGCAGCTGCCTTTGGCTCAGTTCATGATCCCGGGGTCCTAGGATAGAGCCCCTCATTGGGCTCCTTGATCATCAGGAAGCCTGCTTCTCCCTCTCTCCCTCCCCCTGCTTGTGTTCCTTCTCTTGCTCTCTCTCTTTCAAATGAATCAATAAAATCTTTAAAAAAATAAATAAAATGGGACGCCTGAGTGGCTCAGTGGGTTAAGCCTCTGCCTTCAGCTCGGATTATGATCCCAGGGACCTGGGATCGAGCCCTGCATCAGTCTCTCTGCTCAGCAGGGAGCCTGCTTCCCCCCCCCTCTCTCCCTGCCTCTCTCTCTCTCTCTGCCAAATAAATAAATAAAATCCTTAAAAAATGAAATAAAATAGTCAACGGATGCCAATTTAAAAAAAATCAAGTGGTGCAAAGAGTTTATCAAAATAACGATAAAGTCTCTTGCTCCCCTCCATGTGCAATTTTGTTCCCTTAGGATTACTTTTGTCTAGTTTTTTCTTCCTGTGGTTACTTTCAAAATCTCTAGATAATAAGCTGTCATTGCTATTCTTGATTTCTCTGCCTTAGACAGTATCTATTGACTTGTCCACTGCTTTAGATATGGTCTCTCCTTCCTCTACTAAAATGCAAACTCCACGAAAGCAGTGACTTGGTTGTGTTTCCAGCTGTTCTGCAGAGCCTAAAACAGAGCCCGACACATTGTAGGTACTCCCCAAATAACCGTGGTGCCTAAAACAGAGCCTGACATATTCCAAAATAACCACGGAATGAGTAAGTGGTTACATCAAGACACGCTTCTGGAAGTTTCTGTAGATGCTTAGCCTTTGGCTTGGCAAAGCACCAGTAATGCTCAATGGAAATGAAATGCGCCCTATTTCTATCTTTGCTTTTGCACAACTGTTATCTTCTGTCTCTTCTCTGATCAGTTTCCATATCCATTTTACAGCTTACCCAGCTGTGAATATGAAGCCCGCTCAAGTTGCCATTTCATTTTGTATCATTGTATCACTAAGGACTGACAAGTTTTCCCCCAAAGAATTTTTTGTATTGTTTCTCTCTTTGTGGACAATAACTATTATTTGCAATGCAGAAATCCATAAAGCTCTAAAAACAAAAATAGTTTTTATGGACTTGGCAGCACAATCTGACCTGATTAACATGAGGCAGGTATGATTTCTATTGATTCTTCATAGTAAGAATGTAAATATTTAAGTACAGAAGGATTAACATGCTTTGACTACAGGGTGCTGCCCCCAAGACCCACAGGGATATAATATATCATCTGTATCTGGCTTAACTTTCTAAATAGAGAACATTCTGAAATCTGCAAGCCATCTGTCCCCAAGGTTTAAGATCTGTATCAAAAGCATTATGTGTTTGTTACAGAAATATCAGAGAATAAACAAAAGGACTAAGTACATAAATCTAGATCCAAACCCAACCCATTGTTATGATTTCAGTGTATTTCCTTCCACATCTTTCTATGTGGATTATTCATGTTGAAAAATATTCAATGATACTATATATACACTGTTTCATAAAATATTTTATCAACAGTGTTCCAAAAACGCATTTCCTTGTCAGTAGAATGCTTTTCATGCTGTTTTAATAGCTACCCTGTATTTTTTTTTTAAAGATTTTATTTATTTATTTGACAGACAGAGATCACAAGTAGGCAGAGAGGCAGGCAGAGAGAGAGGGGGAAGCAGGCTCCCCACTGAGCAGAGAGCCTGATGCGGGGCTCAGTCCCAGGATCCTGAGATCATGACCTGAGCTGAAGGCAGAGGCTTAACCCACTGAGCCACCCAGGTGCCCCGCTACCCTGTATTTTACCACACACATTTAACCCCCTTATCCTTCCCTTCTTCTGCAAAGTGGTCCCTGAACAGGGTTCTGTAAAAGCTCCAGGGTTCTGTGCACCAGTCTGAAAACCACCAGTCTGGCTCAATATCTTCATTTGGCAGTAAAGAAACTGAGTCTCTTGATGGGGAGCTGTCCCCACCCCCACCCCAGGGCTGCTCAAATCTCTTGGGCTAATTTGATTTAGAACACACATCTCCAGAGATTGATCTCTGTCCTCTCTCCATGGTGTAATGACAGCTAAGCACAAGTCTTCCTTGCTCTTACCAAAATCTTAAAAAAAATAAAATAAAATAAAAAAATTATTTTGAAATAATTATAGATTTCACAGAAAGTTGCAAAGAGAACAGGGAGATCTTCTATACCCCTCACACAGTCTTCCCCCATTGGTTACACGGGGAAACTGACAATGATATAAGGCTTGTATATGGGTCTATGTCATTTTTATCACATGCATGAATTCACATAGCCAGCCCCATAATCAAGACAGAGAACTCTCCTGTCATTGTGAAGATTTTTCTCATTATCCCTTCAGAGACCTGTGCACACACACCATCCCCCTCCACCACTCCCAGCGGTCCTAATCCCGAACAACGGCTAGTTTGTTCTCCATCCCTATCATTTTTGTCATTTAGAGAATGTTATATGATCGGAATCATACACCGCGTGACTTTTTCAGATTGGCGTTTGTCACTTAGCATAATCACCTTGGGATCTATCCAAGTTGTGTTTATTGATAATTTATCACTTTTCATGCTGAGTAATATTCTAACATATGGATATGCCCTAAGTAGGAAGTTTTGGTTGTTTCTAGCTTTGGGCTATTACCAAAAAAGCTGCCGTGATTGATATATAGGTTTTTGTTTTGATGAATGTAAGTTTCCATTTCTCTGGGGTAAATGACATGAGTGTGACAGCTGGGTCCTAAGGAAAATGCCAATTTAGCCTTTTAGAAAACTGCTGGACTGTTTTCCAGAGTAGAGCATTTCACATTTCCACTGGCAACGCGTGACCAATCCAGTTTCTCCACATTTTTGCCGGTGTTTGGAATTGTCACAATTTATTATTTGAGCTGTCCTAATAGGTATATACTGATATCACATCATGGTTTTAATTTGTATTTCCCTAATGGCTAGTCATGTTGAACATCTCTTAGTTACCATCGGTGCATCCTTTTAGGTGAAATGTCTCTTTATGGCTTTGGTCCATTTTCCAGTTGGATTTTTTACTGTTGAAGTTTGAAAACTTCAGTTTTCTTTATCTAGTTGAGTCCTTTATCAGATATGTGGCTTACATATATTTTCTCCCAGTCTTTTAGCTTGTCTTTTTGTCCTTTAAGAAAAAAAAAAAAAAGATTTATTTATTTAAGAGAAAGCATGTGAGTAGGGAGAGGGCAGGGGGAGGGACAGAGGGAGGGGGAGTCTTAAGCAGACCCCATGGTGACTGCAGAACCTTTCCTGGGGCTCAATCCCATGACCCTGAGATCACGACCCAAGCCAAAGCCTAGAGTCTATCTATGCTTAACCAACGACACCACCCAGGCTCCTTTTTACAGGATCTTTTGCATAGAAAACTTTTGTATCATTTTTTGGTTTGTTTTATGGATTGCATTTTATATGTCTTATCTAAGAATTTTTCACTAAGCCCTTGGTTCTGAAAATGCTCTACTATGTTTCTTCTCAGTTTTATAGTTTTACATTTTCTTTTCTTTCCTTCCTCCCTCCCTTCCTTCCTTCCTTCCTTCCTTCCTTGAGTGAGAGAGCATGGGCTTTCACACACGTGGAGGAGGGGAGAGGCAGAGGGTGAGAGAGAATCTCAAGCAGACTAGACTCTCCACTGAGCAAGAAGCCTGTCATGGGGCTCGATCTCCCAACCCTGAGATCATGAGCTGAGCCAAAATCAGCAGTGGGATGCTTCACTGACGGAGCCATCCAAGTGCCCCTAGTTTCACGTTTTAAATTTATGATTCGTTTTGAGTTAATTTTTGTAGAGGGTATGAGGTTTAGGTCTTGGTTCTGTTTTTAACCCATGGATGTCCAGTTGGTCTAGCACCATTTGCTGAGAAGGTGGTCCTTCCTCTACTGAAACGCATCCACTTTGGTCAAACATCAGTTGACCTGACTTGTGTTGTGGGTTTATTTCTGGGTTCTCTATTTTCTTGCATTCAACTGTGTGTCTATGTTTCCATCGGAACCACAGTTTTGACTGTTGCAGCTGTGCAGTAAGTCTAGAAATCAGCTTGAGTAGTTTCTCCTTCTTTATTCTATTCAATAGGCCTCTGTTGATATGACCCTCTCTGGGAGGAGAGGAGTGCCTGGTTATTCCTCTTCACAAGACCTCCATGCCCCAGTGAGGGGGTGGTCCCATTACAGATGGACAGTCGGGGAAGTTCTCATTAGATCTCTTCTTTTTTTTTTTTTTTAAAGATTTTATTTATTTATTTGACAGAGAGAGATCACAAGTAGGCAGAGAGGCAGGCAGAGAGAGAGAGAGGAGGAAGCAGGCTCCCTGCTGAGCAGAGACCCCAATGCGGGACTCGATCCCAGGACCCTGAGATCATGACCTGAGCTGAAGGCAGCGGCCTAACCCACTGAGCCACCCAGGCGCCCTCATTAGATGTCTTCTGATACCACCCAACGAGGCTAACAAGGGGTGCCTTATTATCACAGGGTGGGACTGGGAGTTCAGACTCTGCACTTGGCCTTCTCTGACATAATACTAGGGGTGTCACGTTGGTTCATCTGGGTGAGGGTAGAAGTCTGGGCTTTCTACTTGGGCTTTGCCGGCATGAGTGGGCATGAGACCACAGTTTTTTCTGTGGTGTTCGTATGAATTAGAGTGATTATTATCTGGAAGTCTTCTTTCTTGCTAGGCTGTCCCTTTCCTGATCCCTTGGCTAGAGAGAACAGGCTTTATTTGGGATTTTTTTTTCTATCTGCATATCTTGCTGTAAGCCTAGAATGTAATAGGCAAAAGAAACCCTAGAGAATTCACCTCTGTCATTTCTCAGACCCTGAGTTTCCTAAAAGGTCTTCTCTCTACCTATCAGAGCCTTCTAATATTTATTATGTATATAATGTTCAGAATTTTCTGTTTTACTTATCGGGAAGAAAAAGTATTTCGACTCCATCTTTCCAGAAGCAGAAGTCAGAGATTTTTTTAAAAAAGCGAATCAAGTAAGGAATGTCATTCCCCTGCTTCAAAATTTCTAAGTGCTTCCCAGTGTGATTAGAATAAAATCCAAATTTCTTATCGGCCCCTCAGAACAGTCCCTGGCTTGGTTCCTGCTCTGCTCTGACACACTTGCCCCAGCCACACTGGCTTCCTTTCCGTTGCTTGAACATGTTGTGAGACAACACCTTGCACAGGTGCAAACAGGGACTGTGCCATTAGAGGACCTGTCCTGAGCGGCTGTGTGACCTCCTGCCACTTACTTAGCCTTTTTGTGCCTCTGTTTCCTCGTATGTGACTTGATACTAAGAACACTGCCAACCTCATAGGGTTATTGAAAAGATGTCGTGATTGACACACATGTAAAGTAATGAAATGTGCTCTGCAGGCATAGGGACAATGCCCAGCGGGACGGGGGACCACTCAAGAGATACCTTAGCTATGGGGATGAGCTCCTGCAAGGCTGGCTGTTCCTTGCTGCCTGGCTCCCTTCCCCCAACTCCTTTTGTGCAAGCCGGGCTCATTTTAATCCTCTAAACCTCAGCTCCAGGGCTGAGTTTGCTAATCTAAAGTAGCCTCTCCTCCTTTCTCTGAAGCCTAGCCTTCTATAATTGGCTCTTTTCATAATCTGCAATATCTTGCTAATTTATTACTTGTTTACTGTTTGTCTCTTTCCTTCTGGACACGAGCTTCATGAGGGAAGGGACCTTGTCTCTTACTGCCCTATCCTCAGAGCCCAGAACAGAGCGTCACATAGTACACTCTCAGTAAATATTTATTGGATGGATGAAAGAATTCAGGTCATTTATGGTTACAGACTTAGGACACAGGATGCTGCAACAGACATTATACCACCTTAAACTTTTTCTCATAGGATGAAGTTCCTAAAGTGGGATCACTGGGTCTGAGGATATGCAAATTGCCTTTTTGACAGATTGTATTAATTTATTGTCTGGGAGGAGTCCTATGAATGTGCTGCACATCTGTACCCTCCACTTAGGGCTTGTAGGAGGAAAAAAAAGCAAGCCTTGAAATACAGTCTCCTTCCTATACTTCTACATTCACAATAACTAATATTCTGTTATACTTTGCAGAGAAGGGCACTGGGAACCTGGGATTAAATTGCTTCCCCGGGGTCGCACAGGGTTAATGAGAGCTGGGATCCGGGTGCAGGCAGTTTGGTTCTAAACTCTGCTCTTAACCCTCAAGATGTGCTTTTTCTCTCTGTGTCCTTCAGTGATTCCTGGGCCCTGGGACGTTTGAGGACAGCTGCCCCATCCACAGAGGGGGAGACACAGCGACCCCCAGCTGGGCAGAAGAGCAGAATGAGAGGTGGGTAGGGGAAGGGGCAGGGGCATCGGTTGTGGGGGGTAGGAGGCTCCCCCTTGCCTCAACTTCCCCTGATGAGAGAGGCAGAACGAGCATTGGTCATTCTCCTTGTAGTCTTCCGTGCTAACCCTTCAGCTCTGCCTTGTCGCTCCTGAGTTCAGCCTTCAGAACTTGGCCTGGGTGAGTGCACTGGATTACAGAATTCAACAGGCGATGCTGTCCGTGGGGCTTCCTTCTCGAGTTCTCTATACTCTCGCAGGGGCTTCAGTTTTTTCCCAGTAAAAAGTCAAAGACAAACAAACAAAAAATAGCCCCCCTTTCATTCTAGGGTACCTCTTCCAGGCACCCCGGGTGGGTGCGTGTGGGGATTTGTCCCCGTGCCGAGCTCATTAATGGGCACGAAGTGACCTCTGCAGAGGAACTTACCCCGAACCAGGAGACGTGGCTGTACCCGCTTCACCCCTCTCGCTCCTTAGCCCCCCGCCCACCCCGCTAAACAGGGAAGACAGGAATAGGAGTGAAGGGTGACTCCTACGTGTGGCCCTGACTCTGTTTACCTGGGTCAGGCCCGAAGTGTGACTTTTCGCTACGGACTTGTCATCGGTGGATTCTCTTTTAAAAAGTAAAGTGTTTTCGAAGACACGGTGAGGATGGGGGGCGCGATATTCTTTTCGTTTCCAGAACGACTTCATTTTTTCCAGTGACAAGGAGTGGTTGGTGTGCTTCATAGACACGCTGGAAGGTCGTCTCTAGGGCCCTTCGAAGGCCTCTAGAAACCTTTCCCAAAACTTCTGCTGGCTGCCGGGTGAGTTATTTTCCTTAGAGAAGAAAGTCACCGCTTCCCGGTGGGGCCCCGAGGTCATGGCCCTGGGCACAGGTGGCTGGGGGAGGGAGGGGGTTTGAGCAGGGCTGGCCGGTGAGGCAGGTTTGTCCTCGCCCACGGGCAGGTGTTGATAGTTGATACAACAGAGCTCGCTCTGGGCTCCGGAGCACCTGGGGAGGAGGAGTCCTGGGAGGGGCTGGTGGCGCAGGGAAGCTACCTGAGGATCCCCCAAGCCAGGCTGGTCCCGGCCTGCCACTCACAAGCCCTGACCAAACACCTCTGGTCCAGGGCGGCCGGGGTGTGTGGGGGGGCACTCTTGAGGTGGTTGGTCTGAGGAAGCACTGAGAGCGGCAGCCCTACTGCAGATGCCTGCCTAGGACCTGCTGGGACAAAGCTGGGGTAAGAAGGCTTTTCACCCTGGGTTCTTGGTCAGCTTGGTGCTAATGTATGTCTGTCTCTCTTCTATGGAAACATGGCCTTCTTTACCAGAAGGGGGGAGTATGAAAAGTTTTAATTCATCTAGGTGTCAAAAGGCAAAAAATGGAGGTGAAGGCCAGATGTTTGGGTTCTAATCAGTACATTGGGAGCTAGCTTCTGAGCATCAGCTTTGTGGCTGAGCTAGGCTGGTGACAGAATGGAAAACATGGCGTCGTTCTAACCTCATGAAATTTACTAGCTAGTGGGCAACACAAATGTTAAATAAGTAATTGCTGGCGATTTATATTCTGGGATTTTTATTCTGAGGGTGCTTGGTTCACCTAGTGTTGGTGGTGGTCTGGAAGGGCTTATGGAGGAAGAGGGTCCTGACACGGAGGCTCCCATGACAGGATTATGTTGGGTGTGTGGGATACGGGTAGGGGGCAGAGTGAGGTTCCAGATCTAGGGGAAAGCGTGGACAAAAGTCCTGAGGCAAGAGGGAGCTCTGGGAGAAGTTCCGTGTGTCTGGAGAGCAATGTCAAGAGAAATGAAGCTGGAGGGGTAGGCAGAAGCCAGATATGCAGCCTTTTTGTTGGACAAAATGAGGGTTTTAGCGTTATTTTATGAGAAATAGACATAATAAAAAACTTAAAGCAGGGAAGGGATAAACCCAGTGTCTGGCAAACAGTAGCTACTGTATACATTATAAAATGAAATGAGCAAAGGGGGCCCATTCTGGAGGTGTGCTGGTTCTTCCGGAAGGTCGGTCTTCGGGGCAAACAATTTGTCTTGGCAGTGGCAGCACAGTCCAGAGGGTCTTGGATGAGAAGACCTTGGATGTCCTCTTTTTCCCTATAGAGGACATACAGATTTACTTCATTCTGGCTGACTGCACTGGGTTCTGGAGGTCAGCTTAATCATTTTCCTGGTGATGGATATCTATGTTAGATTCATTTATTACAATTATTATATACGATGTTATCAGAAACATCCTTGTGCATCCATTTTCCCATATATCTCCAAGTTGGTCTGGATGAGGAGCAACGGAAATCCGGGGTCATGGGTATGAGTAATATAAAATGTGATAGACACTGACATATTGCCCTCCGAAAAAGCTGCACAAACTTACACTTCAAGTACTAAGTGTATGAAAATGCCTGCTCTCTCGTACCATCTACAACAGGAGTTTATAATCGTATTTTTTAATCCTTCGCCAATCCAGTAGGTAGTGAAAAGTGCTATCTTGTTTTTGTTTATATTTTTAAAAATTAGGAGCCCTTCCTGTTGGATTTTTTTTTTCACATTGGATATGAATATAATGCAACAAAAGCCAGTTTCGATCTAAGGTTTCTACTCCCTTATTCTCTCCAACATCTTTTTCTCCCGCAGACCAAGGCTGTGTCAAGATGGCGTCCGTGTTTCGCAGTGAGGAGATGTGTTTGTCCCAGCTGTTTCTCCAGGTGGAGGCTGCCTATTGCTGTGTGGCTGAGCTTGGGGAGCTCGGATTGGTTCAGTTCAAAGATGTAGGTGCTGCGTTCTTGGAATGTCACTTTCACACCACTTTTTCGTAGTGAACCAAGTGCAGGGAGCAGAGCCGTGAGCCGGGGTAGATGGAATACCATTTGGTTCTAGTTGTTCTGGCTAAGATGTGGGATACCATTGAGCAAGTGATTTGCATGCCTGTTCTCCTTTCCTCCATATGTATCTCCTCTCTAGGAATGTTTTGAAGCCCTACTACAGTCAGTACTTGTTAGACGGCATTATACGTTCTTTCCTAAGGGGTGTCTTCGAAGATTTGATCTCTCCGATGGTGGTTTCCTTACCAAGCTTTTTTGAATCTGATTTAGAAAATTGGACTCTTTGCCCCTTTACTTCCTCACCAAGATCACGGTCAAAACTAAGCCCCTGCAGGGAAGGGTTATGACTTGGTCTTTGCATCCTGAGTTCCTAGCATAGGACCCGATGAGGGGTAGCTCCTTAGTGACATTTACTGGGCAGGAAGCGGTTTTGTTGATGATTGTGGTAATTTTGGAAGCAGCTATGCAATTTCAAGAGCCTCTCGCATTCATGATTCCACTGAGGCTTTCAAGGCTCATTGGGATATAAATGCCGCTTAAAGTAAGGAAACCGTGTCAGTGGGAGGACTGTCTCTTAGAAGTGTAAGAAGGCTAGAGCTGAGGCATTTGGGGGATTAAGAGTAACATTTAAGAATTTAAGAACATTTAAGAATAACCCCAAATTACATTTGGAGATGTGAAACTATCAAGGTTTTTGCCCGTAACTCACGTCTTGTGCATGGAAATATTTCCTAAAGTGATTCCAGCAACATTTTCCAGCATTAAAAAAACAAAAAACAGAACAGAATAAAAAACACAACAACAAAATAAACCAAAGGGAACACGTTGATGGCTGTTGATACCGACGGTCTTATGGTTTCTCCCCACTCTAGTTGAATGTGAATGTGAACAGCTTCCAAAGGAAATTTGTGAATGAAGTGAGGAGGTGTGAGTCCCTGGAGAGAATCCTCCGTAAGCCAATTTTCTGTTTACTGTCTAAATGGGAACTGGTGGGGAGGTAAAGGGTTTGCAGAAATGGATTATAACCCACATGTCCCTATGTGAATAGGGGCAAAGTGTTCTTGGGACAGCGTAAGGCAGGGAGAGTTGGGACCCAGATGCTGTGGCAGGTCCCGGGAACAATTGGGGCAGCTGAGCCGGCTAAAAGTCGGTTGTCTGCTTGGATCCATTTCTCAGGTTAGAAAACACAATCACCGGGGCGCCTGGGTGGCTCAGTGGTTTGGGCTGCTGCCTTCGGCTCAGGTCATGATCTCAGGGTCCTGGGATCGAGCCCCGCATCGGGCTCTCTGCTCCGCAGGAAGCCTGCTTCCCTATTTCTCTCTCTCTCTCTCTCTCTCTGCCTGCCTCTCTGCCTACTTGTGATCTCTGTCTGTCAAATAAATAAATAAAATCTTAAAAAAAAAAAAAGAAAAGAAACCACAATCACCTTGGGCCTTCTGGTGGGGGTTTCATCCCACAGGTTTTCTGGAAGATGAGATGCAAAATGAGATTGTGCCTCAATTGCCTGAGAGGCCTCCACCGACCCCTCTTCCTCGGGAAATGATTACGCTGGAGGTAGGTTGCGCCAAGAACATTCTAGCCGGCAGCCTTCCCTCTTTCTTTTCCTCTCTACTTCCTTTTCTAAAACCCTGACTGACTGCCATGTACAAGGTTCCTTAGAGAGAAAGAAAACATGGCCGTGCCATCTAGAAGCTTCTAGAGCTGGTAGTGGAGGAAGGAGGGAGGGCTGGGCAGTGGGAGAGGATGTCAAAAAGTAGGCAGAGCCAGATCCTGGAAGCCCTGCAGAGCTTGATTTTAAAAATTGGATATTTTATCCTCAGAAGAGGAAGGGCCCACTGAAGGAGGCAGGAAGGTAGGTGGGGAAGCTTCACTGCCAAGCCTTATCTCTGCCTGGGTTTGTTTTTTCCTTTTAAGATAACTTCAGATTCTTGACATTTTTGAAGCTGTTAGTGGTATAAATAAAGATACTCTAACAGAGATAAGAGACTTGCAACTCCACTGGGGGAAAAAAAAGAAAGAGAGAGTGAGAAAGAGAAAGAAGGAAAAGAAAAGAAAAAAAAATCAGTGCATTTGGTATTGGCCGACTGGTTGGCTTTGAAACTCTACCCTCTCGTACATTCATATTCATAACCAGTTAGATAAGGTATAATTGGATATGTGCCAACAGTCCCTACTCAGTATTTTCCTCTTGGGTATTATTTATTGTTGTTGCTTTTGAAGATTTATTTGTTTGTTTTGGAGGGGGAGAGAGAATGGGTGTTGGGGGCAGAGGAAGAGGGAGATGCTTAAGCAGACTCTGTGTAGAGTGTGGGGTCCGAGGCAGAGCTAGATCCCACGACCTTGAGATTATGACCAGAGCTGAAACCAAGAGTTAACTGACTGAGTCGTGTAGGCACCCCTGGATATTATTTACTGTAAAGATGAAATTAGAACAACACGAGCTTATGAGTACCAATATCTGTCTAACCATGGATCAAGGGGACAGACTGATTGGACTGCGGTAGCAGTTAGTGGGGTATTCCCCCGGCATTCCGAGGGAGGAGTGTCCTTCTGGCTGGAGTACACAGTTAGCTTTGGGCCCTTGCCTTGCAGAATTTCTAAAGAGGCTTTCATAACAATCCTAGATGAAGTATTAATTCAAAAAGAAAAAAGTCTACCCACAAATCCATCATCTCAGCAAAAACTGCCTTTTCTGTTTTCAGGTTTTGTCCTTATCAGCTATATATTTATGTAATTATTATATGTCCATAATCTACATTATAATTTTCTCCTTTTTGCATTTTCTATTGTATTATAAACTGTTTCTTAAATAATGCATGATTCTCCAAAATGTTTTTAAAGGCAGCATTATTTTTAATAGAATCATTAAATGGATAGAACAAGTGGTTAAGAAATGGAGATTTCATTTTCCCCCCCAACTCGGCGCCACTAATATCTGTCTTTGACTAGGTGACCTTAATCCATTTTCACATCGTGTGGTTGCTGATTTACTGGCAATTGTCTTTGTTAAATATTGAGTTGACAGAGTGGAATTAAAAAAAAATATATGGATAAGGTATAAGGAATAATGATGTAGCAAACATCTAGTGCCATCACCCTATATGACGTAAAAGTTGACCACGGTGATGCTCTTGAAGCCTTCTGTGCACCCCTCCTTCCCCTCCCCCTCCTTCCCCTCCCCCTCCTTCCCCTCCCCCTTCTTTCCCCTCCCCCTCCTCCAACCTTGAGATTATCTTGTTCTGAATTTTGTATTTTTTCTTTTCCTTGTTTCTTCATAGTTTTATCACATATTTAGTCTTCTAAGTAGCATATGATTTAGCTTTGCACATCTTAGTTTTATATAAATGAAATCATAATGTTTCTTCTTTTGCAACTTGCTGTTTTTTTTTTTTAACATCATTTTATTTTTTAAGACACCGTGTTGTTTCATGTGTCTGAAATTAATTTGTTTTTACTGCTGGGCAGTGTTTCTTTTATTGCATGTACCATATTTTATGGAACTTTATTCATTTACTGTTGATGGGCATTTGGATAAATGAGAAATGAGCGTTCATATTTTTAAATTATATACCAAACCTTAGTGCATTCATGAATTGTGTCCAATAGAGACTTGATCTTTACTTATTAGGTTTTGAATTTCAATATCTATATCTTACCTTTCTAAGATTTCTTAATGATTCCCCTTTTATATTTAACTTTTCTTTCATTTTAGGACATGTTGGTTTAATAATTTCTTGGTGTGTGTGAATGTGTGTGTGTTTAAGTGATGCCTTCTCTTATCTCTTTGAGCTTTCTAAGAAAAGCCTTAAATTCTTTTTTAGACTAATCCATAAAAATAATTTCACCCAATATAAATTTGTGTTCTGATTGTTTATTTTTTAAAAATTTTCTTATCATTAGATTTCTTCTTGAGATTTGTTTTTTATGCTCATTTGCTGCTCATTTGGAAGGAAGATTGTTTTTTTCTTCTTGCCTGTTATGGTCACATTTCTCTCTACAGCTTTTTGTACTTGCTTGTACCTGGTTCTCCAGACTCCAACCTAGAACTAGAGATTCCTCTTTTTTTTTTTTTTTTGAGATTCCTCTTTTTATCTTTCATCATTACAGTGTATTTGAGGCAGAAGGAATTCTCAACATGTAAATTCACTCCAGCTTCCCTTTTTTAGTGTTTTAAATGGGGGAGAGACATTCAATTTTGCTGAAATGCCTTGGCTTCTTCAGGAAGCTAATTCTCATTCCCCCAGAGTGTTTTCTAATCCTCCCTATTTGATAAAAATGTATCTAGTTTATAGCTCTACAATTATTTCTAGTTGGACTAAACATGCCACTGGACTTCTAGCTACATTATGATACATTGAATTCTTCTTTAATTTTTAGTCATTTGTACTGGTTAATGTACAGTAAATATCTCAGTACCGTCTGCCTGCTTTCCCTTCTTTTTCCATTCTGCATAGACTCTTCTAGAAAAACTAGAAGGAGAATTACAGGAAGCCAACCAGAACCAGCAGGCTTTGAAGAAAAGCTTCCTAGAACTGACTGAACTCAAACATCTCCTGAAGAAAACCCAAGACTTCTTTGAGGTTATTATCTGGAGACTATTTATTAAAGGGACCTTCCCCCCAGAGCCTCAAGTTTCCATTTGGAAAACTGGCTGGTTTGGAATATGCTAATCACACTTGTTTCTCTGCCATATTGAGGTCGTTAGTGATGGGGGGTGGGCATTCTGGGTGAAACGTGGTGCCAATTTGAACTAAACACAAAAATATTATGATGCTTGTTAGGAAATATGTGCCCTAAACGCGCCAATAAATGTGGAAGTGAGAACAAAGCACAACAGTGAGTTTGGGCTGATTTGGGATTTCGGTAGTGAAAGACTGGGGAAGTTCTTGATCTGGCAAAGACACCTCGACTTCTTGAATTCTGTTAACCATCTGTGGAAAATTAAAGTTTTGTTAAAAATAGATAAACCTTTGCGATGTAGGGAACTTTGAAGATTGCTTAAATACATTTAAGAGAAAGCAGGTTTCCTTTGACTTTCAGACGGAAACCAACCTCGCTGATGATTTCTTTACGGAAGACACTTCGGGTCTCCTGGAGTTAAGAGTGACGCCTGCCTACGTGTCAGGAAAGCTGGGGTTAGTGGAACTCTGCTCTGAAAGTTACATGTGGATGGGTTTCTGGTCCCCGACTGAGTGCCTGGAGTGTGATAGATTTCCCTGAGGGTTTGAGCAAGTGAATGAATGAATGAACATGCCACTGGAAAGAGGGCTATTTCACATAAATATAGACTTCCCCACAGTAATAAACCCAAGAGTAACCTTTTCAGGCTGGTGGAGTGGAAGGTAGTGTTACCTTCTTGTTAAAGGTGAAACTAACATTCTGGGAGCCTGAAGACTACAAAGTTTGTGTTGTTCCTACATGAGGAGGTTGTGGGGAGAATTATTTAGATGGGTTTTCTCAATGGGTCCCTGCTTCCTTCTCTTGGAAATACTGTGTTGGCAATAAAACAGATTTGAAATTTGCTGTTTGAAGTGCAATTGGCAATGAGGTAGTTATATGATCACGTTGTCCATAAGAAGGAGTAATACGGTATTAAAATGTGTGGTGATTCAAAATGGTGGGATTTCATTCAGTGTCCAAGTACAATGGATGGTTATGCATTGAAAACATTTGATCAGGAGGTTAGATAGGATCAGCGTAGTTTGAAGTAAAAGACCAAGAAAGTAACCATTTTAAAGTTACTATGAAAAGTTTCAACTGGAAATTAGACACCAGGATGCTTTTAAAAGTAGAGATAAATGGAAATCAGTATGTCTGTTTCACTTCTAGTACATTATTTGTAAAAATGCACAGAGCCCATTGTTGAGTAGTTGGAACAGTTCCTTTCTTTAGCTAGGGTGCCCTAACGGATGGGCTATCCTATTTCTAATTGCAAGTAAGTGACTTTGTAGTATCGGGGTGATTAAGGAAGTCTTAGCACATAAGAGGAAACAGGAGGCCAAAAGGGACTTGGGGCGAGTAGGGGCTGGGTTGCCGAGTGGTCTTGGAACCCCGGCCAGCTAGGGAGTCCTCCTCGTGCTCAGAGGGTAGTGGGTCTCCATGTCATGCTGGTGCATCCTCAGGTCCTACGGGGCCGTCTCCCTGCACCCCGCTCCCTGGACCTCAGCAATGCCTCCCTGTCTGACTGCCCAGGTTCACGGCTGGGGTGATCAACAGGGAGCGGATGGCTTCCTTTGAGAGGCTGCTGTGGCGAGTGTGCCGAGGGAACATCTACCTGAAGTTCAGTGAGATGGACACGACTCTGGAGGACCCCGTCACGGTGGGTGTTGCGGGCTGCGGGGAACTGTGTCCTCAGTGTCCTGGGGCCCTCATCTTGGCGGCGGGGGGGAGTGGTTCTCTGAAGCAGGGTCTTCAACTTCTGTGAAGCTTTTCCTAGCTTTTCTCTTCCCCCAATTTTTGTAAAAAAAAAAAAAAAGTATCAAAGGTCAATTCAAGGATTGATTATTGTGAATACCCCACATTGTTGTGAACACCCCACAACTGTTCATGCTTCCAAGACGCAGCTGTACCTGGAAACTTAGCAGCGCTCCTGCCCCATGAGGCGGCCGCTGGGTCTTCCTCACCAAGAGCTAAGAACTGGGCTTGGTCGGTGCGCCCCAAGTTTCAGTGTGCACCTGAGCAGAAGCAACCTGGGCATCTTGTTAGAATGCACCTTTGGAAATAATGTAAAGCTGCGGCCCCCACCCCCAATCCTAAATAGTGTTCCCGGGGTTCCCATGAGCAGCTGTCAATGTAACGATTCATTTTTTTCTTCTTTGCAATTGATGCCTAAGATCTCCAGTGAGTTCATGTGACCTTGTCTATCTACTTATGGACTTTGTTTCCAAGTTTTCTCCAGAATCTAGACACTATGATGAGCATCTCCATGCATGTCATTTTTATTTTCTTTTGAATTACTTCCTTGATATACATTCAGGGAAATCGGTTTACTGGCCTAAAGGGTGTGGGCATTTTCATGACTCTTGGTCATGATAGCTGATAGCTGGCTTTTCAGTGGGACCATACCTCATCCCAGTGCCCTGAGTGACGTGTGGTGGGCACACTGGATTGGTTGTAACTTTTCCAACAATGGATTTCATTATTTTGCCTTTACCGCCCTCTACCCCAAACTAAGTAAGTATAAAATAGCACGTTTCTTTGCTTGAACAATTTCATATATGGTTGGAAAATATATATTCTTTCTTGTGGATTATCAAACTTGGACTTGAAAATCGCATTTTAATCAGAGTTCCTATGGACACACAATGAATCAAAAATTAGACATGGCTTTACCTTTGTTAAACATCCACT